>NW_012267351.1:4365338-4377660 GCF_000151885.1 Dipodomys ordii
AAATTGGTAATACATGCTTGTTTCTACAGGATAGCTTTATTGAGTATCTAGAACAAATGGAATGGAACTTTGTCTTACTGAACCTGATAACATAAAGTTACTTGTATTAGTCATTCATGGATCAATACATGGACTTTTTGGGCTATCAATGTAGGTTGAATCTTGGTGATTTTGTCTTTGTAACATTTCATGAGTCCTTGGGAATATTAACTCCAAGCTACTTAGTCAGCAGCAGGGATCCTGGCATATAGTTGTAGTGTAATGATTTCATCTCTCCTGGTGGTACTGCATCAATATGTAACCTATGAGAATTGTATCCCCTGAAACTGTGCAGTATAGAACTTGCCCAACAGGGGTAATCTGGAAATTCTTCCAATACTCTTTTTGAATTGACTTGACTAAGACAACTGATCATGAAACATTAAACCTGGGTTCCCCTCCAGAGCAGTAAGGCATCTCTGGTGACAGCTCCTAAGTACATGAGAAATGCATCTCGAGTTCTTTGACATTTTACATTCCCAACTTGCCCAGCAGCCAATGGATCCTCCTTCTAGGTGACATATTGATTGTACATACATGCACGGTGAGTGTGATTGTGTTCAGTATTTTGAGCTCATCATCTGTTACCCTATTCTTATTGTCAGCCTAGGTCCAGACAGTATCAAATTGAAAGCAGTAGTGTAGAAAATTATGAACAAATCAAAAAGGACTACAGCTGTGAAATGAATCAGGCCAGCATTCCACATTTAGTGTCGCTCTTGATGTAAACACCCCAGCTTCCTTTCTTCACCCTGGTGGCAGTTCTCAGAGCTAAGAGCATACGATGATAATTAGAGATTCACTCTGACCTTGCTTTGAAGTTGTAAGGCATACCTGGGAGCCACCAATTCTCCTGTCCTAGAAACCATGTCACATTTTGGAGGCCCCGGGGGTAGCTCACTAAGGTGTGACAGTGAGGAAGCAGGATTGACACGTGGTGATTAATGTGGCTGTGAATGGTAATTTCACTCTTCCAGGGTACCAGGGATATCCCGTTCCCCCAGGTTTTATGGGCTTCTCATTAATCACACCCCTCCAGGTGGATGTGTGACCAGGGGGGTAATGAGAGGATGCCACATTGCTAGTTGGCATGAATGTAGGCACAGCTCTGTCAAGATGGATAATTTCATGCATCATCAGAGTGAGAAACCTTAACAAATGGCATGTGGGCAGCCCATAGCTTGCAGCCATGATAACTATAGGCTCCTCTGTCTTTGCATCATGCCTCTTGTCTCTTTTGTGTTTGCTTAGCATACCTATGGTAGCTGGGGAGGGGGGGGTCCTACATTGTAATGTTAATCAGAACAGCTCAGTCTTTTTTCTTGTTCCCAAGGTCAGTTCTCTTCTTCTTGGTTCTTAAAGCACTTGGGTTAGAAAACTGGGACCTGGGGAATGTCCTATCTTGGATGACTAACCCTTCAGAATCTGTGGAGAGACCACTCTGTGTGAGGTGACTGTACAAAGCCTCATACCCAGCATGTGAGTAGACACACAACTTGTTGCTGGTAAAGAGAAGACCATAGGTAGAAGCTAACTTGTTCTACTTGCTGTGGTACCTGCTGAATGTGGCCATCAGAGGCGAGTATGATAGAAAGAAAGAAGAAAGAAGTGAGCAAGCCTGACCAGAGGTCTTCCTACTCACTTCCTTTCCTTTCACAGGAGTCTTTAAGCAGAGATCAGGAAGACCATGATTCAAGGCCAGCCTGAACAAAAAGTTAAAGCAACTCCAAGTCAACAGACTGAGCTGAGGTAGGGGATATCCCTCTAATTCCTTAGAGGAGGCATAAATAGGAGGATTATGCCCAAGGCTAACAAGGGTAAAAATAAGTAAATTGGGAATGGGGTGTAGGTCAAGTGATAGAGCATTAGCTTGCAAGCATGAGGCCCCAGTAATACTTCCAGAAAGAAAGAAGGAATAAAAAATGGAGGGAGGAATAGAGAGAGGAAGAAGGGAAGGAAGGAAGGAAAAAACTTTTTATTTCAGATATAATTTAGGCAAGCTGAATACAAAACTATGAAACAGTAATCCAAAAAACATGTTCATGTCAACAGCAAGAACTGTCGATTTCAGAGCAAAGAAAATGTTACTATGTCCATCTTGATGGATGGGAACTGGCATCTTATTACAGTTTTCACTTGCATTTTCATCTGTCCAATTCGGGGGCATTTGTATATCTTCTTTGGATAAATCTAGCAGGCATATGCTTTGTAATTTTTTTTTCTAATTTTGTGAGTTGTCTTTCTTTTTCTTTCTTTCTTTTTTTTCTGGTAGTACTGAGTTTTAAACCAAAGGCCTTGAGCTTGCCAGACAAGTATACTATCATTTGAGACATACTCCCTAGCTCTATGCTCTATAGGTCATCTTTTTACTTTCTTTTTCTCACTGCTTTTTGTTTTTATCATTATCTTTTAGTTTCTTTTTTTTTATTTATTTTTTTTGGGGGGTCCGGTAGTGGGGCCTGAACTCTGGGCCTGGGTGCTGTCTCTCAGCTCTTCAGCTCAAGGCTAGCGCTCTACCACTTGAGCCACAGCACCACCTCCGGCTTTTTTTTCTTTTTGCTATGTGGTGCTAAGGAATTGAACCCAGGGCCTCAGGCATGCAAGGCAAGCACTCTACCACTGAGCCATCTTCCCAGCCCTAGTTTCTTTTTTTTTTGGGGGGGGGTCCAGTCGTGGGTCCTGAACTCTGGGCCTGGGCGCTGTCCCTCAGCTCTTCAGCTCAAGGCGAGCGCTCTACCACTTGAGCCACAGTGCCACTTCGGCTTTTTACTTTTTGCTTATGTGGTGCTGAGGAATCAAACCCAGGGCCTCATGCATGCAAGGCAAGCACTCTACCACTGAGCCACCTTCCCAGCCCCCTAGTTTCTTGATAATACCTTTTGATGAGCAAAGTTCTAAATTTTGATAAAATCCAATTTATGTTTTTATTTTGTCAGTCATGCTTTTAGTGTAATAGATAAGAATCCATTACCAAAGCCATTTACCAAATCATATTGACTTACTACTGTATTTTCTCCTAAGAGTTTAATATTTTAGCTTTCATACCTTAGGTTGCTGATCAGTTTTAACTTTATTTTTGTATGTGGTATGAAATAAGACTCCAAGTTCAATGCTTCTACATGCAGAAATGTTCATAGCAACTGTTATTTGTAATATGAGCTTAGTATGTGTCAAAAACAACTGGAAGGATTGTTCCAATGCCACATGTTGGGAAGACTGTTCTTTCCTCCCCGTTGAATAGTCTTAGCACTCCTGCTGCAAATCAGTTGTTCATAGACTTATGCTATGGGATTTAATAATATTCTATTATGGGGCTGGGAAGGTGGCTCAGTGGTAGAGCGCTTGCCTTGCATGCCTGAGGCCCTGGGTTTGATTCCTCAGCACCACATAAGCAAAAAGAAAAAAGCCGAAGTGGCGCTGTGGCTCAAGTGGTAGAGCGCTAGCCTTGAGCTGAAGAGCTGAGAGACAGCGCCCAGGCCCAGAGTTCAGGCCCCATGACTGGACCCCCTCCCCCCAAAAAATAATATTCTCTTAGTCTGTATGTCTGTTCTTATGCTAGTACCAAGGCACTTTGATTGCTAAAGCTTTATAGTAAGTTTTGAAGTGTGAGTTCTCTCATTCTTCTTTGTCAAGGTTGTCTTGGCTGTTAAGGAACCCTTGACATTTCTTCTCAACTGATTAGTGAGAAAAGTATAAAACAAGTCAATGGAGGGAACATAAGACAGAACATGCTGTTTTCCACAAACAGAGCTAGAGCAATTGGATATTTGTAGGACAAAAAAAGGAACCTTGATCTCAACCCTGAGATTCAGATCTTCTACCAAAATTCACTCAAATGAATTTAAATGAAAAGTAAACTGTTAAGCTTGTTTTTTTTAATAAGCTATAGACTGGAAGAAAACATTGGTAAACTATGTACCAACCAAGGATTAGTATCTAAAGTGCATAAGAACTTTCAAAGCTTAATAATTAAAAACTCCAATTAGAAAATGGTCAAACGACTTGGAGAGACATTTCCTGAAGAGAATATACAGAGGACAAATTAGCACATGAAAAGATGATTATCACCATTAGCCATTAGAGAAATGCAAATTAAGACCACAATGAGCTATCACTACATAACTCCCAGAACCACTAAAACAAAAAAACAGTGACAATATAATACATGGGCAAAGCTGAGGAGAAATAGAATCACTCACACATTTCTGGGTGGGAATGGAAAATAGGATAGGCATTCTGGAAAACAATTGTTTAATTCTTCCTTTTCCCATTTTACTCTTTTTTTTCTTTTTTGTGAAGTACTTTTATTCAAAATT
Source organism: Dipodomys ordii (assembly GCF_000151885.1). Classification (NCBI taxonomy): domain Eukaryota; kingdom Metazoa; phylum Chordata; class Mammalia; order Rodentia; family Heteromyidae; genus Dipodomys; species Dipodomys ordii. Next base: position 4,369,694 of record NW_012267351.1, read on the forward strand.
GGACATTTCTTTTTTAAAAAAAAGAAAACATAAACACTCAATTACTATAAAAACTAGTCATTGTACTCATGGGCATTTATCCCAGAGAAGTGAAAATTTATATTTGCACAAAAACTTCTACATAAACATTTATGGCAACTTTATAATATCTTCATACTAGAAGTCACCTAAGTATATAAACAAATCTACTTCTATGCCATAGACTACTAAGACACACACACTCTGGACACATGAAACAACTTTGATGAACCTTGAGAAAAATCCAGTTTCCAAAGCTTCCCATTACGATTTATTTTATAACATTCTTTGGTACTGGTCCAGCTTGTTAGACAGGCACTCCTGCTGCTGGGCCTCCCCTCTAGCCCTATTTTTTTCTGGTTATTTTTTACATAGTCGCACTTCCTGCGTGGACATGGCATGATCCATCTAGATTAGGCTTTCTTGCAGCTAGGATAATAGGCATAATAGGATAATGCCGGTCTCTTCCTTGTGGTGTCTCAAGAACAACTCTATTTTCCTCCCCTCCCCTCCCTTCCCCTCCCCTCCTTCCCTCCCTCCCTCCCTCCCTCCGGTCCTTCCTTCCTTCCTTCCTCCTCTTCCTTCCTTCCTCCTCTTCCTTCTCCTCCTTCTCCTCCTTTTCCTCCTCCCCCTCCTTCTCCCTCCTCCTTTTTCTCCCCTTTCTTCTCCCTCCTCCTTTTAACTTCCCCCTCCTCCTCTACCCTTCTCCCCTTCTTCTGCCCCTCCCTCCCCCTCCATCCCTTCTTCCTCCTCTTCCCTGACTCTCTTTTTCCCTCTCCCCTTCCTCCTCCCTCTATTTTTTTCTGCCCAGGCTGACCTCAAACCATAATCATGACAATCCAAGCAGCTAGGATTTCAGACATGAACCACCAGTAAATGGCCATTTTATAACATTCTTGAAATGACAAAATTATAAAAATGAGATTCATGGTTGCCAGGGATTAAGGATGAATGGAGAGGCTCAAATGGAAAGAAGATGAGAAAGGATTCTTGTGATTGCAGTGTGTGTGTTTGTGTGTGTGTGTGTGTGTGTCGCATGTGCCTATAGCCGTACTGTGGCACTCATAGCTTCTTGCTCTTGCTTAGCCTTTTCCAGTCGAAGTTGGTACCCTACCACTTGAGCCACACTTTGATTCCTGCTTTGTGCTGGTTAATCGGAGATAAGAGTCTCTGTTCTGCCTGTGGTGTCATTGAGCCACGATCCTCAAATCCCAGCTTCCTGAGTCACTAGGATTTCAGGCGTAAAAGGTTTTTAATTTACTCTGGTTGTGATATTGCACACAGTCTTACAAGATGTTACCACTGAAGGAAAGCATGTTAAGGGCACTCAGGATCCCTTAGTATCCATTTCTTACAACTGTATGTAACCTGCAGCAATTTTAAAATAAAAAAGTTTAATTAGAAGACTCTGTAAGTGGGACATCATGCAAAAGCTTTCTCATTGTAACAGGAGAGCGAGGTGCTGTTGGATTGTAACAAATGATAGCCCACAGTGGGTGGGTAGAGGTTAGATGAGGACACTTATCATTTCTTTACTCCGTTTTTATTTTGGCTGCAAAGTACTGACTGCTGGCTTGCTTGCAACTGTTAGAATTTTAGATTGTTTTTCTTCTTAGTCATATATATGTTTAATTTGTGCCCATAATAGACTGTGTTTAAAGACTAGAAACATAAGGAACTCAATGATGAAATACAAGATAATTAAGAGCAAAAAAAGAGGCAAATCTATGATTCTGCTTCAAAATTACCTCCAGCAATCTGCAAATTGTACTCATCTGATAAAAATATGTATATGGTATATCAAGATGTCTTTGGTACTTCAAAAACAGTGTTTAAATAGGGTGATAATTATATCCAATTTGGCTTTTCACTTGTTGAGAATAAAGGCTTCATCCACACCTACAATGAGTTATTTGCAAAATGCTTGCCAATAGTGGCCTAAAATCTTTCCCTTCCTGCCATTTGTAAATAAAACCCAAAAATTCTAAAAATAAGACAGTCATGCTTTTAAGCCTAAAAATTTCAGAATTTTAGGCATCAATTCTTGAAAGTTTGTTTCCTCATAATTCACAATATGCTGATGCTTTTCAATATAAATTCAGTCCCTAAACTAGATGTAACTTCTTTTTAGTCTGTCCATCAGGAAATTATGTTCTCATCCTGGAATTCAATGAAAATCATTGTCTTTTTGTTGTTCAGTGATACAAAATGAAATTGTCTGTAATGACTATATTATGAATATTACTCCTGATTACATTTAGACAAACTTTTCACAAATCACTCCTTTGTCACATACTACCCCTAAATGGCAAAGCTATTTTAAAGTGTGGGTTTTTTTTTTTAGCACAATTGTAGTTGTGGTCACATATGGTTAGGCAATACTGATGTGTGCACATACATTTGTCAGCTTTAAAGCACCCTGTAAAGTCATTTGTTATATGCTCACTTGTTTTTTAATTTAGTGCAATTAGAAAATAGAGGGCCTTGGATAGTTATATATTCTCCATAACTACAAATGGCAATTTTTGTGTACTTGGCTAGAGTTAAGAGGCATTAGCCTCTTAGACTAACATGAAGTTGGGGCGGGGAGGAGCAAATCATGTGCAAAAGCACATCACCACATGTAAAGTGGAGTTCATGTCCCTATTACGAATGACACCTGCTTATTGTGCTGCCCTCTTGAAACTAACCAAAGAATGCATCAGGATTTTATATTTTGGCTTCCTCCCCTCCTCCATTCAGCATGTTTCTACTTCAGGTGATGGAAACTTGTAACTCAACTGATTTGAGTAATGGGGAACCTAGAAATCCTAAGGCAGAGGTGCTTCCATGTTGGTTATTTTAGCAGGTCATTGAGGCCCTCGCTTCATTCCCTTTCCTTCTTTTGCCATCCTTCATGGGCCAACACAGCCATTCCCAGGTTCACAGATGGCAGCCCTGGGTCTAGAGATCCCTTGTAGTTAATAAAAGTACCAAAAGGGACGTGTGCCATGCCCTCCCGCACCTCTGTTTATTTCCCGATGGACTCTCTCTCCTTGGCTAGCCCTGGATCCCTGTTCACCACGTAGGCAGTTCCTGGCAAAAGCCCCAGGATTGGCTTAGGTGGTACTGAAGGCAAAACACCTAAATGAGATTGACATGCTACAGACAGAAAAGAAGATTGAAAATGTATTTTGAGTATGCAAACAACAGTATCTACCATGGTCTCCAAGTCCATATCCTTCTTTTTTGTTGTTGTTTTTTTTGTTGGTCGTGGGGCCTGAACTCTGGGCCTGGGCACTGTCCCTCAGCTCTTCAGCTCAAGGCGAGCGCTCTACCACTTGAGCCACAGCACCACTTTCGGCTTTTTTTTTTCTGCTTATGTGGTGCTGAGGAATCGAACCCAGGACCTCATGCATTAGAGACAAGCACTCTACCACTGAGCCACCTTCCCAGCCCCCCTTTGTTTTGTTTTTATATGAAAAGGGTCTATGTTGCAGACAATTAAGAAACTGTACCAATAGGCTCCGAACAGGAGAATCTCTGGGAAAAGTCCTGTCTTTAGGACTTGGATTTTGACGCATGTCTACAGTGTGTAAATGATACAGTGTCACCATAGTGATTAAGGGGAATTGAATTGAATCCTAGCTCTGCCATTTATTAGCCAGATTGACTTAGAGGAGCTATGTAACTTCTTTAAGCTTAATTTCTAAAATGATGATTGTAGAGAGATGTGAGGATTTGGTGAAACAATGCACAGTCAGATCCAGGACTAGTGTTTTCATGTATAGTTAGTGATCAGCGATCACAGGGACTGGTGTGATGGCTTTGATGATGACAGTAGGCTGGACAGGGCTTGGCACCTCTCAACAGCTCAACAGCTGGTATTCCCTTCTTTTACTCTCCCAAAATCTATTCTCTATATGGAAGCCACAGTGGTCATTTAAAAATACATAGTAGATCATGCCATTTTCTTGCTCCTGTGGCTCCCATTATACCTACAACCAGGTCTCAAGTGCTTAATTACCCTCAAGTCTTTGCTGCTCTCTTTGTCTTCTACCACTCTCCACCCAAGTCCCTCATTTGGCCATACAAGACTGGTTCACATCAAGCTAGTTTCCTATCACATTCAGCCTGATATGCTCTGCCACTAGCCATTCTCAAATCTTACAGAGAGAGAGAGAGAGAGACAGAGACACAGAGAGAGACAGAGTGAGACAGAGAGACAGAGACAGAGTGACAGAGACAGAGAGAGAAAGAGAGAGAGAGAGAGAGGCAATCTAGGCCTCCGTTTGTTCTAAGTACTTACCTAGAAGAGAACTCCATCCCTTGCTCTTTCTAAAAACACATTTCACAAGATTTAGCTGTGTTGATAAAGTATTAACTATTGAGGAGGAGAACTATTCCCATGGGCAAAGATTCATGAGTTTACCTTTCCCTTTGGAATGTAGAAAGTTGGCACCTCCCACCCTCTCTTCCTGCTGGACCGGTACTCTGTGGTTTGAAAGCCTGGCCTTCTCCTCCCCATTCTGCACTGTGCATGCTGAATTGTTAGAGTAACAGTACAATTTCCTCCAGTCATCAGCACCTTTCTTCGCTCCCTTACACCATTAATCTTGCCCCTGGGATTTTTAATGGGATCTTGTCTCTGGACAATGCCATGGAGAAGGATTTCATTGTTCACCTTCCCCCTCTACTTTTGCCATTCACCGCTCACTTTCAATCTTCTCAACATCCTCACTTCTTAATTAAAATTCCCATTCTATACCACTTCTCCATTGCCTTGAAAAATTTCCCCTGTCACAGTAATGTCTTGAACAAACACTTTACTTATCTCTATGTTTGGCTTCTGTTCTCCCTAAATTGAAGGTAATAACAATTATTTCTGTGTGATTTTTGGTCTAGGATTCTGAGTGTGTTGCCTTTTGTTTCTATATGACTCCGTGAATCATCCTTTAAGAAATGAGCATTAATATTAGATTTAGGAGAAATCTTTAACATCAATTTTTTTTACATCAGAGTAGTCCTAATGTCTATAAACATTAATGTTTAGACATTTAGAATAAGAAATGATCTTGGGAGCTCATTTTACTCAAATTAACCCCAACTTGCCCATGAGAGAGGAAGAAGAAAAGTTCTGAAAGGGTTTCACACATCCAGGCTTACTGAAGCTAAGATGAGCAGAGTCTGGAGACTAACCTGGTCCTGACTCCCTGGCCAGGGCTCTTCTGAGCATGAAACTACTACTTCAATACATGCAGGGCTTCTTTTGAAGATTTTCAAAGACATTTTTGGACAGGCTGCAGAATGTTAATTTATGCAAGACAAGCAAAGCTGCTTCTTGTCTTTTCCCACCTTCTCAGTCTGGCTACTCAACCCATAGCCAGTAATAAGGACAGTTTTGATTGAATCTGCCAGTAGTGGGGCTTGAACTCAGGGCCTCTCCCTCTTACTTGGCTTTTTTATTCAAGGCTGGTACTCTACCACTTGAGCCATATCTCCACTTGTTGCTTTTTGTGCTGATTAACTGGAGATAAGAGACTCAAAAACCTGTCTGCTCTGGCTGCCTTCAAACCATGATCCTCATCTCAACCTCTAAGTAGCTACAGATATAAACTACTGGCACCCCACTAAATATTTAAAGTTCTTAACCTTGTAAAAGTATATTAATAACTTCCTTTTGCATGTCTCTGAATCTGAATGACTGAAACACTCACCCATAATTTAGGCTGAGGGCCAGTGGCAGTAATCGGAGTTTATGCCCATAGCTGCTCCATTCCAAATGTATTGAATTGTATTGAATTCAAAATTTAATCTCCCCTTCCTCCCAAGAATCCTAGTCGGCTACTGAAAAGCAGTGTGCTTGCAAGTTTTCAAACAGAGTTGCAGGCAAATTCTGAAATTCTCTGTGTGAAGTCTAGCCTAGTTTCCAACTTGGGGTATATTATTAAACCAAGAATTGCCCTGGGAGGTGAAGGCACAGAACAATTCAAAGAGGTGTCAAAGTCTGCTGGCATCTGATGCCGCTTCCCTGGGGCCTGTTTTATTTCGTCATTCACACCACCCTTTTTATTCCAAGGTGACTTATAATTCCACCTTTACTGTATGCACAATAGTCACCATCGTTTACTCCAGATGTTAGCATTATCACTAAGGGATGGGCAGTGCATCTGCTTTACAGACGCTGCCTTCTGCTGGGTCTTTGGGAAGCTTGAAGAAGCCCAGTTCTTCTTACTGCATTCAACAGAACTATTGCTCATCTTGGTTCAGCTATAGACCCTGACTTATACATCATCTTGGGTTCTATTTAAAAATAATAATAAAAAAAACCCATCCAAGTCCTGCTTTGGTTCTATAATAAGGCCATCAGAATCATTGTCCTCTGAACGGAGAACAGAAATCTCCAACCCTTCCAGGCCTCCATGTTGGTGAGGGCTGCCCAGCCCAGCTTCTGAGCCTGTGGAGCTCCATCTCCATCATGGGTTTAGGACTACATTTCCTAGGGAGGCTCAACATGTTTCCAGACTCTCCTGTTTCCTTTAAGTCCAGGCTTGCTTGCTTGCTTTGTGCCCAGATGGAAAGTGCTCTATCTCTCCCAATCCAGCTGCAGAGAATCTGGCCTCCAGCCAGCCTTAGCAGTTCAGTCATGGGTGACTGATTGGCAAAGATTCATGGTGGAATCTGAGACAGCATCCTGCTGGCCAAGGCCCACAGGCACCAAGGATGGGGCAGCCTTCATCCTTTTGAGCAGAGTCAGACCTGAATGTCACCTAGATCTAGCTCAACCCTTCATTTTAGAGTTGGGAGACTGAGGCCTGTAGCAGACGCGATTGGCCTTAGGTAACACAGCTGGGCAGTGGTAGGTGAAGAGCTAGATGCCAGACCAGAGCTGTGTGGGAGGCGGTGCTTGGCCCCATCACTACTTATCAACAGCAACTACTGCGGTTGGAGGAGCTCAAAGGAAAGAATAAAGCAGTACTTCCTTCAGGTTAACCCTTTATGGTTCCTCTCCTTCTCTTGATAGTTACCTAAACACACCTCCAAAAAAAAGCCTCTTCTGGCAGTCTAGAAAGAGCCCAAAGGAATGCACAAGACACTGTTCTGTAAGCCAGAAAGTTATCTGGCACGCACAGAGCGGACGGAGCAGGAGGCAAACCCTCAGAAAGGCTCCTGGCTAGCCACAACCGACCTGGCTGATGCCAAGTGGAGGCTCCAGTGTAGTGTAGTGTGTGTGTGTGTGTGTGTGTGTGTACACGTGTTACAAAGAAGTTCCTAGTTTATTTTAGCTTGAAGAACATCTCAGAAGCCATGGATGTTGAACAAAAGATCCCCCCAAAAAAGTTTGGAAACCCCAACAGTAGGGGGGAAGGTCTTGCATTAGGGCTAGGATAATGATGCTGTCTTTTGATCTCAGCTTGATCTGGCTAAACAAATACCACCGGGCCTTGCCCCCCCTGTATGCCTAGGGTTGTCCAAAGATGGCCCCAGATGCCTAGCGTTGGGAGAAGGTAGATTTCATTCAGAAGAGAGAAATGAAAACTTAGCTCTTTCACAGGTTGTTGCCTCTCCACAGGGGCGGGGGGTGGGGTGGGGTGGGGAGAGGGAGTCCAAGGACCGCTGCTTGGATGAGCCCGGCGCAACAAATGGCCGCTGCAGGAGACTAGCTGCCTGCCTAGCCTGGAGGGCACGACCTGGCGAGGGGAGGGAGGCGGAGGTGGTGGGGAGAAGAGGAGGGGGGGCGGGGGGAGCAGCCGGCTCGGAAAGGAGCTTCGAGGAAGGCGGGGGGGGGCGTGTAGGGTTGTCAGCCGCCCCCCCTGCGCATCGCCAACCTGAGGCCGGAGCGCTCGGCGCGGCTCCCGCGGGGTGGGGATGGCCTGGGCACCCCTCCCCACACACACACCCCGCCCCCGGAGTCCTTCGGGCCCGCGTGCGCACGGGGCTGCTCCGCGCACCTGCGGCGGGCGCCGCTC
>NW_012267351.1:4377710-4423467 GCF_000151885.1 Dipodomys ordii
GGCGGGCGGCGCGCACAGGTGGCGGCGATTGAGCAGGCGGGGCCCGGGGGTGACGTCACGGGCTCTGGTCCCGGCGGCAGAAATAGGGCAGCCGCGGCGGTGGCGGCGGCGGCGGTGAGCTCGGAGACCCGGAGCCTGGACAGCCTCTAGCGCGCCGGGGACCCGCCGACAGCCAGTGAGACAGACCCGGCCAAAGGGGGGACGCGGGGCTGGGTCGCCAACCCACCCCCCCCTCCCGCCGCCACCGCCACGGGGCGCTCCCTCCCTCCCGCCCGAGTCCGGCCACCTGGTCCTCCCCCTCGGACCTCCCCCCCGGCCACAGCAGGTAAGCGGGCACCGCTCCGGAGAAGGCGCGGCGGCGCCCGAACCCGCTGCCGCCTGCCCGGCCACTCGGGTCCCGTCGCTCCCGCCTGGCGTCCCGGCGCCCGCAGCTCCGCGTCTCGCCGCAGGGCCCGGCGCGGGCGTTCGCGGGTCCTCACTGCCCGCACCAGGGGGAGCCAAGTTTGCCCGCCCAGCCGCGGGCTCGGGGACCACGGGGACTCGTGGCTCGGCCGGGCATCCTGTCCGAGCTAGGACTTAACGCCACCGGTTGGGCACCGAGGCTTGTGGCCGGGGTCTGCGGGGAAGGGGGGGGGTGTTAAGGGTGCAGGTAGGGGTGCGGGGGGGGGACGCGGAACGACCTCTTGGGTGCCAAGCAGCCTCCAGGCGGGCCGATCCCGGACCCCCGGGGCGGCCTCGGCGGGACGCAGCCCCTCCCTCGGTGGGACCCGTGCCCTTGGCTCGGGGCGCGGGGCGGGCGTCCTCCGCACCCCGTTTCCCGGCGCTTGGCGGGACAACTTGGCGTTTCCCTGCCGCAGCCCCGAGGCCCGCGGCGCCGGCGGCCAGAACTCGGCCGCTCGGGGCTCCCGGCGAGGGCGGGGGGCCGGTGTCAGTCCGTGGCGGGGAGGGGGGGGGATCAGTCCTAACAGAGATGGAACTGTGCGTGCGCCCCCTTCCCAAGTTTCTGGGGGACCTGGGGCACGGAGGCGGAGCGCTCCTCCGCCGCCGCGTGTCGCCCGGAGTTTGGGGACCCCCGCGACGTGACAGGAGCCGGGGTGCGGGGGGGGGGTCGGAGAGGGTCTCCACGCGCGCTCGCCCGAGCCCCGGCCACCTGAGGACTCGCGGCCCTGCCACTCCGGCCCGGGCAGCCACCAGCCGGAAAAGCCCCAGCGCGCTCTCACCCGCGCCCCGGACTCGCGCAGCATCCGGCGGCCTCCTCGGAAGTTCCCGGGGAGTTGGGGGCCTGCTAGGTCTCCCCGTCGGGGAACCAGAGTTGGCGGACTCCCCCCCACCCCCCGTTCCCATCCCGTCGCGGCATACCTCCCCGTCCCCTCTAGGTGTCGCTTCCGCCGAGGTTTCCGAGCCGGGTGAACCCAGCGCCCGAGGCCCCTCGGTCGGTTCCCACCTCAGTCAGTGCGGGGCTGGGGGGGGGGCGCTCAATCGGAGGTGATAAGGTAACCTGCGGAGACTGGTGCGCCCCTGATTTCCAGTGGGTAAGGGAAAAAGGAGAACTGGGAGAGACGAGTCGACTTTTCTAGAACCCAAAGTTCCCTTTCCCCCCCACCACGGATCTTTGCAGAAGCCCGAGGTCCTTTTGAACAGCGTCTGCCCTGAGCGCCCGGGGGAACGCCAGTCTCTGCCCTTCTGACCCCCAGGGGTGGGCTCTGGTGGTGGCAGGGAGGCCCAGCACCGCCCCGTCAGTCCTGGAGTCGGGTGCCCTGCAGGGCACGGGGCAGCATCCTGGCCCAAGCCTTGCGTGAGGCATTGCGGTACCATCAGACCACCTCTGCCGGCTTCAGCTGTTGGCTGTCTTCCCCCATCCCCCACCCCGCCCCTCCACCTCGCCCATTTCGGGAAAACCAGACACTGCTTTCTCCCAAAAAGACTTGCATGACTCAAGTCAAAGGTCATGCATATTTTTTTAAAAGTCAATTGGACGTATTAAAATCAAATTTGTTGTCCCAGTCGTTTTTAGTTTTTTTCCCTAGACTTTTATGATTACCCTCAATTTTTTTTATTATTTTTATTTTTGCTAATTCCAAGAAGGCTCCTTTTCTTCCAGAAAGTGGCTTATTTTCCTGGGTCCTGGGGGTACTTTGATCCCTGTGGCTGTTCTTCGCAGGTGGGTGAAAGAAGGGGAGACTGGGCTGCCAGCTGCTATGCTGCTTTTCCTGCTAAGTACTAAAGGACTTTTTTTTTTTTTAAGTGACCTCATGTTGTGATCTGTTGTTTGCCCTAACGCAATGTTCCGAGACAGGCATTGAATTCACAGTCAGAATTCACAAATCTACCTTCTGCCTGTCTTGTCTTTCAGGGTATTATTCTGCAAAGTCAGCCTTCTGTGTTGCTTATGTGTGGTCAGTCAGGTGCTTCCTGACTTAATGCTATTAAAGAGGTATTTCAAGAGCATATCTTTCCTTACATTCTCTGTCTCTTAAGGCACCAAACGGCATATGGAATGTCAAAACAGAATTACATTCAAGAGAATGTGATACTTAAGAGGTATTAACTGATGGTCAGAAGGGCCAGGGTTATTTGGAAGCCGTTTGCGTGCACGTTAGACTTCATGGTAAATAGGAATGTCATGCACTCATGTGTTGTGCATAGAATAATTTCAACATCTGGTTTATCCAATGTTGGAAAATACAGAGTGATTAATAGAAAATACAATTTTGGCTTTATTATGGTTTGCTACAAAGTTTGTCTGATATATTTCCATGTCTATTTTTCTTTGTATTGATATTTTAGAGACTATCTTGGTAAATTTGAAACCCTCCCCTTTCCTCAAGAAATACTCATGAATAAAAACTAAGGTTCTAAGTTTTCCAGCAAAAATGAGCCTAGAGTTTATATGCACACCTCTCCCCTCCCCTCCCCCTTTTAGAACTGGGCAGGGATTTGGAAGAGCACTGCAGGGCTCTGATGTTCTCCAGCTGATTTCTGTTTGTTGATTGTTAACCTGTCACATGTAAAATGCAGCCCACTCCAGGTGATTGCTAGAGCAGGTTGGTTTTCAGTTTGAAAGATTGGGAATTCAGATGGTGCGGGCTCACAAATCTTAACTGTTCTCTTTGAGAGGCTGGGTGGTATTGCTTGGTTGTATCAAATCAGCCTTGTAATTTCTGGTCTTGTTGATTACAGAGAAGCCATTTGTGTGTAGCTAATCTATAATGACTGGTCTGGTAAATGTTCCTGTGTTCTGCAAAGAGGCCCAGAGAGGACTGGTGCACAATGTCCCCAAACTCAAGAGGGTTAGTGTTGTCACTCCTCCCAACAGAGATGATTTCTAGGGTAGATAAGAATCATTGTAAGCCCAAGGCCAGTGTAAAATCAGTGCTTCTCTCTGGCCTCTGAGCCTGTTAAAAACAACAACAAAAAAACCCAGCTTGAGTGATGTGTTCTTTGAGTGGGGCAGAGTTTAGAATTTTCAGATTAATGCCCATTCTCCGCTTCTCCCCACCTCCCCCCTGGTAATATGTGTTCTTATTTTATGCCTTTTCAACTTTCTTCAAAAAGCAAGTCAGTATTTGGAATGTTACAACACTGATTTGTTATACATCTGTAATTTTAAATACAAAAACACAATAGCACGAATAATCAGCTTATCTTAACAATACTAGAAAATGCTGGAGTTTGCACAAGGAGAGAGTGATTGAGCTGGTGGCACTCTTTCATGACTCACAATAGCAAAATCTATCTATCTAGAAAGAGGATGCAAACATAAACTCTACATGTAAATTTGCAGTAACTCAAGAAAACAGTTGCCCAAGAGATGGGTTGCTGAGGCTGCCGGGCCGCTGGTTTGGCCTCAAAACTAAGGTGAATCCCTCAGCCTTCTGGCCTCTGCTACACTGTACACGCAGCAAGCAATTCTCTCAGCCTTGGGGAAAAGTTCAGTCTCAGTGCTCAGAGGTACCTCTTTCAAAACAAGGTATCTTTTTGTGTGAGTGTGCGCCTACTGGAGGATTAAACTCAAGGCCTTGTGTTCTTGCAGGGCCTTTTTTTTCCCCTTCTCTTGACACACCTCTGATCTAGCATTTTGCCAAATGGGAAAATGGAATCTTGCCAACTTTTCTGTCTGGGCTGGCTTCAAAACTCAATCCTCTAGAGCTCAGTCTCTCTAAGTAGCAAGGATTAGAGGCACCAGCACCAGGCAAAACAAGATGTCTTAACTATCAAGTGATTATTCTTCATGAATTGCTTGGGGGGAAAATTCCCACTCTTTCTATGAGGACCACTCTAAATTGATAACCAATGCTTATGACTTCGCAGAATTGAATGAAATTGATAATCCTTAAAAACAAATCACAAAAAGAGCTCCAGGTTGAAAGACAGAAGTTGTGCTGTGACCTCCCAGATGGCACAGTCCCAGCTCTGTAATGGGGAGTTCATGTATTTTCCTCTCTCTGAAAGCCTATAGGGCTGTTTGAGTTTGAGGAGTAATTAATTTAACAATACATTGACTTCCCCAATGCTGGGGGCATCCTTGCTGCTGGAAATTGAGTGTAATTTCTCATGATTTCTTTTTCTTTTTTTTTTTTGGTGCATTCTTTTTCTTGGCCTGTAAATAGAGGAGCAGTAAATATAAGGGCTGAGGAGATACCAAGTGGTACCTGCCTTGGGATAGGGGGCAGGAAAGTAAGTCTGACTTTGTTGTCATGAATCCAACGTTAGCCTGGGTCAAGAGTCAGGAAGACTAAAGGAGGAGGGTTCTCAGTGGCTTTCAGAGGAAAGAAGACACTCAGGGTCAGGCCTCCATCTTGCTCTATATAAATATCCTAAAAAGAACTGTTTGTCAAGCTAAAGCATCACTGAGGGAGAGAGGCAGCCTCGATAGGGCTAACAGCATAGACTGTGGTCCTTGTGGCATTGGGCTGGGACAGTCTCAACTTTTGCTACTTACCATGTGACCACGGCAGAGTGCTTAACCCCTCCAAAACCCTGTCACCTCCATCATCTGACAGGAGATGGAGTAGGGATAATCATTACCCTCTTCATGGAATAGAAAAGTGAAGATTACAACTTAGTACCTGTAAAGCATTGAGAATGGTGCCTGACATATAATAATTTCTATGTAGGTGTTAGCCAAATCGGTAGTATCTATTTAGTTGTTAGACAGCTCATCAAAATTGATTTAGAGCCAATATCAATTCTTTTTTTTTCATGAACCAAACTGTCATAAAACTTGAGTTGTAAATTTCGGGGCTGTTGCTGGCATAAATCTAGTGGGTTGTCAATCATCATAAGTGAAAAAATGACACCTAAGACACATCTATTGTGCAAGTGAAATCAGAGCTGATAGTGGTCAAACTGAGTTAAATTTTACAAAGAAACTGCTGCCTGGGAAGATTTCAGAGGCTGGCCTGGTTCATGGGCTTTCCTGTCCTTAAATAAAATATTGTATCTGTGTGTGTGTGTGTGTGTGCGTGCGTGCGTGTGTGCGTGTGCGTGTGTGCATGCATGCACACGCACACGTGCCTAGCCACCGTCTCTTTTTCACTCAAGGCTACTGCCCTAGCACTTAAGCCGCAGGTCCACTTTCAGATTTTTTTTTCTTTTGCTGGTTAATTGGAGATAAGAGTCTCAAGAACTTTCCTGCCAGGGCTGGCTTCAAATGGCTATCCTCACATCTCAGCCACTTGAATAGCTAGGCTTACAGGAGTGAACCACTGATGCCCAGCTCTGAAGTAAAATCTTGAAGGGGAACCTCAGTGCAAACCAGATAAAACTAGTGTGGCTCCAAGTGTAGCATGGCTGAAGTTCCTGGTTTCTGAAAGCTGTGGACTGAGGGTGCAACTCAAGTAACCACAAGGCCCCAAATTCTAGTACTGGTAAAGAAAAGAATCGGAGAAAAAGGAAACCAGTCTACGTTCTGGAATTAAGCAATTTGGTACTTGCCAAAAATTTAAACGAAAATGAGTGGATTTTATTATTTGATAATATCCATTAATAATAAAACCACACAAAATTGGTCTCAGATTACAAGGCAGGTTGGAATCAAAATAACTAGATGTTGTGGCTTGTATTTTTCGTAACTGCAGGAGTTGGCACCTGTACATGACTAGAATAAATCTCATCTTTGGGCTAGGAGACCTAGAAAAGGAGAAGAGCAGATCTTTAATATGTGTGCTTGCTCCACAAGCAAAAATTTGATGAGTGACTAGGAAAAGTTCATAAATGAGTAAGAAGCAATGTCTTTCCAGTTCTAGCTTGAGTTATTATGGCTGGCTTTTTAAGGTGCTGGTGGGTGGCACATGCTTATAATCATAGCTACTCTGGAGGCTGAGATTTGAGGATGCTGGTTCAACACTAGCCCTGGCAGAAAAGTCTGAGACACTCTTTAGCTCCAATTAACCACCAAAAAGCCAGCAGTGGAGCTATGTCTCATGTGAGCAAAACAACCACGAGCAAAAAAGCTCAGGATCAGTGCCCAGGCCATGAATTGAGGCCCCAGGACTGCCTTCTCTTTTTCCCCTTTCAAAATTGCAAAAACATCCAATAGCCATTTTCGGTAGTCTCTGGAAGGGGATACTCTATGGGAAGTATTAAGGTGTTTGTTTGTTTGTTTGTTTTTAGAAAAACCAGTTGTAATATGAATGTAACTTCATCCTCTTTTAGTCCTGAATGTGAGTTTGGTTTTTAGTTGTTGTTGTTGTTTGTTTCCCTCCTCCTCCTTAGTCCTGTAAGCATTCACCCACCCTAGTGAGAGCCTTGGATCCACTCATACCACAGGCCTCTGTCTGATAGCAGCCCAAGCCACAGTAGAATGCAGAACTCTGCTTTGTTCCCAATGAAGAGCAAATGCTGAGACTGTGACCTTCAGATTCTATCTACTGGCCACCTGGACTGCTTTGCTCTGCCACATGTCAAAGATAAATGACTGAAGAAATAGATGTAGGAGCAGCAGCCTCTGGACTCTTTTAAAAACAAAGAGACATCTCCTCTTAAAAGATAGCCATCCCTTCTAACCTCGCCTTTATATAGGCCAACGTGTTATGCCCACAGTTTTAATCTGCCACCTTCTCCCTGTGGGCATTTTTTTGTGTCAAGCAGGAGACATAAAGCAAATGTAGAGAGGCAGCTCTATTTGGGTGTGGAAAGCAGCCAAAAAAAGAAAAAGGAAAGAAAAAGAAAAGAAAAATAACCCCAAACCTGGAATGTGGTAGAGTGGATTTGGATTTGTTTGATAACCCTGACTGCAACACTAGTGACAGACTCTGCTCCTTGCCTAGGGTCTTGGTCATTGGTTGACTTGGGAAGTCAACCAGCAGGGAATGGATCCTTCAAGCTACAGGATCCCATTGTTTCTCCTGGCCCAGCTAAGACCAGGACATGGAGGGTGTGAGCCTCCAAGAAGCTCTGAGTGTTTTCATCTCACTACCACAAGCAGGATGCAGTAGGGACCACATGTAATTAAACACTGAATTGTGTGGTATAGGCAGAAGTCAATAACCCCTGAAGTTTCCTAGAGCAAGAGTTGTACATACCACAGGATGAGTTCTGTGTTGCTCTGTCTCATAGGCAGAGATGCTGAAACTATAATTGGAATAGGCTCATAGTGGAAAGCTTTTATTTAAAAACAAACAAAAAGTTTCCTAGGATTCTATGCCTATAATCCTAGCTACTTAAGGCACTGAGATAGGAGGAGAGGAAGATTACAATTAGAAACTAGCCCAGGCAGAAAAGTTTGTGAGACCCCCTTCTTATAAGAGAGCTGGATGTAGTGGCATGCATTTGTCATCCAAACTACACTGGGAGTCCTAAAATAGGTGGCTCATGGTCCAGGTTTCTAGGTATGTGCCTGGGTAGGAAGTAAGCTCCTATTTCAAAAATGATCAGCACAAGAAAGGGCTGGAGAATAGCTCAACATGAATGTGCCTGCCTAGCAAGTGTGAGGACCTGAGTTCAAACCCCAGTAACCACGCTTCCCCCTCCCCCCAAAAAAGTACAGGTAACTAGATGCATGGATTCTTGTATGTCTTTATTCCCTCCGCACAGTGCTGAACGAGTGATTAGTACTTAAACATCTGTCGCACCGATCCTTCGTTTTCCATGCATGGAATTCTTTGATTACTTTAAATTGCTCGTTTTGTTGTTGTTGTTGTTTTCTCCTTCTAAGACTTTAGACAATGATATTTTCAGGTGAACCTCAGGACACACCCTAATGGTTATTGGAATTCTGTTGTCATGGGACTGTAGTATTTTACTACAAAAACCACTGGGTCACAAACCTCAAATAGTAGACCTTCCTTAGGCTGTCAATTGAAGCCTTACCATCTTGAAAATTTTGGTGAGGTAAGCCACCAGCAAGTTGTACCTTTAAAATAATTCTTCATGGTTATTTCTTGACCCTTCATTGGGTACACTATACCCCAAATGCTGTCTCAAGAGAGTGAGTCATGGACATGCCCAATAGAGGTGACCCACCTCTGGGTTTGTCCTTGTAGATACAGTCATGGCGGGTAGCATTTCCAGTGGGATGCTACCTCAGAGCTAGCCTTTGCAGCATTCTTCCTGTATGCCGGACAGTACCTCCGTCGGTTCTTACAGTGACCCTCTGTGAGAGGCACATACTATTGTCCCCATTTTGGAGATGAGTAAAGTAAGGCTTCGAAGTTATGTAACTTCTCCAAATTAGAGCAGCAGGGTTGGTGCTGAGATTTGAACTTGAGTTTCAAGTTCTGAGATTCGGGAATGTAGGCATTAACTCATGGACTCCGTGTGTACTTTGCAATGCTTTATGCTGAGAGCATTTGTCATTTTCTTGACAGACTCAACAAAATGCAACCAGGAAGCCTTTGGCTGCATCTCACACTGCTTGGGGCCTCCCTGCTAGCTGTGCTGGGATGGATGGACCCAGGAACCAGCCAAGGCCTGAATGTGGTCGTGGGAGAATCTCAGGCACAGGTATGGTCAAATAACCACTGACATGACACTTCGAACTGACTGCTTTTTGACGATACAGTATCTGGTTTCTCTTCTATCTTTAGACCAATTAGACCACCAAGTGAATTAAATGTACACTTCCTGTTGTGGGGGGATAGGGGAAGCAACATGGATTGATACAGACAGGAGACTCTGGCGTCCTATTTCCTAATACAGTCCAAAACCAAGCTTTACTTGGTTAGCCTTCCACGCAGACTTTCAAGAGAAGGGTCTGTCTACTTAATAAAACTCTGAAAATTCACATGTATTGGTAGGCTACACCCTATATGAACTCAATGAGAAAAGACGTTTCAAAGGAAGTGGAACCCCTTTTCAGGTATGTAGATAAAAAGAACCAGGCAGAGGAAGAACTGGCAGAGGTCCTAAGGGAGACTGCTTTAATGAACAGATAAGAATGATTAATGGCATGTTAGGTATATATAAACGCTTCTGAAGGGCTTGAAAAACTTGTTCTCCATGGCCTCCCTGGAGGGTCTGGATGTACTGCTAATTGCTTAGTGAACCCGGTCTTAAGCAGCAACTGGAAGAAGATTCTTAAACTCCAACCTAGTCCTGCTCCAGGTAGCAGGCTCCATGAGTTTGGGGTTCCTGGGAGATGAAAATCGTTCTGCAGAAAATGCTCTGTGTAAGTTGATCCGTATGCAATGACTCTACCCTTTCATTAAATCCACCTGGGGTTTTCTCTCTGCTGGATGAGAAGGAATTCTTATCAGAGACTTCCCAGGCATCCTTCTTCCCATTGTCTTACCCGATGCCTGCCCAGCTCCTTTCTCTTCTACCTGTGTCCTGTCCTGTGGAATGAGAAATAAAAATTACCCGCAAAAGTCAACATTTCCCAGAGAGTGTATAATGGTACACAGTGTATAGAAGGATTAATGCATTATTTGATCAAACGACATGAGTTCCCTTTCATTATTACTTAATTGTCATGCAATCCCAAACCTGTAAGGCTTACTCTTCGGGGAGCTTCAGAAGTAATTTAATGCACACTTTTCTTGCTGAAAGTTAGTGTGGCATGCATTCTTTTGTCTCGAGCAGATGATTAAATAGAAACACTATCTCTCCTGTCTAAATCCATGAAGGACACACCTTAATGTTGCTTTGAAAAAGAGTAGTGGAAGACATGCTGGTGAGAGCAGTATTTCCCATGTGGGAAGTGCCTAATCTTTTATACTCCTATCCAGACAAAGGGAAAAGGGTCACTTTTAAGTCCAACAGATACATGGTTGAATATTTAATAGCAAAGCCAACAGGCAAACCTACAGGTCCGGCTTAGTCTTCTTACTGTGGGGGTTCATTGGCCCACTGTGGTGAATCACATTTCAATTAAGAATTGAGCCAATTAAGGTGGGATTTCGCTGGAGGTAAATGGAAGGTAAGTTAATATCACCAAGGGCCTCCTTAGCTGTTAACACCTCAACACTTTGTGTACCAACAAGATGGAGCAGATACTGCTCAGGGAAGGAAGGGAAGAATAGGAAGGAAAGGAAAAGGAGGAAGGAAGCCCGATCTTTGGTTTGGGTGGTTTTGTTCCTCCCTCCCCCACCTCCTTCTAGCTGTTGTCTCCCAAGCCCAGGAATGCAGCTGCTCCAAAGGAGGAGGAGATGTCTCCTGAAAAGCTGCCCTATTGATCATGCCTCTTTCACGACAGCTTTGTTTGTTGATTATGAGATGAAAACAGTGTGAATAGGCCTCGTACATGGATACTGAGGATGGTCTCGGTAAATGTTTACCCACAGATAGCAGGACATTTACTTTAATGAAAGTGTTTGCTGACCTTCTGATAACAGAATTTGCTGCTGCTGCTCTCAGCGGGTGGGCAGAAGCTCACACAGGCCTTTTGATTTCGCAGCTAGCAGAGACCACTAGGGTGGCAGCTTGTGTCAGGCAACACCTGCTTAGCATTGCATCCCAGGGCAGACAGTGCCGATCAGTGTTGCATCTCCCCTGCCAGTATTGCTGAAGCCTCCTCAGACTTACATCTCAGGACTTTGGACGAGTGAAGTTTAGGATAATGGAGAATGAGTGTGAAGAATTTTACTCAGAAGAGATGTACCTAGCTCTCAAAGGCCCCTGGCACTGCTGCTCTCTCTGCCCATGGTGTGTTCTCTAGGTCAGTCATCTATCCTCTCTTCTTTAGGTGGGTCTCTGTCCATGTCTCTTTCTCTCTCCAAGGAGAGTCTAGGGGTTCTCATACCCTGGGATGTGCTTGGATTGGTTACTTCTATTAGGTTTTTGAAGATAACACTTTATTGGTCCAGTCCAACCATTCATGACTGGTTGTTAAGTTCTAATCAGGTCCTTTCTGCAAACCTTCTCCCCAGGGTCCTGGGAAAGTTAATTGAAACTAGAAGGGGCTAAAATGGGGTAAAGGTATCTGCTTGCTAGGCCAGGATGCTGTCCCGGGGGTCTGTATCCTAACTAATTTACTTTTTAAATTGGTCATTCTATGCTCTGCCCCATACCCACATTTTCTTATTGTCCGACATGCCACCCCTTCTATTCACATCCAAATCTACCCCTTCTCCAATGTAACTTTTTAGTCTTCAGAACTTTCTCTGACTATTCTTCATCCCATACTCTTGAGCCTTATTATCTTTTTTTCCTTTCATATTTTTAGCATAGGGCCAATGTCCATATTTACCTTTCTCTTCTTCTACCATGCTTTTATGAGCAAAACAGAGACCTAATGAGTTCTTAAATCATTCAGTCCTTAATTTAGCAGCAGCCGGTACCCAGTATTGGTCATGAGATCACTCGATGCTTTCAAACTTCAGACTAGATCGACAGGGAGGGTGGCTGCTTCCTGCACAGGAAGTCTGTCTCTGGCGGGGATGTGCCAGTGTCTCCTGCAAGCTGCTTACCTCCTTATATGTTATTAATATCCAAAATAGTCTTGAGGCTAATCGTTTCTGGGTAATTTCTCCTTTGAGCTATAGCTATTAACATATCTATAACTCACTATCCAAACCATATTAAAGTCTTCTAACAGTTTCCTCAGACTTCTTAGAAGAATCAAAACCAACAGAACTTTTGGAGACTTTAAGTGAAAAAGAAAAAGAAAAAAACACCTTTTTTTTCAAAAACTAAATATTAAACTGTTTCCATGTACATTTTCTTCTTGATAATAGTACTTCCCAAAGTATTCATTAAGGATTTTAAAGTACCTGGAAAGCACAAATAAGGCTTGATTGTCTTTAAAGTTATTATACCAATTGCTTAATGTCCTGAGGGTAAGCTAGGATTACATGATCAATGCGCGTGTACTTGCATATTTTTAAAGCAGTTAACAGCAAGTTGAATTTTATTAAATTATTGTTGTATGTACAAAGAGTACAGCTGAATTAGCGTCAAGAAGTTTGCACTGTACAGATGTAGATAAAAGGAGACGGAGCTGGGTGGAGTGCCTCTTTAATGAAGAGCTGCATAGCGGAAGATGGCCCAGAATGTTAATACATTCTGAGATACAATTTACTGGCAAGTCTATTTCCCTCCTTTCCTCTGTACTCTGGCTAAGATAAATGTAGGGGCTGTAGTCAGAGCACAGGTGTGCACTAAAACTATTCTATCAAATTGTGTGTATGAAACAAGTGAATTTCATGTTTATACTGTCCCTAGGAGATCTCATTAAACAGATATTCCCACATCTGGAACATTTCTAGAGTCCCCAGTAGTTTTCAACCAGTAGTAAAGTAAATATTGATAGAATTTTCAGAAACCCACAAGTGATACAGTGGAAGCCCCCACAGAGGCCTGTCCTGTAACAGCAGGTGGGCGCTTGTGGAAGCCCCCGATAGGTCTTCAGTGCTGTCTAACCCAGTGTGATGGAGTCTAAAACTGGATGTTGGCCTTCCCTTGGTCTTACACATTCTTTATACACTTAAACTTTAGTGTCTTGTCTAAATAAATAAATGCAATTGCTGACATTGGCTCCCTGTTCACCTCTTAGGCCTGAGGGCTTACAGACCAGACCCAAAAGCTCAGCCTAAGAAAACACTGATCTTACTTTGGCTGCCTCGCTCTGCCCTTATTTTTTTTTAACCAGCGGGGGCCCCAGATCCGTATGGCAGATGCGCCAGCTCTACCTTCCTAGGCAGCTTCATATTGTACAACATACTCCGAGTCTTCTTCCTGCCTCCGTTGGACTCAGGAGTGCTTGGATTGCTGAGACCAGACATGAATCTGTTCTGAACTATTTCATTGTTCTTACATATCTTACTGGCATCAAGGCAGTACGCCCCACTCTCTCCAGGAAAGTGCTTCCCAGACTTCCTGGGAACAGTACTGATCATCTGTCGGGGAGGAACCCTAGCACTGAATGTCTCTACTAGCTCTCCTTCTTCTGCCTGTGGGCAGGAAGTATGAAATAAAGCTCCTCACCCCCTTTGAATTTGAACATAGTTCAGAAGGCTGAGGGCTCACCATGTTCTTCCTGCCTTGTGGGCAGCCCAGGCCTGCCTGCCTGCCTACTTGCCTGCCTTAGTCTTTGTTTTTGTGGTGTCAAGAGTTAATTCCTAAGCACTCACTGTTGTAGATTTCAAGATTTAGGCTGGCTTTCACAGCAGCTGAGATTCTGGCAAGATCTCTGAGGGCCAGGCAGGTGGCAGATGTCTCCCTTCCGCAAAGATCTTCTTTGCTTCCACTGCTAACGTAGTGCTCAGGGAGGACGCTGGTACCCTCTGAGTTCCCTGCCCACGGCCATAGCTCTCTGCTGCTTATTCTGTGTTAGGACATGTGGCTTTTCCTTTCTCAGGTAAAATGGGGGGAGGGCACAGCCCTGCCACTTGCAGGCATAAGAGTGCATCTACATTTTCAGGATGATGGATGGCAGACAGATATCCCTTTGGTGTTCCTATTACATGGTTAGGTGGATCATGTTGTGCCCCAGTGCTTCTGGAGATGTAATGTGCCTGTCGGTGTCCTGTGACAAGGCAGCCCTGATACCATATCCCCAGTACTGCCACCTGTGCACTCAGCTCCCACCGCCTGTCTCTGTGCTATGCAGGGACCCCCACAGCTGGGCCTGTGCTCCGTTCAGGGGTCTTGAACAGAGGACATCACTGTCTTGTGTTATTTGTGGGGAATATTGTTCCTCTGTGGCCACTCATTCCTGTTGTAAGCCTGTTGTCTCCACACTTAGCAGACCGAATGACCCTTTCCTATTTTTGATGTCATCATTGACAGCGTTTTAATTGGCCTGAAAAGTTCTGTGACCCAGGAAAAATGAGCATTTATGAGTTCACGGGAAACCATTATTTTTCTTCCTCTTAATTTACTCATCTGTTTTTTGCCTCTGCTGCTAAATAATGTATGCTCCTCTAGGAAACTAACCCCCACCCCGTCCCCCATAATGAGGATACCAGGCCACACATGGCAAATGGGGCTGCATGTTCCATTTCCCGGGGAGCTGGCAGCCACCATGTCTGCCAGACCCCGAGTCATCCGCTTGATATATCCACAGTGACTTTCGGGTTATCGCTCCTGCCTTCCACTCACAGAGAAGGCCATGTCATGTTGGAATCAGGCAGACTCTAATAGGCCCCCGTGAGTGGGTCCTGCCAAGTCAGAGCCACCGCCCTCTGCTGCTGCCGCTCTGCTCCCTGTGATAAAGCTCCAGGTCTGGCCTTGTCACCAGCCACCTGGGAAGGAAAAGGCACTGGCTTCAGAAGCGAATGGTGTGGGATGATGCGGGCCTTGTCCCCTGAGCAGAGCACCCCAGGAGAAGCTGCAGCAGAGCTGTCAGGCAGTTTTGGTACTAGATGGGGACGCCATCCGTCCACTTGCCTTGCCTCTCTTGCAGGTAACCAGGTGCCTGAGGCATGTGAGTCAGGAAAACACGGAGAGACCGGGAATCCAATTCATCTCTTCACTTCTAATGAAAGGTAGCCTTACTGAGTGTGGCGGAGTATGCCTGTAGTTCCAGCACTTGGGAGGCTAAGGCAGGAAGATAGAGAAACTAACCAGGGATACACAGTGAGATGCCTATGTCAAAAAGCCAAAACATAGAAGATTCTTACTGCAGTAGACCAGCAATGATGCTCATCCACTGCCCAGAGGGGTGGAAAGAGTCTGTGTGGCTGGCAGACTGGTGTTGCATAGGCAGGAGCTATCTGAGAGAATTTGCTCCCCAACTTGGGGGCAGAAGGCAACAACCCAGCTCTCAATTGGGGCTACCATTCACCAGACACGGAACCCTTGGGTTTTCTTCTTCCTCCATGTTCCAGAAAGGCCTTGCAACCAAACAGAAGCCTTTCCAGAGGATTTCGCCACAAGTGGCAGCCACAAGTGCCACTGCTTGTTTTTAGGAGATGTTACTGGGGATATGGGTTGGGGGGGGAGGGAGGGAAGGAAAGAGGGAGGGAAAGAGGAAAAGAGAGAGAGTGTGTGTTTAAGAGTTAAGAAGGAAAGCCATGCCCTTTCTGTCCTTTCCATCCCACCATTGAGATCACCTTGGAGCCTGCCAACTGGCCTACTGAACTTCCGTCAGCCACCTCAGTCCCTGTGAGGAAAATGTCCCACATCCCCAGGGAACTGGCACCAACACAACCACTCAGAAAGGGCCTGGTTCTCCTGAGCATGGCCTGCTTCTCTACAGCTCACCTCCTCCCTCTCCAGCCCAGCGTCCTCCATGTCTCTGTGGCTTGCTTGGTTTATGGTAGGACGGCTTCCAACACAGGCTCCTGATGTGGCAGCATTCCAGGCTCCGGGACAAAGTGGCCGCTTTTCCTCCTCATCTCCTAATCCAGCGCTCACCCCCTCACCCAGATGCTTAGCATCCCTGCTTTCTCTTCCAGGTTGATTGCTGTATCCTCCGCTTTTCCAAACACTGGGCCACATCATCTCATCATGACTGCCTGTGTTATTCCCCAAGGAGCCTTCATTGCTGCCTTAGCTCCAGGGACACACTCAAGTCAGAGGTCCTGACAGCTCAGATCTGTTTCTTGCCTTGCTGGCTGTGTGCCGAGGGTCATTTGCCCATCCTGGCCTTCACTGTTAGTCACGGTGCAGGTGACAACCACCTAGTTTGCAGCCTGTCACAAGGACTACTGAACTACTAGATGGTGGTGCTTGGCAGAGTGGTTGGTACTCAGAACGCAATAGTTGATGATTCTCCTCTTGGAACCCTGCGAAGCACCTATCAAGAATACTTGTGCACCCCTCCCACACCCATACCTGGTGTGCGAGTCCTTTCTGGTTAGGCACAGGGGTGGCAGAGCAGCTCTGGGGAGGAAGGATCTTCCAGTGGAATGGGAAGCTGCCAGGCTCAGCCCCCCTCTAGTTCCAGTGTCCTGTCGCACAGTGGGATGCTTACATACTTGTCTGATAAGTGAACAAGTCAGTTCTTCTTGTATATACTTTGGTACCATGTAGGGATTAGGCAAGGTGCCTTGAGTTTCTAGGCATTCTGACAGAAGAAATCCCTGTTGGCTTTCTCCTCTAGCAGTGTCCTCATCATAGTTTCCAATCTTGCCAGCATCCTGAATCATAGACGCTGAGAGAATTCTGAGGGGCGGGTTGTATAGGAATTGGATGGAACCCCTGACTTGGCCGCTGTCCCTGTCCTGGTCTCTGGGGGCTTGCCTGCTTAGGCATTCTAGCCATCCTTCTCACAAAGAGGTCAGCATCACTGTGCCAGACACACCAGACCCTCACCCAAAGCATAAAACCAGGAGAGCAAAACATAATGTTAGACAAATTCAAGGTCATCTGTTTGTGCCTAGAATTTTCAGGGTCCTGACTTCTGAGAGAGTGTGGCTACCAACTGTCCTTACAAAGGGTTGGGAAAGTTAAGGATGGCAAGAACAGAACTTACCTTCTGAAATGCCACTAATAAGAACTCCAGCGACGCTTATTTTGAGACAAAAGTCTCTGTGTGTAGCCCAGACTGGTCTCAAACTTTTATGATCTTCCTGTCTCGCTGCCCCCAAGTGCTGAGATTACAGGCATGCAGCATCATGCTTGGCCTGTCTTTTCTTGATTGCTAAAGCAATCTAATTAGGAGCTCGTGTGAGCTCAGCTGCCACTCATAGCCTATTTCTTTATTTCCTTTTCTAGCCTTGAATTTAAAAACATGCTTGAAAAAAATCTACAGAGAAAGACTTTAGGTTCTGCTGAAGTCTTTTGGTGTATCCCGTCTACTCAGGAAGGCTTGGAGATAACACAGCAGAGGACTGTGGGTGGACACTGTTGAGTACAGTAACTCCAGAACATGCCCATGGTTGGTCCTCTTCCTCTTCTGCTGTCTTCTGTTTGGCTGCTGTTCCCACATTTGCTTGTGGCCATTTGCGTCACTGGCTTGTGCTTGGCTTGATGTGTGGGAATATGTCTTTGCAATCCATGGTAGAACTTCCAGTCAACTCATATATCTATCTAGGCGATTCTCTAAGCCCAGGGAAGCACTGGCCGACTGAAGACACTAGTATCTTAAATTCCTGTGATCAATAGGTCTCCTTGGAGCACCCAGCTGTGTGCTCAGTGCTGTACCACGTTTAGCCAAATGGTTAAAGAGAAATGGGGTTTGTGATGCCATCCCAAGGACTTGAGGATCAAGGAGGGGTGGGGGAAACTGCAGAAGGGGGCCATTGGCTGAGCGGAATGGATCTAAGCGAGCAGAGGGAATTCAACAACCGCGTTAATGATCTTTTCTAACAAAGAAAAGATATAATGACTAAATTAAGTGCTCAACTTTAGCCTAAAGAAAATTGGGTGGATTTATGAAACAATAAAGGAAGAAGTAGCCTGTCTGTGCCTTTCCCGTCGCCCAGTCCTGCTCCCTGGTGAGAGGAGGTACTGGTGGGAGGGTGTTTGTCCTCCCAGCCCAGGCTTGCTCCTCCTCAGGACTCAGATCTCCAAGGGCACATCCCTTGACTTAACTGCTCTGGAGGGCTTCTCTGAGTGTCACCACCTAGAGTGGACATAGTGCTGAATCAGTCCTGTGGGTGTTCCAAATCACAGTACCCCAACTTTACCAGGGCCTGCCGCCCTCTCTACCCTCTGCTCCGGGGTGGTCCCACCTGGCCTGGCTGTGTCCTTGGTGGCTCAGTGATTTCCTGAGTCTGCTCAGGACTTGAGCTGACCGTGCATGGGGAGGGAGTGGCTGTTCATTACTGCTTAGAGTAATGCTGAGAATACAGCAACACATGCTGTTGTAGCCCTTTGCCCCAAACTGCCACAGTGAGGTTAGAGCCCTTCCTGTAGAATCCTACTCTAGGCCAGGTATCTATCTTAATCCAATTGGTTATAGCTAGCTGTTCAGTAATTTTTAGGAATTAAAATACTTGGAAGGCCGTGCAAACTAGAACAGAATTGTCTGTGATTCATTATACATTCTAGATGGAAATGAGTATAAAATTTAAGCTCTTTCAAATGACTGCTCTTGTATTATAAGTACAGTCATAAATTACTGTGTGTGTGTGTGTATGTATGTATGTGTGTGTGTTGGTACCAAGGCTTAAACTCCAGGCTTTGTACTCTTCTTGGCTTTCTTGCTCATGGCTGACATTCTACCACCTGAGCCATGCCTTCAGTCCAGCATTTTGCTGGTTAACTAGAGATGGAATTTTGTGGACCTTTCTTCCCTGGCTGGCTGTAAACTTCTGCCCTCAGATCTTACCTTCCTAAATAATGAAGATTACTGATGTGAGCCACTGGTATCCAGAATGAACTGGATTTTATAGGAAGTTCCTGTCCACGACTTACCTAGAAGTTAATCTTTTTAAAAAGCACAAAGAGCTTTAATAACACACCTGTTTACTCAAGTATGATGAGCTGCTAAGACCGCACAGAGTGAGTTCAGCTACTAGTATTCCCCTTACACCATTGTGAGGGTGTAGAGCAGAGATGCCGGTGGGGATGGGGTTGCAAAGGACATTCTTGGAGGCAGAGGGCCTTGCAGAGGATGGACAAATTCTTCCATCATGTTTTCATTTATTTATTTGTTGCCAATCCTGGGGCTTGAACTCAGGGCTTAGGCACTGTCTCTGAGCTTTTTTTGCTTAATGCTGGTGCTCTACCACTTGAGCCAAAGTTCCAGTTCTGGCTTTTGGAGTACTTAATTGGAGACAAGAATCTCATAGACGTTTCTGCTCTGGCTGGCTTTGAGCCAGGATCCTCAGATCTCCATTTCCTGAGTAGCTAGGATTACAAACATGAGCCACCATCACCATCATGTTTAAGGAGAAGGAATCTTCTAAGTACTGGTATGGGAGTCTTTAGGGCTGTTCCCACTTGAGGAGGGAGAGAAGTGATTGGCTAGGGTAGGTGTCTGGCCCATTATCAAATCCATCAGCTATCCTTTGGTGGCCAAGCACAGAATCCTCTGCTAAAATGCTTGTGTACAAAGAAGGGATTCTCCCAGAACTTAAGCCTGGGTGTCATCATGGCAGCCTGTTTCTCATCTCACTTTGGAGCTGCACAGCTTTCCTCTTTGGATTTTCTCTCCACCACTTGTTCTCTCTGAAGACTGGCCTTTGCACAAAGCCATGAATCCCATCCTGCTGAGCTGATGTGTCATGTTCACCCATGGCCTTGGCTCTGCTAGCACATGAACTTCCAGCTCTGGGCTCTGCTCTGTTCTCACCAGAGATCTGGTCTTATCTGTGCATTCAGATCACAACCTTGTTGGCTCAGCCTGGTGTTGCACTGGCCCTGGTCCAGATGCTGTGGCCAGCATACAAATGCTGCCATGGGAAGTGGTGTTCAGGAGCCCTAATAAGAGTGTGGGTGGCAGGTGCATGGTAGGGTGGCCCGAGTGAAGGGTCTAGACAGTGTCTAGAGATTACTGTGGCCGAAGGTCAGGGAGTGAGGCCAAGGAGCCAGCCTCAGCCTCTGAGAAAGCATTTGAAGAAGTGTGAGCTGAGTTCTTACAAAGATGGGCATTTCACAGAGTTCAGCTTTACAGTCCTGCCAACCACCACTGACCTGGCACTCCTCCCCATGCCTGTGTTCTTGGTTCCAGGACCTGTGCTAGAGTTTGAATGTGATCCACAAGAAGCACATGTTGGCAGCTTCAATCCAATGGAACCACGCTGAGAAGTGGGGCCTGATGGGAGGTGGTTAGATCATGAGGGCTCCACTCTGATGAATGGGTTAATCCTAACTATTAAAGGGCTTGAAGTTAGCCCAAGGGAGAAAATTCTGTAAGATTCTAGCTCTATAATAACCAGCAAAAAAGGTGGGCTGGGGGTATGGCTCAAGTGGTAGAGCACCAACTGAGGTGGTGAGTTCAAATCCTAGCAACAACAACTAAAGGAGGAGTGGCTGGGGTGTGGCTCAGTGGTGGAGTACTTGCATACCCATGCATGACACACCCTGGATTCAGTCTCTAGCACTGAAAGTAAAGGGCAACTTGAAGCTGTGAGTTTGATCTCCAGCTCTCTGACACCCCCAACTTTACCCTTCCGTCATGAGAGAATGTAGTAAGGAGGCCTTTGCCAGATATCCCCTCAATCTGAGACTTCTCAGCTCTTAGAACTGTGAGCCAATACACTTCTGATCGTTTTAAGGTACACGTCTCAAGTATTCACTGCTATAGTAGCACAAATGGACTAATGCCAGCTTATATTCAAACCCTACCCCTCACATTGAAAAACAAGGAGCAAGCTTTGAGATTTGGATGTGGTCATGTGACTGCTAGGGCTGTGGCTCTGAGGAAGGACCACACCAGAGGAGCATCATGACTTCATCACACACATCTTAGCCCACCACCCTGCAGAAACAGTCTCTGAGTTGAGCTGATGTGAGGTGATTAGGCCATTAACGAGAACGTGACGCTGTAGAAATTCCCCCAGCAATCAGGCTCAGCTCTGCTTGCAGTAAGGGGGACATGGAGCTTGGGGTGCAGCCAGCATTAGCTAAGTGCCACACTGTGTTAGCTATGAAAGCTGCCCACTCCTGTAGCCGTATTATCTAAGCAGCCGTTTTGAAGGGAGAGGTTAATTTAGGCTGTTGGGGACAGAGTCCCATGTGCCTTTGTCCTAAACACAAGGTCCTGGAGCGGGGTGACTGTCTGGCTGACTCCCTAAACCAGCCTATTATTTCATGAGTACATTCTGCATCTTCCTTCATTCTGCCCTCAAAGCTCCAACCTCAAATGTGGACACCGAGGTCCTCAGAGTTTGCCACCTAAGGCCCAGCGAGAGGACAGGGAGAAAGATACTGGTTTTCCTGAGATTCTCAGATGGGCCATACCTGCAGTCAATATCAGCCCAGCCATGCTGACCACTGGAGCTTTTCTTTCTTTTGATTTTGTTATAAAGGAAAATTGAGGGTGGGGTGGGGGGAATCTTATGCCTTAAAGCCTTTTAAATTAAATATAACTCATTTAATTTAAACTCTCTTAAGTTCCATTTTCAATGTGTGAGGGGGGCACAGTGGAAACGCCTTCTATTCAAAGCATACAGGGCATTTGTTTCCCTGTGCAAAAGCAGATGTCTGTGGGAGCCCACACCAATTATTTATTCAGGCAACCACCAAGACTCACCAAATCCTGAGGATAAGGCCGTGCAACCGCAGAGGCTCATGGGAGTGGGTAGAAGCCACAGCTCCCCAGGGGCTGTAAAGTCCAAAGGAGGCAGGCGTGGGGAGGGCCCGGCACAGCTTGGCATGGGTGAGTGAGTGGTTGGCCAGCGGAAGCTGCCATGTGGTGCTCACTGTCACTTCTGGGGCCTCTGTTGGCTCTTCCTCCTGGCGCCCCCTCTGCACATGATGCCAGAGAGGGAGGCTCGCATGGTGGGCGGGTGGAGGTGGGTAAGTCCTGGGAGGTTTGTGTCATGTTCTGGTAGGGCCATTTTCTCCTTTAGGACCTGCTCTCATCGAACCTCACCTGACTCTGCAAAGCCTCACGGCTGGCCCTCCTCCCAACCCCCCACCTCCACCCTGCGTTTTCTTTTGTTCTGTGGCATTTTTCACCACAGGGTGTTTCTGTATTTGTGGGCTCATTGCTTGCCTGTCTCTCTGCAGAGCGTAAGCCTCGCGGGGACTGAGGCTGTCTTGGTAGCACTGTGACCCTGGGGCAGCAAATATTTGCTGAGTGAACGAGTTGGTAAACAGATGAAGGGAAGACTACTCGAACCACCCAGGAGACCCTCTAGGAGCTCTGCCCAGGGCCCTGGCTGTAAAGATAGAGGGAAGAAGAGGGTAAGACTAGATGGAAATGTGCCTGCAAACCGGAGGGAGAGAGGACCAGGAGGACTGGAGGGTGGGGGGCATGTTTCTGGGCAAGGTGGCAGTTTCTACCAAGAATGCTTACTTAGATTAAGAGGTCCCCAAGAGCCCATTTGGGGCTGAGTACATGCCTGTCCTTAGACAATGACCTTCGTTAGTTGTGTTCAGCTCCCGACTTCCACCAGCCCTGTCCTGGCCCGGCCCTTCCTAGCCTGACCTTCTTCTCACAGGCTAAGCTGCACACCGTGACTCTGTGACTCTGGAACATTCTGCACTCTTTATGTCATCTGTGTCGGTGACTCCCTTGCTCCATGTGCAAAAACAGGAATAGAAAACAGACTCCGACATGAGGCCTGTGCTGGAGGGCAGCTGTCCTTCCTTTTTAAAAAAAATTTTTTTTGTCTGTTAATTCTCTAGGCATAGGTTCTTCATGGGGGGGGGCAGGGTTGAGGGAAGCTGTAGCTGACAGAAAGAAAACAAAGTGGCAGATTCGAATATCATGTTAAACAGGGGGATGCTGTTGTGTCATCTATGGAACGGCCCCTGGAGAGGGTCATGAATAAATGAAACCGAAACTCCTACCCTTTATTCCCTGCAGACAACTTGTCCTTCTTTCCTCCTTCCCTTCCTCCCTCCTCCTTTTCCTCCCTCCTCTTCCAGACAGTCACGAAGAGGCCTTTCTTGATTCTTTCACAGAGCAGGGGTGACTGGGACACAGCCCAGCAGAGAGATGCTTGCTTGACTCAGGATACCTGGACAATGGAGGTTCTTGGGGTTGGGAACCCATTTTTAGGGGCTGTATGTGCTTTTGTGAAAGCTTAGTGGTAAAGTGCTTGCCTACCCTGCATGAAGCCCTGGGTTCAATTCCTCAGCACAGAAAAGAAAAAGAAAAAAAAGTTGGAAGTAGTGCTGTGGCTCAAGTGGTAGAGCACTAGCCTTGAGCAAAAGAAGCTCAGGGACAGTGCCCAGGCCCTGAGTTCAAGCCCCCCCCCCCAAAACCAACAAACTAAGGAGGTCCCGTGGGCTGTTGTGTGTTGAGATAGTAAGTGCTACTTCTGAGAGAGAGACATGAGGATTACTTTCCACATGAGAAAGTTTATCAGTTTTTAGTTCGTTGGCTGCTGGAGAGATACAGCTGTCAAGTGCCTGTCTTTCCCTCGTAGTCTCTCGATCTTATGATTGTTTAACAAGGCGAAGGGATGGACTGGTGATTGACATTGATTCCATCAGATGCAACGTCGTGATTCCTCATATTATCTCTATGGTAGATTCACTGCAGAAGACAGCCTTAAAACTCAGAGCTAACTTTGCAATCATAAACAAGGGCAGCAGAAAGCTGTAAATGTTATCTAGAGTTTAAAATCATGAACTCTTCATTAAAAGTAACATCCAAGTCATCTTCTTCCTGAAGCCCTAGCAAATATTCCAATACTTTTTTTTCTTTCAGTCTACTCTAGGAAGTCTTTACCGGGACCATTTCTGTTCGGTGTCTCATATCTTCCTCCTTCACTGATCACCTTGCTCTTCCCCTTAGAAAGCCCTGGACAAGCCTGGTGCTAATGGCTCATGCCTGTAATCCTAGCTACTCAGGAAGCTGGTATTTGAAGGTTAAGGTTTGGCACCAGCCCTGGCAGAAAAGTCCAAGAGACTCTTCAATTTAACTGTGAAAAAGCCAGAAGTGAGCCATGACTCAAGGAACAGAGCACTAACCTTGAATAGGAAAAAAAAAAAACCCACAAAAGCTAAAAACATGCAAAAGACCCTGAGTTCGGGGCTGGGAAGGTGGCTCAGTGGTAGAGTTCTTGCCTTGCATGCCTGAGGCCCTGGGTTCCATTCCTCAGTACCACATAAGCAAAAAGAAAAAAGCCAGAAGTGGCGTTGTGGCTCAAGTGGTAGAGTGCTAGCCTTCAGCTGAAGAGCTGAGGGACAGCGCCCAGGCCCCGAGTTCAGGCCCCACGACCGGACCCCCTCCAAAAAAAAAGACCCTGAGTTTATGCCACATTACCAACACACACGCACACGCGCGCACACGCGCGCGCGCGCCCTGGCCCCATTAGACATCTAATTCATCCTAGTTGGATTGTTGGTCTGCTGAAGTATGTTGTGAAGTATGTTATACCTCTACCCGTAGAGGTATAATCTAGGTAGCTCCCTTGTGGCTACAGATAATGGAGCAAGTAAGTACTAATCAAGCAGTTCCTTAATAGCAAAGTAAATATTGCTTTTTGTTAAGAAAAAAAAAAAGTCATCTAGACATTTGTTTGGGGAGGGAGGGGTCTTGCTAAACCACCTTTCGCACCCTCTAGCTTATCCATTTTAGATCTCTCAGTCCTGCAGGAGCTCTGATTTCCTTAGATCAATCCATTCACAGTTAGATAGGAAACAGAAGGTGTCTAGAACTTTCTCACTGGCCCATTCATGTTTCAGCCACAAAACATTGGAGAACCACACTTTTTCTTGCTCTGTAGCCTAACTCAGTCACCCCACTCCCCTTTAGTCTACGAGGCAAATGTGGCCTCAACTGTTCTGGTAGCCCAGAGCTGGTTGAATGGGACCAGAGCTCATGGCCAAACTCAATGACCTATTTAAACAACTGAAAGTTTCCTATTCTAGGATTCACCCCTCTTGCCTTGACCAGCCTTTATAGCAGGAAGCATTGTCCAGGGGTACACAGCCTCCTCTAAACCTCCCCCCAACCAAGAGCTCTAAAAAGTCTTGACACTATTCTTTGGGAAGCAGAAGATGAACTCTGACCCCTGGACTAGGTGGCATTTCCCAGGAGCCATCCCTCCTAGTTTGGTCATTTTTTTTGAGTTCTTGCCAAAGACTCAGCATGCGCAATTGGAGGAGCCAGCAGGTGCCCAGTTTTACCCCCCAGAAAATCCTTTCCCTCACTGGTGGGTTCTTCAGCATGGCTCTCAAGCTAGCTGTAAATTTAGGGTTAGCCCCGAACCTACCCCATCCTCCTATGACTTATGCCTGATGTACTGGGAAATCTCATAGTTCAGCCATTTCCCTTCCGTCTTTAACTCAGCCATACAAAAGAGCTCAAGCGTACAAAATGCTGTGTGTGCCGGGTGAGTGGGAGCCAGTAATGGAATACACGCCGCATAAGGCATCGCTTTATTTAGCTGGGTTCTGTCCATCCAAATGAAGATTTTAATTGCAGAAGGGTGTCTTTGCAAGTGAGGTTAGAATCGAGGGTTGGTTTTTTTTTTTTAAGTTAAAATGAATAAATGGAAAAATGTAAGGAAGTTTGTTAAGGAAGGCTTAGTTTTAAGAGTGTCTCAATAGGAAAAAATACTTAGAAGGTTGATGGCAGAATCTCAGTTAGGAGGGGGCTCAGCTTGTTAGCAAGGTCTCTGCCTCCTCTGCCCAGTTCCTGAACTGAATGTGTGGGTTTCCATTGGGAGCAGCTGCAGGTAGTCGGGGCCTGAAGAACCTTGAAGATGAATCATTCCTCCGGCGCTCTGCTGGGGAATGAAAGGTGGGGGGCCTGCCTTCAGACACTTAGCGACACTGGCATGGGGACTGTTAGGTTTTTAAAAAGAGGTAGCCGAGTAAGAACTGCACCACGCACGTGGTATTCAGGTAAGGGGTAGGTTTATTCAGTAGACCTGCTGGGACCAGGCAAGGTTGGCACTCCACGTGGCTGGGAAAGGCCTGGGAAAGAGAGAGAGCTGGGACAGAGAGAGAAAAGAGCTAGAAAAGAGCAGAGAGAGAGCATCTGGGCCTGGGCTAGGCCTTATCTAGGATATGGGCGGAGAAAGGTGTGGCCACATCAAATTCAGATGTGACCTCAGCGGATGCAGATGTGACCTCTTCCAGGTGTGCCAGTTGCCTAGGTAACGCAGGTACTGGGTGGAGACTTTGCTGGGAGGAGGGTGAAGTCTGCTCACCATCCAGGAGCGGACCTTACAGGGACCTTACAGGGACCTCGCAGTCTTGGCCTCTCTGTCCACCTCCACCTCGTCTGCACAGACCTGACCACACTGAATTCCATTCAGTTTCCTGTTTCATCTCTGTCTCTTTATAGCAGGATGCTTTTCCTCCCCACTTTCCTAACCCGCATCACCCCAACACCGCTGCTTCCCATAATATTTGGAGTGGAAAATTGAGACTCCCTTCCTTTCTCTCCCCACCCCGCCCCCCCCCCAAGATGGCTGGGAACATAGATGAGAAATCATGATTATGGCTCCGGAATGGTGCCACCACGCTTTTCCTGATCCTTAGCTTTGTCCCCAAGAGGGACACAGGAAGGCCCCAGGCCTGTCACTTGGCAGTCTTCACTCAAATTCTTCTAGCAGCTCTCAGACTGTTTCTTGGTAGCTGAGAATCTGCAATAGACGTTTGGATTGTGGAAACTATTACTCAGCACTCACATTATATTGATTCAAAAATAAAGATTATTATGCTGTTCAACTGCACGGTAAAAATACAGCTTTCTGGGATGGTAATTTTTTTTTAACTTAAGTTCTACATTATCATGGGAGATAATGGATTCAGGAAGGGTACAATGAGGAATAAAGCTGTTGTATTGTATTGGTTAAATGACATTTAAAATGATTTGGCTGTCAAATTCGTGGAAAGGTTATGAACAGTGAATGAAAAATCTAAAATTAATTCCCTACTTCAAGAAAGTGTGATTTATGCCATAATAAAATTAGATTTTTAGTTAAAGGAATTTAGTCATTAAGTAATGCCCGTGCGCTAACTCTCATTTATAACCATCTGGTTTGAGGCTTCTGCAGAAAATAATTTCTTCCTTAGGCAATGCATCTGGGGCTTTAGTGTCATTTATGTCAATGGATTTTTGTTCTGTGTATTTCTGCTACAGCTTTTAGGGAGTTGTTTTTTTTTCCAGTACTAGAAAGACAGATTCTTATTTATTCTTAGTAACTGAAGGAGACACTAGACTTACCTACCTTCTCTCTCTCTCTCTCTCTCTCTCTCTGTCTCTCTGTCTCTGTCTCTGTCTCTCTCTCTCTCTCTCTCTGTCTCTCTCTCTCTTCACTAATAATGATGGCCTACTTTTGAGGCCTGACTGGGCCAGAACACCTTACTAAGCACAGCCCAGGCTCAGGATTTCATTTAATCAATCACAACTACACCCTGGAGACCCATTCAGGCCTCAGTTTACAGATGCATAAACTGAAGTTTAGAAAGGTTAATTTACTGTTAAAAGGTGACAGAGGCAGAACCAGTTGGGGACAGGCCTAGTTCCAGCCTGGATGCATCTGGTTTTACAGCCCCACACCTAACCTCTGTCATTTTCCATGAATGTTTGTGGATTGCTTGGTTTCGTTCATGTTGTACTCAGGGGCTGATAGCCTTCCTTCCATAGACATGCCTCTTCTGCTGCTGGAACAAAATACTTTTAATGCATGACCCAATCAGTGCTTAAAGGTCCCATCTTTTCATCTGTTTCCATGCGTCCTAGAGGGGCCATTCCAACCATGGCAAGAACATTTCTCACCTGGAAATTGGTGTGGGGGGGGAAGCATTTACTTTGTTTATTCAATAAACTTCCAATGTGTACTCTTGGGTGATATACTTTATTGTAATTTTTATTGAAGCATCTCAAATAGTTAAGTGCACTTATCCTAAATGTAGAGCTTGATTGATTTAAGTTAAATGAACACATATATGTGGCCCTCACTGAGATCAAATGATAGAATATTTCCAGCACCCCTATCCCTATCAGTGATAATTCTCACACTAATTCTTACCACTAATCTGTGGCCAGAGATTGGATTTGCTTGTTTCTATGAAAGCTCCTCTGTTGTGGCTGCCTTGTTTTGCTCACTAGTGTGTCTGTGAAACTCATCCAGGTTACTGTATACTGTGGAGTTTGTTCCTTTGCATCACTGTCAAGTGTCCTAATGCACTGGGATTAGAATTCTTTTGGTTGGTTGGTTGGTTTTGTGCTGATAGTGGGCTTCAATTCAGGGTCTGGGTGTTTTCCCTTAGCTTTTCTGCTCAAGGCTGGTGCTCTATTGCTTAAGCCACAGCTCTGCTTCTGGCTTTGTAGTGGCAAATTGGAGATAAGAGTCTGACAGATTTTCCTGCTTGGGATGGCTTCCAACTGGAATCCTCAGATCCTCAGTCTCTTGAGTAGCTAGGATTACAGACACGAGCAACCAGTTCCTGGCTGACATTAGAATTCAAATTCTTGTACAAACATAAATGTGATTCTCTTGGACCTTTACATAGGAGTAAAATTTGGGGTCATGAGAACAGAAGTTACAGTAGTTCTTTTCACCAGAGTTTAATAATTAGGACGGGCTAAACAGACCTGGAAGGATTAAGCTGGCAATACGGAACCAGGTCTCAGACCAAAAAGGAAAGTCCTTCTGGTTCTGGTCCTCCGATAGCAGTGAATCACAGCTGACCCATGTCCTTTAAACATTTGGTATTGGCGGATTTTTTTTTTAATGCTGTCTATTTTATGGTGCATAGTATTATTCCATTGTGACTTCAAATATTTTGCTCATTTTTCAGTTAGTTGTGTTTTCCATATGATTTGTAGAATCTTTTGTATATTTTGAATGAATCCTTTGGTGAGATAAATTATAAAAGTATTTGTATTTTCACTCTTTTTTTTTAACATTTATTTTGGTTCATGTCTCAGGTTCCAATCCTTGGTCCCTTGATTTAATGTTTCTGGATCTGTATGCCATGAGGGAAGGCCGTGGTGTCTGCTGTGAGGGGAGGGAAGGAGAGAGACAGAAGAGATGAGGGAGAAGAGAATAGAACACCTCTTTTTTGCTATCTTCATTGTATCTTATAACAAAAGAATCAGTTTTAATAAAAGTCCAGGATATCATTCTTTTCCTTAATGGCAGTACTTTCATATCCTATTTATTTCATACCCTATTTTAATTTATTTTTCAATTACCTTTCAAGAGTTGCACAGAAGGGTTACAATTCAACACGTCAACGTATAAGTATATTGCATCTTGATCAGTGTCATCCCTTCCATCATTCTCCCCCTGCATCTATCCTGACCCCACCAACCCCCTTTTAAGAAATTTCCATCCACTTAAAGACTAGGAAACGTTTCTCTTGCAATATCTTCACGAGGCTTCATTGTTTTACCTTTTTACATTCAGACCCACCATCCATCTGGAAATGATCTTTATGTATGATATAAGGAAAGAAGTGGAGGTTTTTTTTCCTCCCACTATGTGAATGCCCAATTGATCTACTACCAACTGTTGAAAAGCTATTTTTCCCCATTGTATTACAGTGACACCAGGAATGGAATAGATGTGGTTTATTGCTTGACTGTATACCTTTTCTCTTTTTTTCCTCAATCAGCTTTCTTAGGGATTTATCAAGTTATTAATCTCTTCAAAGCACCAACATTTTTCTAGTGTGATTTTTTTCTATTGTATTGATTTCTGCTCTTATCATATTTCTTGCATCCTGCCTTTGATGAGCTTAAATTGTTTTCTCTAGCTTTTGGAGATAGATGCTTAACTCATCAGTTTTAAGTTTTAAAAAATTCTAACATGCATTTAAGGCTATAACACTGTTTTAACTATATGTTACTTTTTAACAGTGCTGAGAATTGAACTCAAGGCTTCCCATATGCTAAGCAAATGCTTGATCATTGAATGACGCCCTCAGCCCTTCATCATACAATTTTTTAATGTTATGATTCAGTTATTCTGCTCAAAATGCCTTATTCCCTTTCTAATTTTTCTCCATGGAAATTATGTGATAAGTTTCTGAATCTGTGGGCCAAATATTTTGGAGATTTTCCTCCAAATCTTTGGATTTTCCTTCATATCTTTCTTTTATTCAAGTCACAAAAGTATTTATGTGTTCAGTACAGTTTCATTAATTTGAAACATGAAACTTGCTTATGGGTCAGAATCTGGTCAATTTTTACAAATGTTAACTGGATAGTTAAGATGAGTGTAGAGCACACAGTTGTCAGGGCCATATTGGTATTTGTCATTAAGTCAAGTTTGTTCATCATGGTGTTGGGCTCCTCCACATCCTATGGATTTTTGTTTTCTCATTCTATCAGTAGTGACAGTGACATTTTTTAACTTCTTCGTCCATTTATTGTGGATCTTAAAAACATCTTCTTTTCATTTTGATTTTATAGATAGGCTATGCCTTCACATACAAGTTTAGCGTTGTTATCCATTCTTGATAAATTGACCCTTTTATGAACCATCTCTTTTTCTCACTAATACCAATACTTGCTTTAGAGTCTACTTCATCTACACCAATTTCCTCTTGGTTGGAGTTTATACAGTTTTAGCTTTTCTATCTTTTTATATTCAGCTTTTTCATATGCTCCTATGCAAGCAGCTCACAATTGGATTTTGATTTATATAACATGCCAATCTTTATATTTTACTTGGGTTTTTTAGCCCATTCATATTGAAATCTAGCACTTTATTCTGTGTTCTTTCTCAATCATTTCTTGTCTTCTTTTTTTTATTAGATACTTGTTACGCCATTCCTTTGGCCTCAGAGCACTAATTTTACCATTTTTATTGAGATATTGCAACCATTCAATTTCATTTAATCTTCATATTGCATGCAATTTAATTCATCAGTTACATTTTTACCTTACAGGGCATTTCCTTTTTATGTAACTATGCATTCACCTCAGTAACTTTCTTTTGGCCTGAAGAGTTTTCTTCAGTTTTCTCATGTATTTTCTCAGTTTTTGTTTGCAAAAATATACTTTAATTTTACCTTCTTGTAGTTTACTGTATAAATGTCTTTTTTTTTTTTTTTTTTTTGAACTCTGGGCCTGGCCGCTGTCCCTCAGCTCTTCAGCTCAAGACTAGCGCTCTACCACTTGAGCCACAGCGCCACTTCTGGCTTTTTTTCTTTTTGCTTCTGTAGTGCTGAGGAATCGAACCCAGGGCCTCAGGCATGCAAGGCACGCGCTCTACCACTGAGCCATCTTCCCAGCCCCAAATGTCTTTTTTTTACTAGATACAAAATTTAAGCTTTCCCCCCAGTCTTTCAAAGGTGCCATTTCATTTTCTTGTTCCATCATTTTCTCTTAAAAAGTCTACTATTATTGTTGTTCCTTTGTAGATAATGTCTATCCAATCTCCTCCACCCTCTCTCTAGTCATTTTTAAGCTTTTCTATGTGTGCTTGAATACCCAACTATTTTGCAATGAGTACCTCGAGAAGGTTTCCTTTAGATTAATCTTGTTTGGGATTTGTGAAGTTCTCAAATTTCTGACCTGATGCTTTTCATCAGTTAAAATAGCTCCTATATGCGAATTCTAGGGTCTGGGTAACCTGTGGGAACTGTTTACCTAGATTGAAGGCACTCGATTCTGTTTTCTACCTTGCTTGGCAGTTTTGGGCTTGATTCTGGGGAATGTATCTGAAGAGCAATAGGGATAACTTCATTGCTGTTCAAAGTTATTTTTGTTGTTAGAATATTGGCAAATCATCTTTTTCTTTTTCTTTTTTTTTTTGTCGGTCATGGGGCTTGAACTCTGGGCCTGGGCACTGTCCCTCAGCTCTTCAGCTCAAGGCGAGCGCTCTACCACCTGAGCTACAGCGCCACTTCCGGTTTTCTGGTGGTTTATTGGAGATCAGAGTCTCAGGGTCTTTCTTGCCCGGGCTGGCTTTGAACCGCGATCCTCAGATCTCAGCCTCCTGAGTAGCTAGGATTACAGGCGTGAGCCACCAGCGCCCGGCTGGCAAATCATCTTGAATCATTGAGGAATAGAAATTGTTTCAGAGTATATGTCTTCCAGCGTCTGCTACACTTACCAGAGCAATTTCTTCTTGATTAATTTTTGTCTCCCTACTACCATGATACTGTTGATAGTAATAGGCTTTATTATTTGAGGCTAATATGCAGCTACATTTTTTGCTTATTTGTGGCTACTTTGAAGCTACTAGTTTCTTGGCCTCTTGCCTTTTGTATGAGCACCTTAAGCATAATGGATTAACTTCTGTGTGAAGAATATTGAGTGCATATCTGTCTGTTTCCATCTTGCAAGATTTATTTGCTTATGTATTTTGTTTTTGCAGTGGTGCTGAGGATGAAACCAAGGGCATTGTGCACACTAGACCAGTGTTCTACCACTGAGCTGTACCCAGAAGCACTCTGCCCAGGCTTTCTGATCCTCAATTCTGGTGACTTTTGTAGCTCTGAACTCTTTAAATTTTTTTTTTTAATCTCTTAAGGCAGTGAGAATTCTCAAGCTTCTACAATATCCCTTTCAGCTTGGCTTCTATAGCAGGTACAGAGTATTTCCCCTTAGTGCTACGAGTATGGAATTGCCTCAGAGGGAGTTTTTCTCTCCAAGTAATGACCCTTTGAGTTCTGGCCATGTTGGTACCACGTTAGTACTTTCAAAACTCTTTATTTGATTATATTTATATTTGCATTATTAGTCCCAGTTAGTTGTATGGGAGGGGGTTCATTTGTAACATAGCCATTTATGTCTGCAGTGCATCTTTATCAGACTCCCTTCCTCCATCAATCTCAGTCTCTGTCCTCCTCCTTTCCATACCCACCCCACCAGTTTACATGCATGTATATAGATTATTTTTACCCCTTTCCCTCTCTCCATTATTGCACCCTGCTCATACCAGTATACATACTTCTGTCAAGACATAAAACTTGTTTAAAAATCCAACTATTGTAAGAGCTCTCAGGAGAACGACTGGGTCTAGCACAAATTATATCTCCCTTTCTGGAGTAGAAGTCTATCTCATTTAATTTCCACAA
Organism: Dipodomys ordii; assembly: GCF_000151885.1. NCBI lineage: Eukaryota > Metazoa > Chordata > Mammalia > Rodentia > Heteromyidae > Dipodomys > Dipodomys ordii. The sequence continues at coordinate 4,410,594 of NW_012267351.1, forward strand.
TGTCAGGAATTAAGTATTGGATCTTTATTTCTAACACTGAAATGTTGCTGTGTGATGGGCTAGATTTCTAAATGTGTTGTTAGTATTTTGTTGTTGGTGGTGTTGGTCATGGGGCCTGAACTCTGGGCCTGGGCGCTGTCCCTCAGCTCTTCAGCTCAAGGCTAGCGCTCTTGTCACTTGAGCCACAGCACCACTTCTAGCTTTCTGAGAGTCTCACAGACTTTTCTGCCCGGGCTGGCTTTGAACTGTGATCCTCAGACCTCATCCTCTTGAGTAGCTAGGATTATAGGTGTGAGCCACCAGTGCCCAGCTTGTTAGTATTTTTAATTGCACACAATAAATAGATCTTAATTGTGACATTTTCATGATCTTCCTTAATCGTGTTTGCCTCCCATCATCCTCTCTTCCTTATCCCATCTCTCTTTCCTCGTATTTCTCCTTTATTTTCATGCTTTTTTTTTCTCTCCCACTTATGTGAGAAAACATGCCATATTTGTCTAAGTTTGGCTTATTTTGCTTAACAGGAAGATCTCCCAAGTCCATTTATTGTCCTACAAATGATATGACTGGGTATTGTCATTAAATAATGCTCCATAGTATGCATATATATGTATATATATGTATATATGTGTGTGTATATACACACACACACATTTTCTCTGTCTATGTGTCAGGATCCTAGCTTCCTATGAAGCCCACATGGAGTACAGGGCACAAACTGTACTTGGTGTTAAAGGGAAAGTGAGTTCCATTCCCTTGTCTGTCCTGAGTCTCACTGCGTATGATTTTCAGTGTGCTTGTAACATAACTATTCCATGGGGGCCATACTGAGCCACAAGGTAGACACTGGCCAAGACAGTGTGGTAATCCTTGGTGTGAATTTCAAGAGCAAGAAAAGTTTAAGAATTTGTTTCCGAAGGGATGTGAAGGGTAAACCAAAGGAGGAGGCTGCAATGCTTGGTAAGAAATGTACGCATTATCCTGCCCATGTAATTGTAACCCCTCTGTACAGTATGTTCACAAATAAAATTAAAAAAAAAAAAGAATTTGTTTCCCAAAGAAGCAAGATTGGGCCGGGCGCCGGTGGCTCACACCTGTAATCCTAGCTACCCAGCAGGCTGAGATCTGAGGATCGCGGTTCAGAGCCAGCCCAGGCAGGAAAGTCTGTGAGACTCTTATCTCCAATAAACCACCAGAAAACTAGAAGTGGCGCTGTGGCTCAAGTGGTAGAGCACTCGCCTTGAGCTGAAGAGCTGAGGGACAGAGCCCAGGCCCAGAGTTAAAAAGAAAAAGAAAAAAAAGCAACATTGGGCATGAGCTTTCCAGGATGGCTTCTTGTTCCAGCACCAGTGCTTTTACATTAAGAAATGCAGAGCACTTCCCAAGGGCCAGAACAGCGTATAGTTCCCAGGTCACCCAAGTTCAGATGATCTACCTTCCTCTTATTCATCTGTTTCTGTGCTGTCTTTGCCCACCATATGACCTTTCTCATCCTTCCCTTTCTGGTACTCCCTCCCCCTCTCACCTCCCATCTCATCTGCTGTTCCAGTTGGCCATTATGGGCTCAATGTTGATGTGGTCTTTGTCATCTTGATCATCAGATACCTGGGTCTCTCCATCCATATTAAACTTCAGTGTGTTCCCTCGGTTACCCCTCTCCCTGAGAAGCTATTTTCTTGCTGTGTAAGTACCAGCCACTGAGGAGCCAGAAGGAATTTCTGACTTCTGGCATTGGCTTTAGAATCAGATTTTGAAATTTAAATCTTAACTGTCCTCTGACCAAAAGTTTAATCTGTCCTATCCTTCTACTCAATATCAGAAATTGTATTTAAAAGCATAGAATATTTGATCATTCTAATTTTATCTACCCATTTCTTATTTGTTGTCAATATCAGGGCTAGACCTCAGGGATAGCTTTCTTGTTCACATCTTGTGCTTTACCACTTGAACCACACTTCCAGCTTGGCTGCTACTTAAAGATGGTATCTTTTGGACATTTCTGTCCAAGCTGACTTTGAACTGTGATTCTCTAGATTTCATTCTCCTGAGTAGCTAGCTAGGATTATAGGCGTGAGCCACTGGTACCCAGTTTATATTAGTTCTGAGACAGGATCTTGTTACACAGCCCAGGCTGTGACCTCAAGTTCATAATCCTTCTGCCTCAGTCCTCCATAGTTTTGGTACTGTAGGCAAGAGCGACCATACCAGGCTCCTCTAGTTTTGTTTAAACTATTTCAGAACAGAGTAAAGGGAAATCTTCCAAATTTATTGTATAAAATTGGTATCATTTAAATTCCTAAATATGAAAATATGGTACACCGATTTCATTTATAAACAGAAACATTAAAAAAATCCACTCAAAAACATATTCACAATCATAGCAGTCAAAATCCAGCCACACATTTTAAAACATATACATTACTAAGAAAAGCTTATTCCAGAAATACAGTAGAATATTATGAAATCCACTTTATAACTCGTTCTGTTAATAAAGCAGCTAAAGCAAAAAAACCCCGTATGATCATTTCCATAAATGCAGAAAAGTACTTGATAAATTTCAACACATACGTATTTTATTTCATTTTTCATTCAACAAATATGTATTTAGCATCTGCTCTAACACTGAGGATATAAGGCTATAAAGATGCTGGCTCATCTCAGCTCTTATTCTTGTGGAGAAAAATAGAATAAGTAAGAAGACAACCATTTTAACTAGGCTGTACATTTATTTTAAAACCTCAATTATATGTATATTAATTTCATAATATTGTTTACATAAACTCAGGCAAAATGGCTACAGTTCACTTTATTAAGCTTGTCTTCTTAAAATCAGAAACAAGATAAAAATGCCCACTGTGTCCACAACATTTAATGTTGAAGAACTAGTTAAAGCAATAAGACAGGAGAAAATAAAATTTTAGAATTTAGAGTAAAATCACACCTATTGGCAGAGCTGATGAATATACAAATAGGAACTCAAAAGAATCAGAGGAAAAAGCTGTTATAAACAATAAGAAATCTAGCAAGGGAAGAAGTGACATTGTTCAAAAAGAAATGTACTGATTACCTGACTTACATAACTGTAACCCCATTGTACATCACCTTTACATTAATAATTGAAACATGGGTATTAAAAAACAATCTAAATCAAGTGGATGATTATAAAATTTATATAAGAATAAATTAGATGTGAAGATTCAATTTATGTAACAAAAGACATTTAAAATAAGCACACAGGAAAAATTTAAATATCATTGAAAGAAGTAGAAGTAAATTTGAAGAAATTTGTGGAAATGTTATTAGAGAAGACTCATCATTCTGTAGATGTGACCTTTCCATAAAGTAATGTGCAAGTTTTATTGCAATTACAGAAATTTAGTGAAGTTGTTTTTCTGCAGGTGTAAAATGATTACCTTTATTTTTTTTTTAAATTTTTTATTGTAAAGATACTATACAGAGGGTTACAGTTACATGAGTGAGGTAATGAATACCTTCCTCTTGAACATTGTTAGCCCCTCCATTGTTTTCCCCCACCATCCCCTCCCTCCCTCCCTTCCCCGAAGTTCTTTTTTTTCTTGATTGTGATTAAGTGATTACATAATTTCTAAGTCACAAGTTCATTCTAACTTTCCTGGAGCAAATTGTCTATCACAGTCTGTAATATATAACAGTGATCACATGTTATACACCATACATGTGATCAGCACCATGGGGATATTTAGTAGTGGTTCAACCAAATGAGCAGGAGTTCTTTGTTTCTTAAGTCCTGTTGGTTTTGTCGGATTACCTTTATTTTTCCTACATTTTCGTTAACATCAATTAATAATACAAAGAGGTTTCATTTGTATTTGTCGGTGTATTCATATCTCTTGATCAGACCCAGTCCCTCCATCCCCTGTCCCTTATCTCCTCTCCCCAGTTTCCCAAACCAATTTCAACAAGCTTTACTAATCTATTTTTGCACATGTACATGAAATGTTTAACCCTATTTGCCTTCCACTCTTTCCTTTGTCTCTCCCACTAGTGTCCACACCCCCGACAAGACCTGTTTTGCCTTTCTATCATTTAGTTTTTAGTGTATGTTATGTTCCAAGGGGTTTCATTTTACATATATGTATACATTAATTGGCTTGATCCTCCTCTCACTTTCCACATCCCCAGTTCCCTCTATTATTCAATAGCTTTTAGTGAGTTTTATTTTGCTATCCTCATTTACAGATGCAATGGATTTTGGTACTGGTCACCTTCTAACGTTCTCTCCCCTCTACCAGTCTGCTCAAACAATCCCACAATTAAAAACATGTTCTCTCTCTGCATGTATATATGATCCTCTTTGTGTTTTTTATATATGTTTTTATTGTAAAAATACTTTACAGAGGGGTTACGATTACATGAGTTAGGTAATGAGTACATTTCCTATCCAGCATTGTTACCTCCTCCTTTGTTTTTCCGCTACCATCCCTTCCCTCCCCACCTTCCTACCTCCTCCCCAAAATTGTAAAGTCCGTTTTCAACATAGTGTCTTGTACATCTCATTGTTACAATGGGTGAACCTGTATCCTTATTTCAGCATTTTGTTATTTCCTTTCCCCTCCCCAAATTAGAGAAGTATATATACAAGATACAGGGCACTGATATCAAATACAGTGAAAACAGGGGTTATACTGTGGGAGAAGAACATACAAAAGAAACAAAAAAAATCACATGGTACATTATAAATACGTTAGAAACAATAGCAAGAAAGAAGAAAAACAGTTGTGTCCCTATCTTGGGGTTCATTTCACTTAACATCATCTTATCTGGTCATATGTACATAGCCTTTGACCTTTCCTGCTTGTCCTACACATATACTAGTTGTTGCCAACAAGGGAAACCATGGGGCCTCTGTTTCTTTGGGCCTGGCTTACTTCACTTAATATAATTTTTTCCAAGTCTTTCCATTTTCCTAACAAATGGGGTAATGTCATTCTTTCTGATGGAGGCATAGAATTCGTGTGTGTGTGTGTGTGTGTGTGTGTGTACATACCACATTTTCTTGATCCGTTCATCTACTGAAGGGCGTCTGGGTTGGTTGCATATCTTAGCTATGGTAAATAATGCTGCAATAAACATAGTTGTGCTGATAGCTTTAGTATGGTCTTGTTTGTGATCATTTGGGTAAATGCCCAAAAGTGGAATTGCTGGGTCATAGAGGAGCTCTATGTGGAGTCTTTTGAGGAGCCTCCATACTGCTTTGCAAAGTGGTTGAACAAGTTTACACTCCCACCAACAATGCAGTAAGATTCCCTTCTGTCCACATCCCCTCCAGCATCTGTTGTTATTAGAGTTCTAATTCTGGTTTGATTTGCATTTCTTTTATGGCTAGAGAGATTGAGCATTTCTTCATGTGTCTATTGGCCATTCTTATTTCCTCTTCAGAGAAATTTCTCTTTAAGTCTTTAGCCCACTTATTTATCAGGCAATTGTTTTTTTGAGGATTTGTTGTTGGGGGATTTAATTTTTTAAGTTCTAAGTATAGTTTAGATATGCAACTCTTGTCCATTGTATGGCTAGTGAAGATCTTCTCCCAATCCTTGGGCTTTCTATTGATCTTGCTAGCTATGTCCTTTCCCATTACAGAAGCTCTGCAGTTTAGTGCAATCCCATTTGTCCAACCTTTCTTTGATTTGTTGTGTTTCTGGGTCTTTATTAAGAAAATTTTGGCCTGTGCCAAGGAGCCCTATAGTTTCTCCTATTCCTTCCTGTAATGTTTTCAGGGTGTCTGCTTTGACTTCAAGCTCTTTGGTCAATTTGGAGTTGATTCTGGTGCAGGGTGATATATAAGGATCTAGCTTTAGTTTTCTACAGGTGTTTAATCAATTTTGCCAGCACCATTTACTGAAGAGGCTGCATTTCTTCCATTCTATTTTTTTTAGCTCCCGATTAGGTGGCTATAGGTCTGTGGGTTCATTTCTGGTCTTCAGTTCTATTCCATTGGTCCTCAGGTCTGTTCTTGTGCCAGTACCAAGCTGTTTTGATTACTATGGCTTTATAGTAGAATTTGAAATTTTGGTATTGATATCTCTTTGTGTTTTTACACACACACTTATCTTTTAGGTCTAGTATCCACATATAAGAGAAAACGTGACCTTTTCCTTCTGAATCTGACTGACTTTGCTAAACATGATGATCTTCAGTTCCACCCATTTTCCTGCAGACAACATAATTTCATTCTCCTTTATGATTGAACAATATTCCAGTGTAGTGTATGTGTGGGGAGCTGTTTCTACACCTTGGCTATTATGAGTAGTGCCACAGTGAATATGATTGTGCAAAGGCCTCTATTCCATCTTGAATTATCTTCCTTTAGATAAGATGCCCAAGCTTGGTATCACTGGATATTTTGGTACTTCTGTTTTTTGTTTTTTGAGAAACATATAAAGTGAATTCCATAGTGGCTCCATTCCTAGCAATAGTATATGAAGTTTTCTTTTTCTCTGTCTTGGCCAGCATTGATTGCTGTTGGTGTTTGTAATTTTGTTTTTGTTGTTGCTTATCTTAATGGTATCCGGGTTTAAACTTAGGACCTTCTACTTGTATAGCTGGAGACATACCTCCACACCAGTTTTTTTGCTGGTTATTTTGAGGTTGAAATTGCACACACTTCTCTGCATAGGTTTAATCCTGAGCCTCAATCCTGAGTCTCAGCCTTCTGATTACAGATGAATCACCAGTGCCTGGCTTCCATGTTTGTGTTCTTGTAGATGACCATTCTGACTGGAGTGAGTGAAATGTCAGTGATGTTTTGGTTTGTATTTCCTTTATGACCAAGGGTGTTGAGCATTTCTGCATGACCCAAAAATACTGCATATAGCTGTTAATGGCAATGAAGGTGCCAGGTCCAGGGTCAGGAGTACTGAGGAGCAGTTTGGGAGTGGCTGGGTTTGTTTGACATGATGTATTTCACAACTTACAAATCTTGCCTTATGCTTATCATTTGTCGTCTTCTTTGAAACCTGATCTGGATAACATCTCCTTGAAAATCAGCATCCTGGACACTCATTTGGTTCATGATGCTGTGTGGTGGGTCTTCCATTGGTTTCCACATATGCTTGTCACTTATTAGAGAGATGTTGGTCAAAGAATGCCCTTTCCAGTGCCTCCTCAGCTTTACCTGTACTATTCCTCCTTCCTCGATAACAAGATGCTAGACAAGAATGCTAATGTGTGAGAGACAATGCTATTTCCTTAAACTGCACTAGTGCTGAATGATTGGTTACAGTGGTGCAGAGGAGATGCAAATTTGCTGGTTTTCTGAATCTTTATGCTGTATATCTTTTTTGGGGGAGAGGGAGGTCCGGTGGTGGGCCTGAACTCTGGGCCTAGGTGCTGTCCCTCAGCTCTTCGCCTCAAGGCTAGCGCTCTACCACTTGAGCCACAGCACCACTTCTGGCTTTTTTTTTCCTTTTCTGCTTATGTGATGCTGTGGAATCGAACCCAGGGCCTCATGCATGCAAGGCAAGCGCTCTACCACTGAGCCACTTTCCCAGCCTGCTGTATATCTTAATTTGGTTATTTATTATCAAATTTAGGTACTTTTTTTTTCTGTTGGTCGTGGGGCTTGAACTCTGGGCCTGGGGCTGTCCCCCCTCAGCTCTTCAGCTCAAGGCTAATGCTCTACCACTTGAGCCACAGTACCACTTCCTGCTTTTTCTGCTTATGTGATGCTGAGGAATAGAACCCAGGGCCTTATGCATGCATGGCAAGCACTCTACCACTGAGCCACCTTTCCAGCCCCTGGTACATTTTTATTGTGAAACACAGTAAATGTTTTCACCCTTTATATCCTGCTACTTCTCGCTCAATTTCCTTATTTCTGAGCTTACCTCATATTTTCCCCTTACCCTACCTTTTCTGACATTCTGTTTTCCTTGAGTACCCTCTTCTTCTCAACTCCAGTCCAAAACACTGCCCATTCTTCAGTGCTACTTTCAAAGATTCTTTTTTAAAGTTTTCTTCATGTTTCCAGCTGAATGTGAAATCGTTATTTATCAAGGCAAATCACCCTCTAATTTCCTCAGTAATTTGTATTTCTTCTGTAGTTCAATGTTCAACTCTGTTTACCTAGGTAATTTCTAAAATGGTTTTCTTGTTGCACTATACATCACTGGCATCAAAAAGATAAGACTGAATTAGGAAAATCTAAAATCTTAGCTTCTTCCCATGGCATGGGCTGAACATTTAAGTTGTCCTTTAAGATTCTAGCCTTTGAAAACTATGAGTTGGGTATAGTGATGATGCCAAGACCCTCACAGAAGCAGTGATGGTCTTGGCTTTGACAATGAAATGTAGAAACGGTGCTGGTCAGATACTCCTGATTCTAGGGGAAGCTAATGTTTTCCCTGGGGCCCTAAGCAATTACATGCTAGGCAGAGGGGTGGGACATGAGTTTGGAACATCGTCTTTCTTGATACTTGGAACTAACCCATAATCCACACAAGGTAATCTCTGAAAGTTAACTATGTTTACTTAAAGCCACAAGAGAATATAATCTTTACCAGGTGGTTCACACCTGTAATCGTAGCTTACTCAGGAGTCTGAGATGGGAGGATCATGATTCAAATCCAGCCTTGGGCAGAAAAGTCCATGAGACTTTGATCTCCAATTTAAAAAAGTTCTGGAGTAGAGTTGTGACTCAAGTGTGGCAGAGCATTATCTATGAGCAAAACTGAATAAGGGCCCTGAGTTCATGTCCCGGTACCACAGAAACAACAACAGCAAAAAGCCCAAAGTCCTTCAAACAAGTTATTTACCTTTATAGGAGAGAGAGAGAGAGAGAGAGAGAGAGAGTGTGTGTGTGTGTGTGTGTTGAGATTAGTGGACCCAGCCAAGTGTCATATTCTTCCTAGCATGCTCACCCTTTTGTGATTGTGTGATGGACAAGAGGTGATGAATTTGCAAGTTTCTATACGTGTGAATTATTCTTCAAAAACAAAAGTCTTTCCTTTTCTTCCAGGAGTCCAGAGGCTTTGAAGTCACAAGAAGAGAAGGTAGGAAAATGCACTCATATCCATTTTATTCTCAGGGCTGACATTTTAGAAGGCAGTTTTGTGGAAACTAAGCTGAACTTCAGACTGTGGGCAGCCTGTTCTTTGAAATTTCGGGTGGCCTTTTCTGGTTGATGAGACTGCTTGACACTTGCCTCTAGAGACTTAGAAACTGAAGGCCAGGTTTGCTTGTGAAAAGCTAGGGTTTCTACCTTTGAGTATCGGAGGTGGGGGGCCTGGGGAGCTGGCTCATTTGCAATCATGTTTCATGGACTCTTAAGAGAGGCATTATTTTTGAGTGAAGGCTGAAGTAATTACTTGAATTTGCTGAGCAAAAAAACTACGTCGATAAGAACAAAAATGGTTTACAGTTTGAGAAATCTCAATATGGGAAAGGCGATGCCACTGTGAAAAATATTTCTGATTAAATTTTCACAGCTTCAGCTAAGCTGAAATAGAAATAACCAATTAATTTTCCCTTTGAAAACAATTCCGTAATGTTCTCTTTTCCCTGCCAGTATTCCTCCAGCACATTTGTTTTCTGGTCTCTCAGGTAAGCATACATGGTTGGTAATTTCAGAAACCTTCCAGTGGAAATTGAAATTTCTTTTATTTACTTTCAGCAATACCTAGTCTCTAATAAGACGATGTCTCCTATTTGATCTGTGGAATCACTGATAATCATCTCCTAATTGTAGGGATGTGAGGAAGAGTCAGCAGCTAAACTGAGTTCTTGCTTGAGGGGGTATTGTCTTCAAAAAGAATGATGGGGTAAAAATGGTATTGACTACTAAATCTAATAAATCTTTCCCTCCTCTTTGTTTTCTGTGTTATACAACATGATGAAAGGCTTGGATGGCCAGGTTATCATTTTGTATTTCTAGAGCATAGCATAGTGGTGGATTGCTCCGGTTGCTGCTGTCCACGGTGCTGAAATCTTAAATTCAAAAGACCTGAGTTTCTTACTCCAGGATGAACTTCCTAGCTTTCATTTCCACTTGCCATTGCCTTTGGTTTTTAGACACAAAGCCCTCTGTATTCATAGAGTGAACTACATTGTTTGGATATTAATACCAAATTAAACTGGATGAAGGTGAAGGGGACAAGGAAGAGTGTTGTTTTTTTTTTTTAATATTCAAAGTTGTATTTGCATGGGTACAGTGACCATGTAAGTTACAGAGAAATAGCCATAATGAGGAGAGAAGATGACATGAACTTTGGCTTTGAATAATATGCTATTCGTGTCAGTACACCTGAGTGTGAATGTTTGGAATTAGTTTGCATTAAAGAATCACATATAAACTTAACCTTTCTGAAATCATACTGTCCTTGTGCAGGCAATGTCTTTATGATTGGAGAACACATATAGTTTTATTCAAAGGTATAAAAAAATCGTGGTTATTTTACAGCTTCCTCAGAAGAATGAGTGCCCTTGTTCATCCATAGCTTCCTGTTCTCTGAGTAGCTGACTAGGAAGTAGTCAATTTGTCCTGACATCACACAGAATTTCTCCTCCTTTTGTGAAATGATGTCTTTTTTGCTTATTTCTGTCAAAGTCAAAATGTTTTATGTGTTTTGATCTCAACAGTTATAACCTGGCAGGCAAGTGGAAAGAAGAAAGGAAGGAAGGAAGGAAGGAAGGAAGGAAGGAAGGAAGGAAGGAAGGAAGGAAAGGACCTTACAGATTGGTTCCAAGTATTCTTGGGCGGGGGGGGAGTCTGAGAAATGTTCTGACATCATTATGGTGTTGTTAATCTCCAGAATAGTCTGAGTATAAAAATAAGAGAGACACTATGGATACTTGTGCAAATTATTATCCCCACACGTACAAATAGATCATGATTACCTAGCCATACACTCAGGCTGGCTGGTCCTTGCTCTAACTCACCCTGGAACTGACGACTGTGTTGTCATTTGGCATTCCATGCAGTGCCCTTTGCAAACCCTGCTTTAGGGAATGCTGCTCTATCCTCAGGTACGAGGACCTGTCTTTCTTGGACCATGCCTGACCGCAGTGGTGAGGCAGTGACAATGATAAGCACTTCTGGTTTGTTGCAAAGCTTTCAGAGAGCTCTCATGGTCCTCCTTTTTAGCTCTCAGTCTTCTGTGTCACACAAGCACAACAGACAGCCCTTTACCCATGAGCCTCCTTCCTTCCTTTACATATGAATTTCCCTCCACACCCTGCCACTATGATGCACTGAACCTCTCTCTGATGTGAGGTCATGGCTTTAAGAACCTGATCTGGCTTCATCACAGCCACGGACTTCTCTATATAATGTTGGCTGTCAAATCTAGTGAACCAAGAGGATTCCTTGGAAACAAAATTGCAGGGGGGGCTTGGTGTCCAAGGTAGACTTGTGGTAAAGACCCTCTCAGAGAAAGATATAGTAGCAGCGATTAAGATAGGATTCAAGTCCAATAGAATGTCTCCTGGTAAGGGCACATTCCCTCCTCAGGGAAATGAAGCCCTGTTCCTTCTGGGCCATCCTGCTACTAACCTTCCTCTCCTCATGCCCAGAACCCTGTCTGTGCTCAGGGAAGGAGAGCGATGGCTTCGTCTTGGTCTGCTTTTATAACACACAGGTATTTTTATACCTCTCTCTAGACACCTAAAATTTAATTTCAACCTTTTCTGAAGCTTCGGCAAGAGGTGCCAACTTCACCTCTCCCAGACACTCCCTTGTCCACTCTGAGGACCGGTGCTGATTGAGACTGCCAGAATCCATCGACTCAAACCAGTACTTTTCTCTGACTGATCCCATCACATTGAATTATAGCTGTGAGAGAACACTCGAGTGAGCTGCCACAAGAGCCTGGGATAATTCCGCCCTTGTCGGCCATCTCTAAAGGAGCAGGGGGTGATCTGTAAACTACTCCAGATGTCTGTGATTGTGCTTGTGATTAGGGGCTTCGGGATTTGGGATGGGCACAAACGTCACATTACATTACTCACCCTCCCAAAGTTGGCTCATTCTCTTGTGTGTTCCAGCCCAGCCCAGCCTGGCCTGGCTTCCAGCAAGACTGTAAGGGAGACTAGGAGAGGAAAGACGCTGCTGTCTTCAGGGAAAGGAAAAAAATGGACTGACAGTCACACACAGGCTGGGTGTCTCCTCGCTCCGGCTGCTTGGCAATGCAAATCTGCTACATAAACACGACCTGCCAGTCCTGAGGGCGAAGCCAGAGCCTCACTTCCCCAAAACCCTGGGAATGAGTTTCTAATTGGCAGCTGCCTCTAATAGCACCCTTTATAGTTCTCTGCATCTGGATGAACTTCAACTATCAGAACCATGTTCTGTTTACCGTTCATTTAGATTTGGTTTAGCAGATGTTCTGTGGATCTCTCAGTTGCCTGCATAATCTATCTCAGTATAATGTGAAGTGGCTGACTCTCTTGGAAGAAACAGATTAATACACTCCCAGGTTCTTTCGAGGTAACTTCTTCAATGGCTGCAGATGGAGGAAATTTCAAAGGAAGCCATACAGATTTGATAGTGCCTGGGGCAGTGAATCCTTTTCCATTCCATGCTTCCATCTGGGGAAAGAGATGGGACTTCTCCCCAGCCCACACCCTCACTCCCAGATAGTGCAATGTCGCTGGTTCCTCTGCACTCATTCGGCTTAAGGAAACAGAGTAGTTTCTGTCTCTTTATACTCCTAATCTCACAGACATTGGCTGTTCTGGAGAGTGATGCCTTTTTTATTAGCTAATGTCCCTAGATGCCCCAAGGTGAATGGGAAAGGGAGGTGTGGTGAGCTGGGGTGTTTTGCTCTGTGTGTGTGTGTGTGTGTGTGTGTGTGTGTGTGTGTGTGTGTGTGTGTGTGTGTGTGTGTGTGTGTGTGTGTGT
>NW_012267351.1:4423517-4482689 GCF_000151885.1 Dipodomys ordii
GGTGAGCTGGGGTGTTTTGCTCTGTGTGTGTGTGTGTGTGTGTGTGTGTGTGTGTGTGTGTGTGTGTGTGTGTGTGTGTGTGTGTGTGTGTGTGTGTGTGTGTGTATGCATGTATGTGCATATCAGTACTGAGGCTTGAATTCTGGGCTTTGAGATCTCACTTGGCTTTTTGACTCAAGGCTGGCATTCTACCACTTGAGACAATCCTCTACTTCTACTTTATTCTGGGTAATTGGAAATAAGAACTTTACTGACTTTTCTGCCTGGTTGGGCTCTAAACCTTGATCTTCAGATCTCAGCCCTCTGAGTAGCTAGAATTATAGGCTTGAGCCACCAGCTTGTGTTCCGCTTTTCAAGTGCAAGGATTTGATATTCAGTTTTGCTCACAGTCAGTAGAATCCCTGTTTTCTGCTTACAGTGTTACTTTGGCTTAGTTATTCAACCTTATTTGAAAAAAACAAATAAGCAGGGATGGCCAGTAGTCCAACTCTGGGTTGTAGAAATCCACCATGTACTGACTTGAGACCTGATAATGCTTATAAGACTATAGGATTTAAAGGTGGATCTGGCCTCAAGGACAGTTAGTACAAAGGTCTTTCCTTCCTTCTCTTGGCATGTTGGTCTCTTCCTGACTGCTTACCAACTCAGGGTATGAAACTGCTTTCTCTAGAGCAGCAGCAAGAAAGTCCCAGCAAGGTCTCAGCTTTGCTGAGCTCATATCTAATCAGTGGTGAAGAATGTTTTCTCTGGCACAGGCCATTTAGATACTTGTAACATCACATGCAAGCCACACAAAATTATCAATACAAGCAGATGGTTATGGGGGCGCAGCCCACAAGAGCCAAAGTGAAGCATACCTGTCTGCACTGTTGTATACCAAATGATTTTACTGGCCTTGCATGTATGGCTCATGGGCTGAATGTTCCCTACCCCTCTAAACCACCTATCGCTGAAGGGGGGGAGGAAGTACTATTTTATAATTGGCTAGGTGTGATTACATGCTCTTCTTTGAACTTTCACAAAATCCTCCTGATACACCACAGGGAATGGTTTGGTTGTCAAAGGAAGGATCTTGTGTAGGCATGCCATCACTGCCTTCCCACAGCTTCAAGAGATGTTGGAACGAGTGTTATTTCTGTAGAGCCCTTCACTCAGTGTGTGGGCAATGTTTAACAATTGGTTATTTTCATTACAACTCTTCTTGTTTCTCTAAACATCTAGCCACAGACATAGAGGATTTTCCCAATCATAAAAACGATTCATCTGTGTCCAAACAGACCTGCATATGACCTTGGAGGTTGTGGCTTTTCCCATGAAGAATTACCTTGAGCTGAGCCCCTGCCTGTGCCTCTTCCTTCCTCTACCAGTCTTTAACTTTCTGCTCTAGTTATCGCATCACAACCTAATTTACCATTGGAACCAAACCACCCTTTTGTTGTTGCTGTCATTGATTGTGGGGCTTGAACTCAGGGCCTAAGTACTGTCCTTGAGCTTTTCTACCACTTTGGGCACAGTTCTACTTCCAGTTTTCTGGTAGATAGAGATAAGAATCTTATGGACTTTCCAGCCTGAACTAGCTTTGAAACACAATCCTCAGAACTCAGCCTCCTGAGTTGCTAGGATTTCAGGCCTGAGACACCAGTGCCTGAACAAACCACCCTATTCTTGATGATACCCTTAAGATCTTAAGGACAAACATATGAAATTTTTCACCTAGATCAAGAGCTTTCTGAACCCTGGACTCAGATACTAAAACATCACATAGACCAACCCTTCTAATTTTATCAGTTATTACATAATAATAAAGCCCTCATTGTGAGGTAGACAGATGAGGGCTCTTCCTAAAGACCAAACATGACATTAGCCATGGATAGCTCCCAGATTCTTTTCCACAACATTCTCTACAGTAATTCCAAGTACCTGGACCTGGAAAGACATAACTGAGCCTGGAGAGACAGACCTGGTCTAATGCAGCTCATCTGCATATGAGTTCTCACTCTTGCCTTTGAAAAGGATCACCTTGATTCTTGGATCTTCCAGGCTCTGAGTGAGTGACTGGTTCCACACTGTGCCCTGCCAAGTTCAGCTTTACTCAGCAATGTAGAAGCAGTATTGTAGAGACTCTTTACCCAAGGCCACAGCACTGCTCACCTGAAGGTGTGGCCTGGCATAGGAGAAGCTCTTGTACTGTCCTACGGTATGAGCCTTGAAAGCATAAGGGCCATGTTTGTTTCCGGAGACTCCAACACTTGACATACAGAGGGAAATGAAAAAAATTGTTCTATGCCTGACATGTTCCAAGCCTGACCTCACTCCATCAGGAAGGTAAAAAATCACAGGTACAAGGCTTCCATTTTGCTTGAAGATAGGCCCTAAAGTTCTAGAACACCTTGCCTTTGTCTTCTTGTGTCTACTTTTCCTTCCAGGTCTCAATCAGCTCCCTGTTCTTAGCCACTACCTCCCAGAGAGCTATTCTGCACTTTCCCCACAAATATGGGAGTCTTTCTCCCAGAAAGCATTTAATCGGTGTTCATGATATGAACCATACTTCCATGGTTGTAACAGGCAAGCTGAAGGGCTTGGGTTGGTATGGATGGATGACCTCTACGTAGTAATTATTGCTTGGGTTGGTATGGATGGATGACCTCTACGTAGTAATTATTGCTTGAGGGTTGCCATTACCATTTGAGAACCTGGAATTTGTGGGCAAAGAGTCACATCGTCAGAGACGTCTTGATTCCCAAAGGACATGAGGATCCATGACAGACCTCAAGGACATGGGGTCTGCATTTCTCAGGGTCGTATCACTGATTCCACCTTTTGAGGCTCAAGGAAAAGAAGTCTCACGAGACTTACCGAAGCCCCACCTCTGAGCTCCCAGAAGAACTTAAGGTGGGCATTTGTCATCTTCATTCCTGCCTGTCCTCTAAGCCAGAGGGAGTCTCTGCTTTTCAGGAACCCTTGAAATGATCTCTGTATAAACACTGAAGTTCTTTTAAAGCCTCATGAAGCTGTTTGCCCTAGTATATTAATGTGCCATCGACAAGCCTCTGGGGTTAATTATCTGTGACTTGAAAATCATTTGTTTCTGTCTCCTTGTCTCATTGCTTCCCAGCTCTTTCTTTATTAGGAAATGAGTACAGACAGAATCCAACTGACCATTATGTTTGAATTCTTTTGTGGTCATCCAAATTATCTTTTCAAAATGCTTTAAAAATCTTCTACAAACCCACCTACCTTCTCATTCCTTTCAGATCATGTTGCCTCTGTAAAAGCTTTGCATCCCCCTGCTTTGGCAGGACCGGAGCCCAAGCTGGAATTAATCTGCAGAAGGAGTTGTCTCATGTAGATGAGCCACACCTTCAATGTTCTCTGTCCTGACACGGTGTGTCTTCTGGAGTTCACATGCTGGTGAAACTAGCCATGGTGCCCATGTAAAGAAACCTGCGTGGTTAGTGTTGAACGCGACACTGAGTATCCCTTGAACTTTCAATGAAGAGAAATGAGTCATAGAAATGCGTAGGTGGATGGTCAGTAGGTCAGTGGGATGTTGACTGTTCCGCAGTCTGCTGGGATGCGGGTGCAGGTCGCAGGGAGAGGCTTGGCCTACTCTCTCAGTGGGGCTGGCACAGAACAACAACAGATGGGGGTGGATTACCCAGGGACTGTGCTTCCCACCTGCCTCATTCTCTGGAGGCCGCAGCCCACTCGGTCTCAGCAGTTTTCTTGTCTTTCCACTGCCTCAGAAGCAATGAATGGGAGCTTAGCTTGACATTTATGTTTGTGATGGAGAAACCACTTTTATCAAAAGGTAGAATAAGTCTTTAGGGTCTGTTGGTACCTTACTGGTATCACTGGAAGTTTCCTTGAGCTGCCTAGACAAGGCACGGTCTCTTGTAGCTGAGTCAGCTAGGAAGATAACACACATGTCCTGTAGACAGAAGGGGCTACCTATGCCTTCACACTGATGCTGGCCACCCTGCAGGTGGGCCCATAACAAGGTAAGGTATGAGAGAATTTTCTGAGTGGAACTGACATGGGAATCCTAAAAAAGTAACATTCTCTTTGTTCTGATATGGGTAAAGTCTTAGTATGGTTATCTTACATTCTCTTTGTTCTGATATGGGTAAAGTCTTAGTATGGTTATCTTAGCACGGTGTCTTCCTTTTAACCCTCCATGGTGCATTCTATCAACAGTGATTTTGTAATTTCAAATTACAAAGCTCTACTCAACCAGCTCAAACCAAAAGAACCTAGTGCCAGGCAGCGGTGGCTCACGCCTGTAATCCTAGCTACTCAGGAGGCTGAGATCTGAGGATTGTGGTTTAAAGCCAGCCCAGGCAGGAAAAAGTCCAAGAGACTCTTATCTCCAATAAACCACTAGAAAACTGGAAGTGGCAATGTGGCTCAAGTGGTAGAGCGCTAACCTTGAGCTGAAGAGTTGAGGGACAGTGCCCAGGCCCAGAGTTCAAGCCCCATGACCGACCAAAAAAAGAAGAACCTAATGAATTGCTTGTATGTACCTTGGCAATCTGGAGACCAGATGGCTAGCTTACAGCATACTTGATATGGGGGTCCAAGAGCCTACCCTGTTCATTTTACTACTCTGGCTAACTCCCCTTATGGTGAATTCCAACCTCCCTCCTCACAATGCAGTTACGTGAGAAGAAAGGCAGCCCCTGGTGGGGTTATGGTCCTCCAAAGGGCCAAGGTTTCCCTTGAATTGGACCTGATCAAGTCATGTATTTGTCCTGAGGCCAGTGAGTGTCACAGGCTGCTGTTGTAGTGAGTCTTGAAGGCTACAGTGCTCAGCAAGTCATGGAGAATGGGAAGACGGTAGAACCTAGAGGACAGGAAGAATGTGCCTGAACGGGAGACATGGGAGCTGGAATTCCTTATGCCTCTTGCCAGCTACATAATGATTCCACAACCAGGGATCTCGTCACTCTCTCCAGTGCCAGAGGGCTTTTGAGGTTCTCCAAGAGGATCCAGAGATTCCGCGGGCACTCATCTAGCCTTTGGAGAGGGGCCTTCTCTTTCAATCTTCAGAAAAGGAATCCAAGACAGGGGGGTAAAATTGCTGACCCCAGCACATGAGTATTGAGTTTGAACCTGGATTCTGGATAACAAATAGAGGGCACATTTTTTTTTTTGTCCTCCCAACTCACAGCTGCCTCCAGCCCTGAGGTTTCCTGTGGTGGATGCAGGATGACCACTGAGGTACCACGAGGATCCACTAGCCAAACCCAGAATCAGCATGAGTCTTTGCTTCGGGCCCCAGATGTAATCCTCTTCTTTAAGCCTTTCTGCCAACAGGCAGTGAAAATCGAAGATGGAGAGGCGACTCTCAGCTGTGGTTTTACTGTTTCCCCAAAGTGGTTTGTTAGAAGCTTTTAGTTTCCATTTTTCCATGAGCAGTTCCCTTGGGAAAGGGCCCTAGCCAGCGCTGATGTTGTTTGTTGTTGTTGTTGTTTTTATTGATTGGGATGGGATCTTGTTTAACTTTTCATCCTGGCTAGCCTTGGACCATGATCTTCCTGATCTTAAGTATCTGGTATCACAGGGGTGAATTATTAGCTCTTAATGGAAACATTTTCACAACCAGTTCTAATTCTGTCTCATAAACACACTCTACCATAGGTGTTGCAGTCTTATTTTGTAAATAGAAAAAAAGTGAGGGGACTCACAGTACATCTGTGAAGCTGCTCCAGCATATCCCATTTTTTCTTCTTTACCAAGAATTTAAAATAATGCCTTTTATACTTGCATAGTGATATCAGGCTGCTTTTTGCTCTCAAAGAGCTTTCTTATTTGTCTTATTTAACACATTCAAGAAAACTTGCAAATTAGCTAGAAATAGTGTTAGCATTGATATTCAACAGAGGAGAAACTGATGCTCAGAGATGGCACGTGACTTCCCCCAGGTCACACAGCTAAATGTGGTGGAACAGGAGATCATGATTGCCTGGTCTGCGCTTCTCCCACAAGGCGCCCCCTGTAGATATGCTTATGGTACTCTCAGATTAAAACCCAATGGAAAAGTGCAGTATTTAGTCTTCTCTGGGTTCTTTTAAAAATAAAACATGGTAGCTGGATGCCAGTGGCTCATGCCTGTAATCCTAGCTAATCAGGAGGCTGAGATCTGAGGATTGTGGTTTAAAGCCAGCCCGGGCAGGAAAAGCCCATGAGACTCTTATCTCCAAAAAAACCACCAGAAAACTGGAAGTAGTGCTGTGACTCAAGTGGTAGAGCGCTAGCCTTGAGCTAAAGAGCTTAGGCCCAGAGTTCAAGTCCCCTGACCGACAAACAAACAAACATAGTAAAGAGGACTTCTCTCATCCTGTCGACATACTGATTGCATACCCTGAGGATTCTGAATATTACATGCTAGTGGAGGGAACAGTCAAAGTTAGCCATTCTCATTGTCTGTGGTGAGCTTTAATGATCATTTAATGTGTCTCATGGTTTATGATAATGACAGTTGTTTCCAATAGGGCCAGAAAAATCCACCCACTACCATGTATACTGCATTAGAGAAATCCCCAAGTTCAGATGCTCCCTGGACAGGTAGCTCTGCAGGAATTTCTTATGGACACAAATGTCCCTAGGACTGAAGCCATCCTGCGATCTCCATTCAGAACCTGTGGTGGCCATGCACAGGTGCTTGGTGGAATCCTCAGTGAGGTTTGAGTCTTGCACAAATCTCTGAATTTTGAAGATGTTTCCCAAATCCAGGCCTCTACTAATCCTGGTCATGCGCAGGTTTTCTAATGAGCAAGATCATTCATGTCAAGTATACTTTGTGTGAATGAATAAAAAAGCCATGGGAACTGCAGGTGACAAAGATTCCTTGTGCTTCTTTGGCCACGCACCAATGACTCATGCCTGTGATTCCAGCTACTCAGGAGGCTGAGATCTAAGGATCACAGTTTGAATTCAACCTAGGCAGGAATGTCCTTGAGACTTCTGTTTCCAATTAACCACCCAAAGGCCAGAAGTGAAGCTGTGTAAGTGAAAAAGCTCAGGGACAGCGTCCAGGGCATCAGGATCAGCACATCACACACGTACACACACACATCACACACACACACACACACACACGCATTTCATGATGAGAAGGTCGAATGGCAGCTTTTTGTCGTCATTGTCTGTAAGCTCAGCACCCATCTGTGTGATTAGGAGCTAATGAAATGATCATTTCTTCCCCATGAGTTTTCTGGCAGCGGAGCTGTTTAGACTTGACCCATCTGTCTGAATTTCACATTTTAATGTGGGAGCCAGAGCAGATGAAGCCATCTCAGAAATGTAAATGCTGTTTGACATGTAGTAGAACAGTGCATGTCCACAGCTGATAGCATGGCCTGTTAGGACGTGGGTGTCACTGATCAAAGATGGTTGCAGCCAAACCATGGCTCAGTGGTAGGATCCAGGTGTCTCCATCCCCAAGGCTTACTCCACAGTTTCCAAAGGTCAGCCCTACCCAGCAAGTAGCATGCCTTTTGCTGGGCACAGCTGTGACCCATTCACTTCTTGAGAGATCTGGCTGGCTTCTTGGCTGTACCATGCTTGAATTATCCCACCCATCCAAATCCATGATGAAGGTACCTGTGGGTCGCAGGCTCAAATGGATCAGGTGGGCCAGTACACAGCAGTAGAAGGCATGAGCAGCTGAGCCGCATCTGTTGGTGGTTATTTCCCTTCCTCTCTTTCTTGCCTTCTTCCAGAGAGACTATGCTTCTCCTCTCCAGGGTGGCATAGTTCCCAGAATCTCTAGCTACTTAGCCATCCTGTAATGGGCACTGTGACTGAGCATTCTAGTTAAACTCTGTTTTGATCTGTTTCAATTAGTTCTCAATATTTTGCTTTCCTGCCTTGGGGAAGAAGAGACTACCTGGGAGGGGACCAGGATGACAGTTGTTATTATTAAAGTCTCGATAAGCCATATGCTTTACTGAGTTCATTTATTTTAACAGCCCGATATGGCCAGATCTCCCAATGCTGTGTTTTAGTGGGGGAGGAAACGCAGGCTTTGAAAGGATCTGTGATTTTTGTTGGCTGTGTGTTTCAGTTACTTTGTAGCTCTTTCACTGATCCCTGCTGTCACTAAACATTAGGGTCTCCCTGTGTCTTGCTGTGGTGGCTTCCCTAGGGCCCTTGTCTTGGTGACTCTGGGCTCTAGGGAAGTCTGAAAGGCCTTCTATCAATGGGTTGCCTTTGAAAGCTTCAGAAGGTCAGGCTGTGCCTGGTGGAAGCAGCAGTGCAGAGGACAGAGGGAAGAGGAACAAGTTATCTTCCCAGTAGACAAGCATAAGTACTGTCAAGCTTCCGGGTGGGGGTGGGGATGCAGGTCTAAGCTGCTGGCTTTGGATGAACCTGGGCCGTGAGCTCATTTTCTCCTCATCCTCTTCCTTTATGTGGATGTGGAGGTAGAACCCAGAGCCTCATTCCTGCTCAACAAGCCCTCTACCAGAGCTATACTATTCAGGCCTGGCCACACTCACCCTCTTTCCCACACCTCCCGAAAGACAGAGAGAGAGTATTCCAGAGGCCCCAATACCTGAGGGCAGGGGGGGACGTGGGCTCAGTGACTAAAGCGTAGGGAATGGATGGTGAGCGCCACTCATGAATGGCAAAACTTTGCCTGTGGGTTGTCTTGCATTATACCTTATGCATGCTGGGAATTCTTTGACTCTTCTGTGGTCTTTCTCCTGTACACGCCTCTCTTGTCTGCTGTAAATATAGGAAGTCCCACCATTCAGATTTTCTCTCCCATATCCTAGTGAACATGCCCGAGGCCATTGTGGGTCCTGTAGGAATTACAGCAGTCATATGACACCCTACCTAGGGACTTCTCCAAGCTTGTCTTTCTGTTTGTAAAATACGATAGACTTCTTCAGAGATCTCTGACCACCTCCCCCCACAACTCCTGTTTCTTTTCCTTTCTTGTGTGAAGTATCTCAAGCTGGTGGTTCATGGGCCCAAACACGCAGCCATATTTTGCTTGATTCGCAATGTCTGTGGATGCTTTTTGCTTTATATTTTAATTTATCATCATTTAAAAATAAGGAAATTTTACATATCCAGGTTGTAGATTATTTTAGAAAGGAAAAACGCTTTGAGAACTCTGGGCCCATATGACTTTCTAGCAAAGCTGGCTGAAGTGAGCAGCCATGCCCTTCGAATGCACATGCTCTCCTGTTTACCCCAGCTCACACCATTCTCTAGTACATCCTTGATACTGCAATAAAGGGCTAGATATAGTTCTGAAAAGAAATGTAATAAAGTTTAAATTCCTGAAGCACCTCATTCATTAAGTTATTCATGTGGCCTTAGTCAACATTTTGAGTTTTGACCTGAAATTTTTTCGTACTTGGATATAGAACGTATTAATCATGGCAGAGCAGAGCAAGATGTCAGGAAGAAAAAGCAGGCAGAGAATTCAGTGTAAAGGTGGACACAGCCTTACCTGCTGAAGCTCTCATACCTGCTCAAGGCTTCATTGAGAATCTCCCAAGATGCTGGGATCTGGAAGCGTTCTTGATCTAGGGAGTTCAGTCTTCCATCAAAAAAATCTTTGTTTCTAAAATCAGTCCTTGATATGTAAACATACCTCTAAGCTCCACATTTGCAAGCAGGCTTTGAGTCTGGTAATTAATATGTTTGCCTCTTTATGTCAGTTATACATCTCTGAGCTAGAGCAGCTGCTCTATGCATTTATAAGACACTCCACGTATTTTGTGAAGTGATTACCTTCCAGTGATATTTCCAACTGATACTTTGTGGTATCTAAATACACATTTACAGGGCTTAGTAGAATAGCTCTAATTTATGTGTGGTAGTTCACTGGGTTAAAAAAAAAAGAGAGATTTGTAAAGGATATTTTTAATCAATGTGTTTATTCTAAAGATAACTGTTTGGCTCTTCCAGAATCAGTCACATAGTGCTGAAAAAATATTAGAGTGTTCTCTGCAGGGATTTATAATTTAATGAGTGATGACATCGCAGCCTGAGCGTGACGATGCTGACTTTGCATCTGGGCTCACGAGTGTCCTAGAGCTGGGAGGACTTTTATGAACTCCCTCGGTGTCATTTTCCTAATGTGCAAAACTCACATGACAAACGGCAGCTGCCCTTGTGTGGTGAGAATCAACGCTTGCTGAGTTACAAGTACTGTTTTAATAAAGTAGTCGTAATGGCCTGCTCTGTCCATTTTTCTGCTTTGTTATTTTTATTATTTCTCTTGCCTCCGTAATTGGTAATTATCCGGTTCCCATTATTTTCTTTATTATTCAGTTTACGAAAGCTAGCTTCCGTGCTCTTCCCATACTTGCATTCGCCCAGATGTCATTAGGAGAGGCAGGAGGCGGGCCCACGCGGCTGTTACTCGCCACTCACTGGCTGCTGGTGCTGTGTGCAGCTTCCCCGTGACTGGCCCTGTCGGTAGGACTGATGGTTCCCGATTATTCAGCCACTGTGCTGTGAAAGGACTCATAGGAAGCCCAGCAGGTTGATTAGGAAACTATTGTAAGTAAAACTAAGGAGATGGGTTTGACGGGCTCTGCATGGGTGCTCCAAGCTCCCTCTGAATAGGAGTGAAGAACACTGCAGCAGACACGGTCACGTAAATAACCACATTGCACGACCTGCTTTGGAAGAGGCATCATCATCATCATCATCATCAGTATAGTGCAGAAAAGCCACTATTCCTGTGTTTGGCACTGCTCTGTACCATTTCCATCGCCCTTTACATAGATAGGTCTTCTATTTCTCTGGTGTGCTCGCACCTTCCGTGCTCATGTTCTTTCATTTTCCAGTGTGGGTTTTCTTTTACTTTTTCCCGCAAAATTACATAGGCAGGTCTTCTGGGTATGATGGCGACTTAATGATCATGTCGCTTCATCTGGGCCTTGCTGTTCTTAACTCTGAAATGGTGTAATAATCCCACATGACCCACATAGCAAATACAGAGGTTAAGCCTATGTTAACAATATTTAGGCTGGCAGGCCCAAAGAAACATAGGTCCCATGGTTTCCCTTATTTGCAATATCTAGTATATGCATGAATCAGGAAAATGAACCCTTAGATATGTATTTTAATGTTTTTTTTCTTTCATGCATGTGTTTCTAATGCATTTATAAGATTATCTCTTTGTTGCTTGGTAGGTCCCTCCCCCACAGTATAACCCCCGCTTTCACTATATTTGATGTCAGTATAACTTGTGGAGGAGATGGGGAAAAACCAGTTGGTTAAGGATACAGGTGGACCTGTTGCAACAATGAGAAGTACAAGTTGTCATGTCCAAAACGAGCTTTACAACGTCGGTGTGGGGGGGGGGGGGGGGGGGGAGGGGGGGGAAGAGAAGGATGGGGATGGGGGGGGAGGGGGGAGGCTGGGAAGTGATGTGAAGGGTAGGCTGCAATGCTTGGTAAGAAATGTACGCATTATCCTGCCCATGCAATTGTAACCCCTCTGTACAGTATGTTCACAAATAAAATAAAATTAAATTAAAAAAAAAGAATATTTAGGCTGGGACTGGGAATGCGGCTTAGTGGTAGAGTGCTTGTGTAGCATACATGAAGCATGAGTTCAATTCCTCAGCACCACATAGACAGAAAAAGCTGGAAGTGGCGCTGTGGCTCAGGTGGTAGAGTGCTAGCCTTGAGCAAAAGAAGCTCAGGGACAGAGACCAGGCCTTGAGTTCAAGCCCCAGGACTAACTTAAAAAAAAATATTTAGGCCAGGTGCAGGTGGTTCACACTTGTCATCCTTGCTGCTCAGAAGACTGAGATCTAAGGATCACTGTTCAAAGCCAGCTTGGGCAGGAAAGTCCATGAGACTCTTATCACCAATTAACCAGCAGAAAACCTGAAGTAGAACTATGGGTTAAAGTGGTAGAGTGCTCTCCTTGAGCAGAAAAGCTCAAGGACAGCACTGAGTGCAAGTCCCATAACTGACAAAACAAAGAAAACAAATGTTTATATTAGTGCTGACTCACTGAACAGGCTCTGTCCTATCCTTCACTGTTGGCTATTGTTCAACCACACCTGGGCTTGGCCTACCTAGGGGTGGTATCTCCTCATTCGAAGTACAACTGCAGCGCTGCAAACTCAGGTGTCTGCAGCGAGCACTTGCTGAAATGCATAGGTTTAGGTTACCTTGGAGTTAAGTCAGCCATGTTACCTGCTTTCACTCCCAGCAAGTAATCCCATTTATACACCATTTTAGGAAGACAAGGCAGTAATAAGGAGGGAACTCTGGGCTTTTGTTTCTGGCTGTGTAGGAGACCAGAAACCTTAGTTGACTCTCTTAAACAATTCAGAATTGTTTAAGATAAAAACAGGTCAGCAGTCCTCCAAAGACAGCAGTGAGAACACAGGAAAATGAAGATTTCCTAAGAAGCCCTGAAACTCAGTAGAAGTTGTGAATCAAGGCTCAGAGACAGACTTACGTCTTTGAGAGTATTTGTCAACTGCAGATGACCGTGAGCCTCAAAGCCGTATGAGGGACAAAAGTTAAGCCTAGGACAGATGAACCTGTTAGAAACCCACTCCGGCTACAATTTGAGACTCCAAGAGACCCCAACAGCCTCCATCTCTAGCATAAAAGTGAAAGTGAAGTAAACCCGTCCCTGCCCTTCCTCAGGAAGGAGAGAAGGAAATTTCCTGCTGCAGATATGGTGCCTAACCAAGGCAGGGGCCAAAATATCTCCTCTGAGCTCAAGAACAATGATGTGGATATTCAGTACAACCTGTGGTGTAGCAGACTGGTCTGAGGAAGCCTCAAACCAAAAAACAGAGTTTAAAGCTGTCCTGGTTTGGATTGTTTCTAGGAATCTGATGGATCAAATACAGATCTTGACTTAAAGATCCATTCTGCAACTGAGTTCTCAGACTGTTTGGACTGTCTGCTCTACAGAAACTGACACTCACTGTCAAAAATCAAAAACACATGAAAGGAAGCAAGATGACAGAGTAAAAGTTAGGAGATAGGGAACTGTAATGCTTCAGATATGACAATTAACAGATGCAGAATAAAGCATGCATTATAGCCAGGTATTGGTGGCTTACACCTGAAAGTCTAGATCTGAGGATTGCAGTTTGAAGCCAGCTCAGGCAGGAAAGCCCATGAGACTCTTACTCCAATAAACTACCAAAAAAAAAGAAAACCTAGAAGTGGAGCTGTGCCTTAAGTGGCAGAGTACTAGTTTTAAAAAGAAAAAAAAAAACCCTCAAGCACAATGCCTAGTCCCAGGACTCACACACATACACCCAAAAATGCATTGTATGTTATAAGAAATCTAAAGGCCAAAGGGTGAACAAATGCAGCAGTAATACTCAGTAGACACTGTGTTGAAAATGAACTATACAACTTGTAGGTGGGGACAGGAGGAAAAAATTGGGAAAGAGAAAAGGAAGTGGTGACATTGTCCAAAAAGAAATGTACTTATTATCTGAGTTATAAAACTGTTACCCCTCTGTATATCACCCTTATAATAACAATAAAAATTTATCTTACAAAAGAAATCTAAAAGCCTCCAGACATTGTAGCACATACCTATAATCCTAGCACTTGAGAGGAGCAAGGAGGATTGTAAGTTTGAGGTCAGCCTGGGCTCACATAGTAGTGAAATTGTGTTTGGATAAATAGATGTAGATACCAATATATAGATATCAGAAGAAATATGAGCAAAGAATAAGGCTGTAAAACTATTGTGATTGTTTTTAAATAATATAATTTTTTTAAATGAACAATGGAATTGGTTCCTAAAATTAATGCATAGATTTAAGAGCAAATTGAATGTAACTGAAAAGATCTGGAAGATGACTCTGAAGATGTGTTCAGAATGCTATCGGAGCAGAGCCATGATGGTTGGAGGACAAGTAACAATAAGATCAGGAAGTTCCAATAGAGTGAAAGTACCTTATATGCATGTATCGAATAGAACTATGAGACCTGTTGAAATTATTTTAAGAAGGGAGAATGGTTGATGAGGATGGATGAGTTTGACCAGCATATGTGGTGTGTACATATGGAAATGTCACAGTGAACCCCACTTGTACAACAAACATATGCTAACAAAAATGTTAAACAACAAAAAAGAAACAGAGGAGGAATGGTGGAATGTAAAATGTCATCAGTGTATAAGAAAAACCAAGAGTCAAAATTTGATGAGGCACATTACTATTTATATATTCTGGAAGTGTTTATTTCCTCCACAAATTACTTTTCCATTACAAAAGGGACAAATAGTAAAGCACACTGGGGTTGGTTGGTGGACACTACCTTAAACCCTGCAGTTAGAGCTATATCACCAAATTATGGCACACCAACATCTTGCACCTCTTGATATAGTATACTGAGAAGGACAGGATGTCAGTTCTGTGGTTTTCCTGTGAAAAGCTTATAACTTGAATCTTACAAGGACACATCAAACAAATCCAGGTGGAAGGGCATTCTGCAAAATAGCTTGCCTGTACTTTTCAAAAACATCAAGGTCAAGAAACAGAGAAAGGCTGAGGAACTATTCCAGATAAAAGGAAACTAAAGAGGCATAAAACTATATGCACTCTGATTCTGGGTTGGATCCTAGACTAGAAAGGAGAATAGATGTAAGGACATTATTGGGATGGCTGACAAAACTCCATCTGGACTGTGGATGAGACCGTAGTACTCAAATAATGCTGAGATACACACTTGTACTGTCTTTGCCTTATTGTGGATGTTTTGGGACTAAAGGCACTAGCTTATTCTCCAATGATTCCTCTATACCATATTCACAATATAGTCATATATGTTTTGTATGTATATATACATATCTACCATATTCATACATATTCACAAATACAATATGCAAATAGGTAAAATAGTGACTGACAATAAAAGTGGTCAAGTCCCTATACTATTCATGAATGCTGCCTTTCTAAGCCATATCAAATTATAAAAACAGTGCAGTCTCAAGATCTGCTCTTCACAGAGAAATGTGAAAATCATATCCTTTAGAATGATGAGCAAGATGAGGCCTCTTGCTCTCTCACTTCTCTTTACTTCATACTGGAGGTCCCAGACAGTACAGGAAGACACAGCAGAGAAATAAGACAGTATGAAAATTAGAAAGGGCAAATCACAACTGTGATTGTTCACAAATTATATAGTTGCCAAGAAAAGCCAGAGACTCTGTGAATAAGTTATTAGGATTAACTGACATTTTCATGAAGTTGCTAAATGCAAAGTCAATATGCAAAATTTAATTGCACAACTATATCACAGCAACAAAGAGAAAATGCAATTTATCATATTCCCTGGCATCAAAAATATATAAAATTTCTAAGAATGACTATAACTAAAATGTGTCAGATCTCCAGGAGAAAAATATGTTAAAAGTACCCATATAATGCACAGTGTTGTTACAAAGTTTATTCTTCCTACAAGTGATCTGCTTAGTAACTTTTCTATCAAGGGTATATGTATGTGTGCTGGCCATTTGACTAGATGGTTCTGAAACTTATGCAGACACCAATGGGCCAGAAATAGACATAGATATTCTGAAGGAAAAGTAGAGTCTTGGGTTGCTGATATATTTCTGGTGAGAATTCAAACTGATATGGCTCTGTGTAAAGCAGTTAGGTCTTACTTACCATAAGCTGATGTGTCCTCCTGTAGGAACTTCCTTCATAGTTACACTAGGAGACATGAAAAAGAAAGCTCTGGTATCTTTGTTCATGTCATTTAAAAGTAGAAACAATGTAAAGATCTAGCAATTAGGATGAATAAATAGAGGCCATGTGCCCAGTAGCTCTTACCTGGCTCTTGGCTGGGAACTGGAGATAATGGTCCATGCCATTACACAGTGGATAGCTGTTTAATGCTGTGCAAGTACACGTGCTGAAATGGAAAGTTGTTTACAAGGTAGAGGTAAGAAAAGCAAGTTCCAAAGAGTATGTGCTATAGACTTCTAGTCTGGAAAATAAATGAGATAAATGTAGATGTATATAGAACAGAAATCAAGGGGGTGATTTCTGAACAGTTGGGTTGAATTTTTTTTTTCTTCATGGCCATCTGGATGCACTAATATTTGCCCACAACAAACACACTACATTTATAAGGAATGTAAAACATGATGTTCCATGGAGCCTAGTGCCTGAGAAAACTTTCCTTCCATGTGGCTCAGCTCATTCATTCTCTGTTCAGGTCACCATCCAATGGGACTTACAGAGGTCTACTGTGTGTGAGGCCATGGCCTGGTGTGATTCACAGACAAGAAAGAGGATGAGCCATGGCCCTCCTGCTGGAGTTCTGTCTGTGTATAGATAATAGTACACTGTCATATATACCATCTCTGCACAATACAGCACTCATTAAAACGGAGATGCTTAGCATCTCCTTACCGTCACTCCACCAAGGAAGGTGCCATAACTTCTCACTCACTTTCATCCTCTTCTTGGCTTTCTTGGGCTGCCATCACAGAACAGCACAGGTTATACTGGAATAACAGAAACATATTCTCACAGTGCTGAGCAGCTGGGGATCAAATGCCAGCCCCTTTGGTCGAGTAAGCTTTACTGGTTTCCTGCCTTCCCGTCATGTCCTCACACGCCAGGGAGAGAGGTCTCTGCTGTCTCTTCTTCTTAGTATACTTTAGAATACTGGCTGATGACACAGTGGGATAAATCCTCACCCTTATGACATTTAATCTTAATGGCTACCTGTAAGGTTCTGACGAACCAGAGCCACACTTGGGATGGAGCTTCAACACACACATTTAGAGAAGACTCAGTATAGTTCATAACACCTCCTTCTCTCTTTCCTCACTAAGAGACAGTTTGGCCCATATTGGAAGGATGAAGAGAAATCTGCATAGGAAAAAAAAAAGCCAGGAAAGCAATGAATAAAGATTTGGTAAAGACTAAAGCATTTGTGGGGAGAAGTGTCTGATACAACCAGGGACACGAGAAGGGGAGGAGAAAAACAATTCTTAATGATGCTACACAGATTAGCTATTTGTATTCTAAGAACTATTTGGGGAAATAAAGCAAGTAATTTTACCTTGGGGGTATGGTTCTTCAGTCACATGGTTTTTGTAAGACTGGACCTTCAGGATTCTAGATTTAACTGTTAGGTAATAATAGTAGTCACTATTGTACAGAGGCTAGTGTCACCAGAAATTCTACCACCAGGCATAGAAGGACTATGAGGGAGGAAAGGAAGTGCCTTAGAATTTAAGGAACTTGTCACTGTAGGTCAGTATCTCAGACAAGATCAACTTTGTATCCCAAGCTAATTCCTAATCTTTGCCTTGGTTTACCCCAGGCTAGCACCAAGTTGGAGAAGGCACAGCATATATATATATATATATATATATATATATATATATTTTTTTTTTTTGGCTCCATGGGAAATAGCAGAGGAGTTTTTTTTCCTGACCTTTTCTGAAGGTTACATGATATACATATTTTCTTTGTCTAGTAGTTTACCCTACAAGCTTGTCTTTCATAGGGAGTCTATTTAACTTGGGGGAAGGGGATTAAATATAACCAGTTTTTTTTTCTGGATGACTGATAGTGACCTGAATAGGTATCTCTGCAGAAGAGCCAAGATTAGGGAGCCCTTGTAGGAACCCCCAAAACATTAGGGAGTGGGAAAAAGGTTGGCGGCCTGATGGAGGGTTCTTGAGAACCAAAATCACCCCCTTTCCTCTCACAAAGGGTCTAACGCAGTCTGCTCAGGGTGAATGGTACCTAACATGCAGCAGCAACAGAGACAATAAGGGGCGCGTGGCTTCTGCCCCTCCACCGGCTGTGCTGGACGTCCATCACGGCCCCAGGGAGGAGGCGAGTGGACTGGAGAGCTCGTGCTCCTTTCCCGTTGCTGTGGTAGCCAATTACTGCGAACTGGTGGTTTAGACAACACAGACCTATCATCTTACTTGTGGAAATCACAAGGTCACTTCCAGCCACGGGTTGTTCTTCTGCAGGGCTGCGTCGTGAGCCAGGCCACGCGCCGTTCCCTGTTCAGCTCCCTGACCCAGAGCGACCTCAGTTTCCCTCCCTGGGGTAAAAGCCCACGGAAGATTAAAATGGTGCAGAGGGTGATGGGTGCCAGGAATGAGCTCACTGAATACGTTTAATAGTGAGAACATAGCTGCGGGCAAGGGGTCTGAGGGCTTCCATTCCCATCTCTAAACCTCTGCCGGTGGAGATTAGACCTCGACTGGAGGTTGAAGAAGGACCAGTCTTCCCCTTGCTCTTTTCTGGGCTCCTTTGGGTTATTTCCGCTTAGAGCCCACAGTCTTAGTCAAGGAAGCGATTATGTTGCTCCTGACATCACTCTCTGCCCTCCCCTTGTCACCCCCGAGTGGAAAGGCCTGCGTAGGGCACCCTTCCTGTGAGCGAGTTCCCCAGGAAGCTCAAGCCAGGCTTCTTCCCCGTCCATCTGTAGCAGCAGTAGCCGGACACCCAAGGCCTCCGGCGACACTGGTAGAAATGATCATCCTCCAACTCCCAATGTGGGGCACTTCCTGACGAGGTAGCCACAAAGGTCAGGGCTTAGAGCTCCTATCCCAGTCTCCCTGGCTTCTCTCTTTCCTTGTGGCTTTTCCTCGTAGCACTGGGGAGCAGGAACAGCACTTCCCCCAGAGGAGCACCTAGTCATGGTGAATCTAAGAGAGTGTGTTGTTGAGACGGTTGCTCAGATTTTGATGGAAAGAGACAACCTCACAGTTGCTGGTCACGGGGGACCATGGCAGAAGAGCTTAGTCAGTTGCCCCCGGGGCCCATCCTCTTCTGAATTGCCTCTCCTGACAAAGAACACTGGCCCTGTGCCGGCCAGCCTTGCCTCAACTGACTTCCCAGATGGGAGAACTTGGCCCCACGTCCAGGCTTGGACCCTGTCCACTGTGGTCTGGACCCACACGGCCTGGACAATAGGTGCATAGTTTGGAAGGGTATGTTAGTGGACAAAGCACTGGTCTCGATCTCTCCAGCTCAGCCTACAAGTCTTTGTCCTGTGCTACGGACCTGGCTCAGATGCTGGCAAAGGCTTGTCATTCCCGACTGCACGGAGGTGTTCTCCTCTCTCCTCTCCACTCTCCCATCTCCATTTCTCTTCCTCTGTCTATCTCTCTGTCTATCTGTCTGTCTGTTTGTCTCTCTCTGTCTCTCTCTGTGTGTCTGTCTGTCTCTGTTTCTGTCTCTCTGTCTCTCCCTATCTCTCTGTCTCTGTCTGTCTCTCTCGCTCTCTCTCTCTCTTTCTCTCTCTCTCTCATTGGCTCTTCCCTGGCACTGGGCAGTGTTTGTGCTTGTCTTCTGTTCTCATTTATCCACAACCTCCTCAATGGCAGGAACTGTACCTTTAGCTTACTTCATGCTTATTTGCCTCCTTTGTGTGCCTGGACCAGCTTGTGTGACTCAGAATCCACATGTGGCTCTTGAGAGCCACAGCAGGGTGACCTATCCCACATACAAGCTGGAACCCCAGTGTAGAGTCCTTGGGCATGATATCCTTAACCTGCCACCATCTTGAGATGCAGTGTGAGCCCGAGGTATTTCCGCAGCTCCTGATGTGTGAAGAAGGGCCCCTGACTCTGTCGTGCTCAGCAGCTTCTGAAATGCTGATGTGCTGCTTTTTTTTCCTGACCCTGTTTTTCTCCCTTAGATCAGTGATTCTCACCCTGGGCTTTACAGCACCCCAGGGTGTCTCTAGTTGTCTCTGGGGCTGGCAGTGAATTCCCCAAACTATTTGCTTTAAACAAAACACAAATATGCAGAATCAAGCAGTTTTCCCTGTGTTGGGAGGCCCGCAAGAAGAAAAGCAAATTGGGTGTCACATTCTCCAGAATGGAGAAAGAAATGGCTTCACAAAAGCCAGGGGTCTTCTCAGAATGGTTTAGGGACAAATCCAACCACTAAAGATTTTTTTTAGGGGAAAAAAAACACCTTACTGCTTTCTTTTCCTTTTCCGTAGAAAATGAATGTTATTATGAATGAGTAATGTTATACAAAAACAAATGAACCGCAAAAAACCATTCAACCAAGGTGAGAAGGGACAGCCCTGAGAAAGGACTGTTCGTTTGGGAGGTGACCAGCACCTTTGCTGCGCCTGTGTGTGCTCAGAACTGGAAATGTCCTGTCTGGGTATGAGGCTCTTCCGCCGCTTGATCTTGTGCCAGAGCGGTGGTAAACCTCAGTCTTTCTGTCTGAAAATGGAGATGATGCTAATGACGCAAACCTCACCACACTAGGAAAATTAAATGGAATCGTATTTATAGAAATCCCAAGCACAGAGCTCAGCACACGGTAAGCTTCTGTTAGTGTGCACCCAATGAGACAGACCAAGAACCCATCTTGACCAGAAATGTGCCAGGACCCTAGCCTTGAGTTCCTGCCTTGCATTTATACGTAGGCAGGTTCTTTGTCGGTCAAAGAGATAGTTGAATCTGATACTACTTTGTGATGAATTCTAGTTCCTTACAGAGTCATAGGACACTTTTAATTGAAACATGGATTCCAGTGCTGGCATTTGTTAGTAATTTGAGCAAGTCATTTACCATTTCTAAACCTTGAAGTATTTGTAGGGGAGGCTAGGGTACAGTAACTAATAGGCCTCCCACCATGATGCTTCTCTATCTCTACCTCCCACGTAGCAGATTGCAAGTATAAGTCACCATACCTCACTTGTTCTTTGAGATAGGGTTTTGTGATACTGTTTTGGTTTGGTCTAGGCTAGCCTCCAGCCTCAATCCTTCCATCTCCATCTCCCACAAGGCTGGAATTGCAAGCATGCACCCCTACACCTGAATCCACAACAGACTTTGTGGGAGTTTACTCATATCTAGGCTACCAGATGATGGGTTTTTTTTCTTGCCATGCTGACTCACGCAGGGGTGTTGGAGGAGCTAAGTGTTGTAATGGGTGTCAGGTCATCTGAGCTGGAAGGAGCTATGCAGAGGAGCCATTGCCTGGGACACTGTGGCTTTGTCTTGCTGGACAGTGACATGGCCCCTGCTGGCATCTTAGCATCACCCTTACATTGTCCCCTGACCAAATCAATTCAGCTCAAGGGTTGTCACAACAAAAAAAGCAGTGCTAGGGCCTTTCCTGGATGCTGGGGGCACAGTGGTCCCTTGACAAGCCTAGCCAGGTGTCATCAGGACAGAGCAGATGTGAATTAGAATGGCAGTAAAGTGTGACCCTCAGAACAAGAGCACATGTAGAGTTCTGAAATCAGACAAGGCTCCCGGGACAGCTTTTCAAAGGTCGGGACATCTAACCAGAGAACAGAAGGTTTTGAGTGAAGTGGAAGAGGGTGTGTGAAATAAAAGAGTGAGGCAGAGAAAGCCCTGGCTGGAATGAGGAAACTCGGCATGGCCAGATCAGGCTGGGGGGGGGGGCGGGGGAGGGAAGCCACAAGCCCAGTGCAATTGGCACACAGGGCAGAGCATTGTAGTCCACAGTTCAGTCTAAGGGCAGCCCAGTCTCCCGTGGGAAGGGCCTCCTTTGGTAAAGGTAACTATTTCCTGGGACCACAATGGTGTGTATTTAGAATTCTTTGTAATTATTCTCATTGCCTCCAAATAATTCATAAGAAGATTTCAGTTCAACATGTCAGTTTATCAGTATGATGCATCTTGATCACTTTCACCGTGAATTTTGAATTCTTAAAGAAGTTCTGAAAGAACAAGCGAGAGAGCATGGTACTTTACCTGCCACCACCTTTGACCTGTTTCCCAATAGACACCGTTAACCAAGTCCCAAGATGGTGGGTAGGTACTAAAAGGTTATGCTGTATATGTGGGCTAGTCCTGATTGGCAGGCCACAGTCAGGGGGAGCTGAGCTGCGTTCATGAGATTCGGGTCTTAACAGGCTTGTGAATGCATAATTGTTCCTTGGGGTATGGCAGATGGAGACAAAGGAGAGCAGAGGCTGCCGTGCCATATGACTGACCCAGGACCATCAGAGGCTCATTTAGACCACAGCTGACATAACTGGGCTGGACCATGCACCTGCTGGCTCTCTCTCTCTCTCTAGGCCACTCAGTCTGTGAATGCTGAGGTGCATTTGCACCTTGATGTTTCTAAATAACTGCAGTATGGGGGGAGGGGGCGGGCGGGGATCTATCCC
Source organism: Dipodomys ordii (assembly GCF_000151885.1). NCBI lineage: Eukaryota > Metazoa > Chordata > Mammalia > Rodentia > Heteromyidae > Dipodomys > Dipodomys ordii. Next base: position 4,445,633 of record NW_012267351.1, read on the forward strand.
AAAAAATTACGGGTGACTCCTACTACTCTGAGCTTCCTCAGACATTCCATTTTCAGCTGTCACAAGATCAGCCTGGCCTGCATTTTCAGAGATGATCTCTGGCTGTTTAACAATATCACGTGTCTGGAATAACATCAGCCAGCAATGCAGAGAACTCATTCGTGTACACATCTGTGCGTGCATGCGTGCTGCTCTGTGCAGGAGATAGGACTATCAGTTGAAAGAATGGGCATAGGCTGGCTTGATTTGGGGGGTGGACCCCAGTCCTCATGAAGAGTCTGCAGTCATTTTGGGGGTGACAGCGGCGTGTGTCTCTGTAAGGCATATCAGGCACGCTGATCTTCCCGGAACCTTGACTAATTTTTTATTCCCCGCTATCGTTAGCCAGGCATTACACGGAATCTCAAAAATACACCCCACAATTTGCAGAGGAGCAGAAGTGTTGAAACACTGAATAAGGATAATTTTTCTTCCACTGAAACCTCTCATTTCTCCACAAGTGTAGAAACAAAACAAGAGGCCAGTGGGGACAGGCGGGGACTGCGGATCAGCACATTAGCAGTCTTGTGGAGAACTCCGCACAGGCTGAGAAGGTTCTCTGGACAGAGCTGCCCCTCAGCTCTCCTGCTGCCCCTCAGCCCCTTGGCTGGGAAACTTCCTTCTCAGAGACAAAAGGAATTGCCTGGCATCTCTGTGCACTTGAACTCAGAACCGCAGCCAAGCTTCTTCTGGTCCCACACTAGCTATTTCCAGTTTGGACAAGAAATTCTGTTCCTCCTCTTTCACATCCATCTCTCCTCAGCCCACTGCTCCTATGAGGTCTGGGACTGACCTCATTCCCCCCTAAAACCTCCCTGACCACTGTCTACATTACAACACTGGTCCAAATACCTTCTCATCCCTGGCTAGCTTTGACCTGGGCTATGAGCCCATTCACACGGGTCTCAGCAGCTGGCTGCTAGGGGTCATTTGAAATCTTGACGGTTTTTCTCTGCCCCAAGTTCAAGGCCACCCATGGTGGAGTCTTACCTTACCTCTCCAGAGCTAAGTCTCACCTAGCCTGTATGTGAGTCCTGCAGTCTGGCTGTATATTTGGGCTGCTGAAGTGTGCCTGTGTCTCTCAAAAGTTCCTGTGTTGTAAACTTAATCCCCAATGCAATAGTGCTGGGCCATGGAGCCTGGGGAAGGTGGTTAGGTCACAAGGTTAGGTAGTTATGTCATCTCTGCCCTCACAGATAAACCAGCCTTATTATTATTATTGTAGAACTGCTCAAGTTATCACAAGAGTAGAGTTGGTATAAAAGTAAGTTGACCCGGGTGCCGGTGGCTCACACCCGTAATCCTAGCTACTCAGGAGGCTGAGATCTGAGGATTGTGGCTTGAAGCCAGCCCGGGCAGGAAAATCTATGACACTCTTATCTCCAATAAACTACTCAGAAAAAGCCAGAAGTGGCAGTGTGGCTCAAGTGATAGAGGGCCTGCCTTGAGCAAAAGAAGCTCCGGGACAGTGCCCAGGCCCAGAGTTCAAGCTCCAGGACTAGCAAATAAAAAGTCAGTTGAGCCATTCTCCCCCCTTTTTCCTCTGCCATGGGATGGTGCAACATGAAGGCCCAGATGCCAGTGCCATGTTCTGGGACTTCTAAGCCTCCACAATTGTAAGCCAGGAAATCCTTTTTTCTCTATAAGTTACTCAGCCTGTGGTATTCTGTTATACAGAAGAGAAGAAAAAAGGACTAAGACATGGACTTTGACCCGTCTGTGTGCTCTTCTTCCTCTAAGACACAGCTAAGGGCTCATCCCTGAGGAGACTCTCAGTTCTCTCTTCCTCCTTGTTCCTGAGGCCTTAATGGTTCACTCGTGGCCCTAGCGATGTGGCGAGTGGGCTAAATGGAGCTATAATGTCTCAGTCAAATGCTGTGGGCCACAGATTGGGCAAAGCTCCTAAAAATAAAAATGATGGAACACGGTCAATATCTCTGTGTGGTGTCTATGTTAATCTTTTTTTTTTGGTATCTCTGCTAACATAATACTGTAGGCTGGGTGAGTTGCTAAGCAAATTTGTTTTGGCTCCTAGTTCTTGTCCAAATTTGAGGGGCCACATCTGGTGGTGGCCTTTTTGCCTGCAGACTCTAAGGTGGTAAGGGATGGGACAAGTCATTAGACAGTGAGCACACATGTGTTTGTGGGGATGACTCTCTTCTGACCTCTAGTCTTATGAAGCCATCTGTAGCCTAGCATGGCTCCACCCTGATGATGTCTTCTACTCCCCTCCAGTGTGCCTATCTGTGACCAGCAGCATTGATTAAGTTTACACCTGGAGATGACACACTCAAACCATATTCAAGTCAAAGTAATGACCTTCTCCAGTGCCCTCACTGTGGTTGATCCATGATAGGTGCTTCGTAGGTAGTTACTGAAATAAGATAGTATACCTTATGCTGAGCAAGATCTTATACCTTCCTCAGACCCTAGCGCCCAGTATGGCATTGAGCACATAATACGTGCTCAGCTAACATGTCTTTGACAAGCATATCTGGAGGTATAGAGAATGAGGACAATTCTAAAGTGCCTATAGTTGGTGAAAGTAAGCTGGGGTTTTAGAAGCCAGTCTGAAGATCCAGGTTCTGGATTTGGTACTCCCCTGCAACCCATGCAACCTGGGGTCCTCAACATCCTGCAACTCGAGCCCCTCACCTACATAGCAGCAGGGTTGTAGGGTCCTGGGAGCTCTGGAATTCTTGATGCTTTGATTTTTCATTCCTTGGAGAGGTTAATCGGGACGAAGTACTTCTTCCCTGGCAATCACCCAGCTGAGTCATAGCTTGTTAGTGAGGATGGCCCAATTGCCAAGGCCGAAACTGGTCACTGATGAGCCCTTGCCAGTCTCAGGAGAATGGATTCGTGCAGAGGTTGCTTTAAATGAATACAAAATGTCCCCCACTCACCACCAACTGGGAAAGCTATGGATCCCAGGCTAGAAGCATCAGTGGGGCAGGATGTTTTCAATGCTCCCAATTTAGCTTGCACTAATTCTCCACTAAACAGCTCTTCATTCACGTTGTGAAACAAAGGATCTGCCTTGGAAAGCAGCTCTGCCCTTGCTCAGGAGGAAGAAGGCAGACAGACTACCATGGAACACAAGACCGAGAGAGTGCAGAGCCACGTGACCCTGCCCTCAACAAGCGTCACTTTTGGCCAGTTGGGGGAGGGGACCGAGGGGGAAAATGTGCATGATAAGCCAGTTGGCATGAAAATCTAAACAACTGCCAGGCATCATTTGCTTTTTTTTTTTTTTTTACCAAAAGGATACATAATTAATGAAGGACCTTTAGACATCAAACCACATACCCATTCTGGGCCTGTTTGCCAGAACAATGGAAGGACTGTGGCACCCATCGGTTAAGAAAGTTCCAGGTGGCTGAGTTAAAGAGCTGAAGTTTCAGAGGTCTTTTTGATGCATATGTGGGTCTCCTAAGGATTCCTTCACTAAAGCATTTATAGACAAATCAGCAAGATTAGATAGTTCCAGCAGGCCTTAAAGAGAACTGAGTACAGCGAGGCCTAATTTAATTCCTGAGTCTAATGCTCACCCTTGCGTCTGACTAGATGCCCAGGTGGATGGCATCTCAGACAGGCCTAGAAATGCACCTGAGACAGCCAACAGGTCGGCAGGGCAGCTGCACTCAACTTCCTGTGTCTGAATCTATGCACTTGATTTACTGCAGTGGAGAGGGGTGCATTTTCTAGAGAGTTCCCTGAGCACCAGGTAGTGTCACAAGTGCAGTCCCGTAGATGTGTGGCTTGGAGGACACTCAAGTTCCGTCATGCTCTCTTGTTCTCAACTTTAAAGAGGTGACTAGCAGTACCTTCTCATAGACCCCTTGGGGTTGACCTCACATAGCCTCTTTCTCTGGCATTACCACAGGCTAGGAGTCTACTCATTCACCCTTCAGCTATCATAAAGCCTTCTCTTTTTTGGGTCTTGTGGACTCTGGACAAAACAGAATAATGGTAAGGATTCTTCCTCCTCCTTCTCCTCTTCTTCCTCCTCCTCCTCCTCCTTTTCCTCCTCCTCTTCCTTTTCCTCCTCCCCTTCTTTCTTCTTTCTTCTTTGTCTGCCAGTCCTGGGGCTTGAACTCAGGGCCTGGTCACTGCCGCTGAGTGTCTCTGTATGCAATTCTAATGCTCTACCACTTGAACCACAGCACTACTTCCAGCTTTTTCTGTTTATGTGGTACTGAAGAGTCAAACCCAGGGCTTCATGCACACTAGACAAGCACTCTTAACACTAAGCCATATTCCCAGCCCAGGATTTATCTTCTTAAACCCCATGGCCTCCATTCTGTTTAGAAAATCTAATTTCTTCCCCTGTGAGCTCATCCCTGCTGCCTTCCTGCCCCCCCATGTTGTATGCACAGTAACACACTCTCTTTCTGCCCTTTTGGGTGTATAAACTTGATCCCACCCTTAGACCATCTACTCAAACGTTTGTAGGTGCTGCTCTCTCACCACCGATAGTCCCTGACCATTTCTGACTGTCCCATCTCAAGTTTGCCTGTCATTTGACAGCAACTCATGTTATCTGTATCTGCAGAGGTCTTATTTGTTGTTTACTGTCTGACCAGTGAGCTAGAATGTGAGCTCCAAGATGGAAATATCCATCAGACTTGTTAACTTTTGTATATGGTAAAGGAGGAAAAAGTTATTTTGGCTCATGGTTTCAAGAGAGTTCAGGTCCTGGTTGCTTTAATACTCCATGTGTTTGGGCAAATCATCATAGAAGAAGGGCCTATTCACCTAATGGCAGACAGGACAGGAAGACAAGAAAGAGAGGAGGAGCCAGGTTATACAGTGTAATTATCCAATGTACATCTCTATGACCTACTTCCTGTAGCTAGGTCCGCCTTACTATGTTTCCCCCACCTCCTAAAATAGCGCCACCAACTGGACACCAAGCATTCAACACACAAACCTTTTTGGTATCCATTTAATATCCCAAAACCATTACACTACCAAATCTTAGGTGCTTGGAATATTACGGAACAAACGACAACAATAGCAGAAGCAGCTACTCTTTATTGAGCATCTGTTATGTGTCAGGCTCCGTACATCAATGCATTTAATCATACTTCTCACACGAGAAAACCAAAACTCATAAATACTATATTAACTGTCACTTACATAGTAAGCCAAATAGCCAGAATTCAAACTCAGGTTCATTTGGCCTGAGTACCCACACATTTTTCTCTATAAAGAGCATGTGGAAAATGTCAATGTGTTATCCACTATCCAACACCTAAACGTGGCTCACCTGATCCTACTGACCCTTCCCAACCATTCTCCACCCACATGGCTCCAGACAGGGATGGGATGCGAAGCCCATTAAGATTTCTCTTGTACATCCTATGTTAGTCTACCATATTGCTGTAACAACATACCATGGACTAGGTGCATTAAGCAGCAGAAATTTGTTTTCTCAAAGTTCCAGGGCCAAAATTTTAAGATCAAGGTGCCTGCAGAATTGATTTCTGATGAAGCCTCTCTCCTTGGCTTAAAAACAGCTGTCATCTTGTGTTCTTCACATGGCCTTTCCTCTGTGGTCATATCAGGAGAGAGCAGATCTCTGGCGTTTCTTTTTTTTTCTTATTATTTAAAAAAGAACACATTGATTTTATTAAAAGTTTAGGGTCTATGCTTATGACTGTGGGTTTTGTTTTTTCTTTTTTGACAGGACTAGGGTTTGAATTCAGGGCCTTGAGCTTGCCAAGCAGATATTCTCCTACATGAGCCATGTTTCTAGTCTTAGCTGTTTTTCATATAAGTTCTCATATTTTTACCTGAAGCCTGCCTTAAGTGGTGATCCTCCTTCCTACAACCTCCTACGTAGCTGGGACTTCAGCTACTAGCCTCTCCACCGAGCCTACAGATTGAAATAGGGTCTTGCTAACTTTTTGCCTGGACTGGCATTGAACTATGAGATCTCCTGCTCCCTATCAGGAATCTGGGATTACAGGTATAACCCACCATGCCAGGCCTCATTTAACCTTAATTACCTCTTTGAAAGTTCTGACTCAAATCAGAGTCATGTTGGAGATTTCAACATTTGAATTTTAAGTGTTATACTTTAGAACACACAATCACATCTAATAGGTTAAATTGCTTCATGGTTAATAAAGATATGATCCCTCCCCTCAGGGAACTTAGTTTTAAATTAAATGAGTTATGTACTCTAATAATGACAGTTGTGGCCTTTAGAATGGATTCTGGAACAGGGCATGGGGGCATGCCTATAATCCCAGCACTCCAAAGTTGGAGCTAAGGAGTTCAAGACCAGCCTGGGCTAGATAGTGAGAACTTGTCTCAACAACAACAAGTATGGAGAAGGAAGAAAGGAGTAGGAAGGAGGGAGAGAGAAAGATGGAGGGAGGGAAGGAAGGAAGGAAGGAAGGAAGGAAGGAAGGAAGGAAGGAAGGAAGGAAGGGTTTTGAATGGCTCTGTTGAAGCTGTTTGGCTCTGAAGGGCCACTGGAGCAGACACATGCTAAGACTGTATCAATTGGATAATCAATTATCTTAATTTAAAAAGTGGCAGCTACTGAAAGATTAAATGTGAAAGATGCTACTGAAAATTGTTTAGGCTGCAAGTCATATCAGGGAAATGTCTACATCAGCATTATATCATGCTTGGGCCTCCAAAAATTTAGGCAGGGTGAGAAAAAAGCTGGAGAGGGGCCCAAAATTAACAAGACCAAATTAAGGGAAAGGAAACGATGCTATGAGAAAAGGTGATAAGAATTGTATGTGGGTTAACAAAAAAAAAAATATATCAGAGTACCCAAGAGATTTGGCAAATAGTTAATTTACTGTCTTCTAGGATGGTTACAGGAAGAATGCTGACCAATTTTATTAGAAAATTTAATAGGAATCTTGGGCTCAAGTCCAGCAAAAGGGAGTCCGAAGAAGAGAAGTAATCATTTTGATTTGAAGTGTGATTAAAGGCTGAAATGGACCGATAAAAGAATTACATCCTCCCTCCGTGGTCCTGTCCTGACATTACTTATTCATTAGCATGCATGAAGATGCTAGCCTCTCTCAGGTAGACTTCTTGAGAAATTTTTCCTCACAGCTCAGGGTCACGGGGGACCTGGAAGACTGTTTGCCTATACTGCTTTGTCCAGCATCTCCCAGAATTTCTGCTTCTTTGTCACTTGGTGTCATCGCTCTGCTGTTTATCTGCTCAGAGGGCAGGAAATCAGATCTGATGACGCGCGAGGCCCTTTGTGGCCAAGATGTCTGGAAACCTTGTAACTTATGAATCAAAAATGGGTGTGAAATTCTGCCCTCCGCCCTGTCTCACCATAATAGGGAACTAAATAAAAAATTCTCACTAAGACCTTGATAGTCAAACAGCTAATAGGATCCCTAGCCAGGAGTTAATTTAGAAAGCACGGATAGGTTAAGTGGCAACAAAATAGAAATAGAAATAAGGTTTAGTGAGAATTACTTGTTTCCTGTCAAATCTAGCAGTTTCACAAAGGGCAGGCTACTGTCCTCACTTGAGTCATTCAACTTGGTGACTCCACAAAGATTTGAAGCATACACACTTATTTACATTTTAAATCGATGGATAGAATTGTATGTGTCTCTCATGTATTACGTGACGCCTTGAAACACATCCCCGCCATGGGATGGTTACTCCTAGCTGGTGCCTCATCAGGTCAGCTGTGTTGAAAATGCCGAACCTCCACTCTGTGTTTCCCAAGATACCTGAGATTTTTGAGGCCCAGCTCAGGGCCAGGCACTTGCCCAGGACCTAGAACTGGTGATGGACAGCGCAGACTGCCTGCCTTTGTGGAGCTTGCAGTCTTTTCCTCAACTAAAACGTCCCACGGCAAGGGCCCCAAACACAACCTAAGCTTGGGTCTTGGCCTGCCCTTGGACAGCCATTGTAGAGAAAAGAAAAGTCAATGCCCGAGATCAGGGCAAAACTACCTTTCCCCCCTTGTGGGATGGGAGATCAGCTTCACCCACAGAGTGAAGTTGGAGATTGTTTCAGGATAGGCTCATCTTCAGGAGGAACAGTGGATGCCTGATGGGAAGAAAACTGGGAGTTAACCCTCCATGCACACCGGAGAAAACAAGCTAGAACTTTTCAATGACCTGTGCAGGCATGTGGAACTCATGGTGCTCTGCCAAGGAGCATCTCCTGGTCCTCCCTGCTAAAGCAGCCTTCTCCCCCAACGTCAGCTCTTCCAGAGGTGGAGACGCACCCTGTCTTCCCTTGGAAGCTCCTCCACCGCACCCCCTCATCTCCAGCACCTGGGCCTGAGCTTTCCAAAATGGTGTCTCATTCTGTATCTCTACATACAGTGAAAAAAACACAGATGCATATAGAACACACACATATAGGTACATAGTGTCAATGAATTTTTCTATCAACCATGTTTCTAAGACCTCTTCCCTGAATACTTCTTGCCCATCTTCTCCCCCTTCTCCCCCCCTCTAATGCCAGTGCTAAGCATCACATTTTCAGGTTTTGGTTTTTGTTTTGTCAGTCATGGGGCTCGAACTCTGGACCTGGGTGTTGTCCCTGAGCACTTCAGCTCAAGGCTAGAGCTGTACCACTTGAGACACAGTGCCCACTTTGGGCTTTTTCTGTGTACGTGGTGCTGCGGAATCGAACCCAGGGCCTCACGCATGCAAGGCAAGCACTCTACCACTGAGCCACCTTCCCAGCTCAATCATCACAAATTCTAAGGCCAGGGAGCTACCTCCCCTCCTAGGTCATCTTAGTGACCTAGAGGTCCAGAGGAGCTCCTCCACGAACTTTTGTTCAATGCAGAGATACGTCCTCTTACCTCTTCCTAGAGGGTTGCCTTCCCAGGTGTGTTTGTAACGTTCTGTCACTGATAAAATAAGGAGGAAAGATTTACTTGGGCTCATGGTTTCAGACATTTTAGTCATAGTCCACTATTCCTTCCCTCCCCCTCCTCCCCCGCTCCCCTCCCCACCCCACCCCCGAAGTTGTAAAGCTCATTTCCAATTTACTGTCTTGTGGTGTCATTGTTGCCATGGGTCATCCTGTGTCCTTGTTTCAGCATTTGGTTATTCCCCTTCCCCTCCCCAAATGGGGCGCAATTTTTGGTTCCCATGTCTTACGACACTGAGAATTCTGAGACTGATCACTTCAACGCCACCTTTCCCTAACCCCTGTGGTCTTACACAGGGGACAGGACACTAGTGTAAAAAAAGAAAGAGGCCAGGTACTAGTGGTTTGTGCTTCTAATTCTAGATATTCAGGAGGCTGAGGTCTGAAAAATGTCCGTTTCAAGCCAGCCTAGACAAGAAAATCTGTGAGACACTTATATCCAATTAACTACCCAAAAGCCAGAAGTAGAGCTAGTGGTAGAGCACTAGCCTTGTCAAGCTCAGGAACTGCAGAGGGGGGGGGGAGAGAGACAGAGAGAGAGAGGAGAGGGGGGGAAGAGAGGAGAGAGAGGGAGGGAGGGAGGAATGGGAGGGAGGGAAGGAGGTAGGGAGAGGAGAGGAGAGAACCACTCAGCAGTCAAAAAGAAAGGAAATAAAAGGGAGAAAAATGAGAAAAGAAAAACTTGTTAAAGAAACAGAGCAATTTACTTTGGCATATCTCCTTCCCAGTTCTTTCCCCATGCATCCGTTTCATGGTGTTATTTTTTTTTTTAACACAGTGCCCACAATCTTACTTCAGTGACTTGTTTATCCCAAGTAATTTTATATAATTTTTTTCTCTGTACAAAATTGACTCCCAATCTTCTATAGCTTCTCTTGTTAGGGCTGCACCTACCTCTCCTGTCTAAGTATTGTAATTAGACCCCAAATGAAATGTATGTGACTGGCAGGGTCGAAGGCCCTCTGCCCCCTCTCTCTGATTAGAAGATCTAAGGGATGACTTATTTTGAATTCCCGGCCCTGATTACCCCTCTTAGGGCAGAAATGATTCTTGTTAAACAACAAAATTCTCCATAAAAGCCAACTTGCTGGGGAAAGAGGGATAATATCTAGTTAGGAAAGTACAAGTAGTTACTGTATATAAAACACCAGCGGGGCCCAGGCACTGTCATTACTGCCATTACTCCTCTCTGAAAGGCATGCCATAGCCCCCTGCCACTGTGGCATGGCCCTCGGGGCCCTCCTCTCGTGTTTGCTATGTTGTGGGAGAGGACAGGAAGACGCGAACCTTTGGCGATAAACAACAGGAGAACTCAGCGTGTGCTTCTTGAAGACATGTCAGCATACCTAACCCGGTGTCAGAGGAAGAGCTGGGGAACCTGGTACCCTTGCAGGGTGGGGTTGTCCAAGAGGCAGCTTTGTTGAATGGGCAGCCGCTGGTGCCCTTTGAGGCATTGTGTGTCCAGGAATCGGTTATGGCCTAGAGAAGCCCAGTCAGAACAAAATGGTAGCGTGTGGGAAAGGCACTGGGAACCGCATTAAATGCTAAGGACAAGCAGTGGAGCACAAGAGGGACCCCATTCTTGCTCTTTGCCCCACACAGCTGGGTCTTACATGTTTGTCTTTCTCTCTACATTTCAGTTCTTTGATGTATAAAGCGGTGCTCATAATGCAGTCTCTGCAAGACCCAGAAAAACGCCCTGACTACATCCAAAGATGATTGTTAATTCTATTTCTTGCTGCAGTGGTCAGAGACAATTAGCCTTTGTACTTTGGCTTTGAGAGAGGTTTTAATTTCTCCCCACTTTCTAAACTAATATATCTGTATTGTAGCCTGGAAAATCTGGAAAATCCAACATACCACACTAAAAGGAAAAAAAAAATCTTTCAAAATTGCCATCCAGATATTAAAATCCAATCACCCCTTTTGCATGTGTGCCTCCCCTGATCCAGACTTTTGTCCATGCGTGGAGTGTCTGCGTTCTTACATCCTTATCCATATCTTCCTAGTTTTCTCTTTAAGGTAGAGTCCAGTAGTGATATTGTTGGAACTTAGAACACAATACATGTGAAGGCTTAGATCTGTAGACACATAGTGCCAAATTGCCATTTTGAAAGGTTATTTCAATTCACATGCCCACCAGAAATTTAATACCATTTCCCTCCCCCCCTTCACCTGTTCTTTTCTGGGATATTAACATTTCCAAAAATCTTTACAAATTCAATAGTATGAAAATGGTACTTCATTTTGAGGGTTGGTAATGATGAATACTTCTTTATCTATTTATTGGCCATTTGTATTGATGGCTCTGCCGCGGGACTCTCCTCCTAGTTTGTTTGTTTGTTTTTTTCTATAGATGTATTTTTTTCTTCTTAGAAAAGAAATTTTTTCATGTTTTTAATGAGCATAAATTAATTGTACAAAGTGGTTTCATTTTGAGACACATATACATACTTCACATACTTTGATCAAATTCAACCCATCTAAGAAATACATTGATTTTTCAGTTTACAGATTTTTTTCATTAGTCTTTTATTTTGCTTATGGTGGGTTTGATATTATAGAGTGTCATTTCTATTTATTTAGTCTGATATTTCAATCCCCACCCTCCCCATGGTATTTTTGCTTAGAAAGTGCTTTCAAAACTGTGATAGTTGACTTAATGTGTCCACTTGGCTAGACCACCATATCTGGTACTTGGTCAGATATTATCTAGGATTTCTTTGAAGCTGTTTTTTGGTGAGATTAACATTTAAATCAGTAAACTTAGAATAAAGCAGATAACCATCTCCCATGTGGTGGGCCTCATCTCATCAGTTGAAGTCTTAACAGAAAAAAAAGAAAAAGAAAAAGAAAAAAAGACTGATTTCCTCTTGAGGAAAAGGGAATTCTGTTCAGAGATAGCTTTGAATTCGAACTGCAACAACAGATCTTTTGTGGATCTCCAGCCTGCTGGCCCACCCTACAACTGCATTATTATTATTATTGAATTATTATAACTGAATTATTAAACTGAATTATTATTTTTTTTTAATTTTATTTTTTGCCGGTCATGGGGCCCGAACTCTGGTCTGGGCGCTGTCCCTTAGCTCTTCAGCTCAAGGCTAACGCTCTATCACTGGAGCCACAGCGCACTTCCGGCTTTTTCTGTTTATGTGGTGCTGAGGAATCGAACCCAGGGCCTTATACTTGCAAGGCAAGCACTCTACCGCCGAGCTACCTTCCCAGCCCCTGTTTTTGGTTTTGTTTTTAGCTGTAGTAAGAGTTTGAATTCAGGGCTCCACCTGAAGCACCCTAACCTTCATAAACATATGAGACAGGTCTTCAAAACAGATGTTTTTTCTCTCTATCTCTCTCTCCCCCCCTCCATTCCTCCCTCCCTCCCCCCCTCTTTCTCCCTCTCTCCCTCCCCGTCTCCTCTCTCTTCTCCTCTCCTCTCTTCTCCTCTCTTTCTCCTCCTTTTCCCTTCCTCCCTCTCCCCATACATACAGATTCTGTTGGATCCGTATCTCTGTAGAACCCTAACACACAATCCAAAAAAATATAAGAATATTCATCTATCTATTCTTTTAGTACTATCATGCTTTTAGTTTATACATCTTTTTAGTCTACTGAGAAGTTAATATGTATTATGAGCCAGGGTTTCATATTGGTTGTCCTAGTACCTGGTGGACAGAATACGCCTGTCCCTTCTTGGCTCTGAAATGGCCCTGCTCACAGCCATTAACTCTCCTGGTATCTTCTGTCCTTTTAGTCTGTGTGTTCCTCTTCACATGCACCCCTGCCTTGTTTTAATGACGCAGGTTCTATAGTACATTTTAATACCAGGTAGGTCATCACCCTACACTGCCTTTTCCAGATATAATTTTGAGGGGGGAATTTTTCCATGTGAATTTAAATAAGTTTTCATTACGTTTCAAGAAGCAACCTAATTGGAGAGTTATTGGAACTATGTTAGTGTTATAAGTGACTGTGGAAGAAATTTAAGTGTGTATAAGTTTTTGAATTTCCCTCCAGGGACATGCTGAGAATCGCTCTGTTTACTCTCATATCTCAGATCTTTCTCAGTCAATTCATCATTTTTCTTCATATGGGTTCTGTATATTGCACAGACATTTTATATTTTTAATTTTAACCTTTGTTTCTTTTCCAATTTTCTTCATATCCCCTGTACCACTTCTTTCTGTTATTATTAGGAAGTTAGTTTTTCCAAAAAGTCTTGCCAGCTTTTTCACTTTAGATTTTGCTCTTATTTATGTGATTACAGGGCCTTTTGAGAATCCTTTTATATTGTAGTTTCAGATGTAAATTTTCTCCCGTTTGCTTCTGTTAATGCTACAGTTCCTAGCCCTGTTCTTGATTGAAGAGTGAATAAGTATTATTTTGTCTTGAATGTTGTGTATCTAAGAATATAATACTTTTTACACAAAAGACAACTCCCCTGCCTGTACTTCATATATAAAAGTATTTTTTCCTTACAACTCTGTAGACAAAGATCCATTATCTCCCCCTATTTTGTGTTCTAGAATAAAAGTCTAAGGGAGGTCTGCTTTTGTTTCTCCTGCAAAACAAAACAAAACCTTCTTTTTGTTCTTTTGTTTCCTCTCTAAATTGCTAGAACCACTTGTACTTTATCTTTGTTGCTGCAGTGTTTTCTTTGAGTAAGTATAGATCTAGATTGCTCACTATGTTCCAGAAGAAAGGGGGGGGGGGAAAGAACCACTAAAAAATCTTTTAATTCGAGTTTGGTCTTTAGGAAGACTATTACTGGTTTTAGCTACATATTCCAGCCTTGTCTGAAATAGGATGTGTGGTGTACAGGAATACCGTGGCCCACCTTCCTCATTCTCTTCTCTCTCCATTCCGGTAAAGCTGGAGATTGTCCTCTGTCATCGATCCAGTTTCTCACCCGATCAGTGAAGAGATTTGCTGGCTCTGAGTAGGATGTTAATTACACAAATGCATTCTTTGCCCCTCCCCTCCCCTCCCCCTCCTTGTTCTGAGCCATCTCATGATCTACTTCCTCACATTGTTCCTCCATTTGCTGCTGCCCAGGCTCTGATTTGTCCTCTTTGTCATTTCTGGTCCATAGATTCCTGCTCCTCCGTCAGACACTGACTGCTTTAACTCTACAGAGATGTATCCGTTTTCTTAAATTTTCTTCTGAACCCTAAGAAACTCAGCAACTCATTTTCAGAGAGGACTTGAGCATGGGGTACGGCATTTTCATTGTTTTGGTTGTATAGATTCTGCTCCACCTCCAACCCCACTTCTTTTTCCCAGGGCTCCCGTGGGGTGCAGTCTCTTTTACTGACTAAGAAGCATGCCATCCCCTCTTATTGCCAGCCAGGGGTCCAGACGTTTGGATGCCTTTGCCATCTGTCCATTCGAGTGTCTGGTTCAGGTTCACCAACATCTACTGCCACAGAACTAGAATTAGAATACTATAGGATGGCGGGGAACTGTTCTGTTTACCCAGGTGCATCTTCGAAGTCGTTCCTTCCCCCTTCCCTCTTCCCCTTCCCCTTTGCCATGTTGTCTCATGTCCATATGGACACAGGACACACTGCAGTTTATAGGGTCCACTGCCTCTGGCACCTCTGATCTCATGCTTTGCACCAATGTAAATGCAACGTGTCCTTGCTTGATCCTAGTGGTGATCATTGCTCTCCCTGACAAAAGAATACACTCGAACCTTTGTCTCCATAAAGTAATAAATGATGCATATTTCTGGAAACAGTTCTACCCCGTTAGGACTCTATGTGATGTGAGGGTATATATCCATGCTCATAGCCTGAAGTTAGGCATCATCAAAGCAAGCTGCCTGCTACAGAAGACCACAGGCAAAGGCGCAGGCTTCTCAAAGGGTCAAGGAGCTGGCAGAAGACCTCACTCGGCCTCTTAGCATTTCCTATGTGACCCCAACCCTGTGGCCAGCTAAGACAACTGCAGCATCGCGTACAGAACCCATTGCTCTTCTTTTTGAGTATCTAGGCCATCTCAGACTCTTACCTGTGTGCAAATGCACACATTTATCTTTTCACAGAATATAATATATAATTCATGATACAGAGTGAAGAGGGATTGAGAGACACATAAGAGGCATCTAAAATACCACTCAGCATTTGTAGACTTGTAATTGAAAATCTACTATATACAGTTCATTGAAGATGAACTCACATTCTTCTGTGTCACAGCTTTCTGTTACAAAAGAAAAAATGAACTGAAGCTAGGTACCAGTGGCTTGAGCCTGTAATCCTAGCTACTCAAGAGGCTGAAATCTGAGGATCATTGTTCAAAGGCAGTCTGATGAGTCTGTGAGACTCATCTCCAATTCATCAGCAAAAAAAAGCCAGAAGTGGAACTGTGGCTCACAAGGTAGAGTGGCAGCCTTGAATAAATAATGAAGCTAAGAGACAGAGCCCAGACCCTGAGTTCAAGCCTTAGTACACAGGAGGGGGGAGAGGGGGAGAGAGAGAGAGAGAAAGGAGAATTGAAATCTAAGACCTTCCCTGTAAGGCCATGGATCTTTTGTAATCTGTGAATGCTCACTACCAACATCACATGCAGGTCTGCAGTGAAGACCTAGAATAGGAAGCTGGACCTACAGGAAGATCTGAGCTTCCACTGCTCATTAGAGCCTGCTAGAAGAGACATGAGTGGGAAGCATAGTGTGACCCCCCCCCATCCCAGTGAGAGAGTGAAGCCATCCATCTTGGCCAGAACAAATACCATAGACTCAGGGCTCTGGAAGGGAGACGGCCTGAAACAGGGCATGGGGCCTTAACGGTGCCCTGTGCAGCACTGGTGATACCACCACTGTCATTCTCCCTTCAAGGTAACTATGGAGTTACGTGAGTGTAGCAAGGAAGTCAGAATGCCAGAAGCTCCATACTTGATAGAGCTGCCAAAAGCAGAACTAGATCCAAAGCAATTCCTTGTCCAGACCTCTGTGTCTGCAGCTCTTGCACTTCGTATCTTTGCTCCACCTTGAAAGATGCTCGGGTTCTTCTTCATTTCTTTCCATGTGTCCTTGCTTCCCCTCAATGGCCATGTCAGCAAGCAACATCCCTTTTGTTCTGTCTCTTCCCTCTGCCATCCAGTATTTAAATACCAGTGTTGTGGTTTCCTCATTCCCAGGCTTGCTCTGGCCCCTTCTGGTTCCTGATGAACATAAAACCACCTTGAAGCTTCCTCGAACTCTCACATCTAAGGCAAATGGATTCATTTGTCCCTTAGACTGTTCATAAGCTTAAATGTCTAAAACAGAGACTCCCAACTGCTTACCCCTCGGAATGTATAACTAGAGAATGTTTGGATTTACTCTGTCTCTGGGTCAGATGTATACCCTGATTCAGTTAGATGGTTCACAGAAAGTCATGGGCTAGAGGTAGCTAGAAGCCACCCTCTATGACAGAGACAATGTTCCTTAGAGGAGACATGTGTTGTGAATGGGCTGTGTCATAAACATACAAGGATATCAGTGTGCCTTTCTACAATGCTAGAATTTATTGAACCACAGTAGTTCAATTGGCTTTAATTTGCCAAGTACAACTGAGTTCATGTGATATCCCTGACCCCCTGGCAACACAGGTTCTTTATTCCAATCTTAATTGCTAATACTAATTCTCAGATCAGGCATTTTTCTTCACATGGTAGCAATACCTAGGTAAGGCTACAAAAGAGTTAAAGATGCTGCCAAGTTCAGAGCAGAGTGCTGCGCTGAGACACAGGCAGAGACACATTGGGCAGGTGGGAGGTATGGGGGAGGGGAAAGATCACGATAGGGGACCAGAGAAGAAATTCCACTCACAGGCACATCACCAAATGCAGGTCCAAGTGCAGACCACTGTGCGTGTCAGTTTGAAGTGGGTGATGATGTGTCACAGGCAGGAGAAACTGAGTCTGGGGATAGAGGCAAGGGTTCTTCACTTTGGCAATGTTCTTGGACAAGGCCTATGATAGGTGATAGGGTGACAGGGTCAGTATGCCTACCAGTCTTAGAATATTCTAAGTTCCTCCTTTTATAGTTCCAGGAAAGGCAGTTGCAGCAGGTATGATTGATGAAAGCTCATGTGTCTAATGGCTCTAGTGTGATTTAATATATCTGCAGCTGTAATTGTTCAGTGGCACAAATACACGATCAGTTTGTGCCTCGTGGTGTACTGGCAGATGGTAGTTGTTTATGTATATAAACATGATGTAGAGTCCTTCTATTTTGGCACTTTCACTCAAAACGAAGTAGCTTAGGTCAAAATCACGGCTTCAATGGAATAAGTACTGTTGTGTACATCATAGAGCAATCCAGAACAAGCCCAGCCTGTTCTCAGTATGATAAGAATAAATCTTGGCAGGACTGATTTGCTGGCCACTGAGGACAGAAGGACACGGCACAAATATCGCAGCCTCATTCTTCATCCTCCGGATCTGTAGATATGGCTGGAAAGATGACAAGCACACGTGATCATCAATGAGTGAGGGTGAGAGTCTCAGGGAGATGATCATATCCTACACCAGGTCCCCCAACCCACGCAGAATACCCTGGTGACCGAGAAAGGCCTGCCCAAGGTGAGCAGGTCCAAAGCCCACAGCCTTGCTTGGGATGTCCTCACAAACATGACCCTGTGGCCTTGGTGGAACTCTCAGGACCAGTCACTGAGGTCACAGAACTCCTTAGGAGGCCCAAGCAATAGAAAGATCAGTCGCTGCAAAGGCATTAGAAGAATGGCTTCAGGGAAGGAGGCCTTTGATGGAGAGCTGGCCTTCATACCACTGTCTCTCAAATGCTGAGACCAGAGGAAATGACCCACCGAGGCCTCCTGGTACATACTGCAGCCTTGGCTCTGACCTTGCTCTGGGTTCATTTTGCTGACTCACCGGCAGACACAGCGCACAGCATCATTGCATCCATGGCTTGGTACAGACAGTGCCCTTAGTAACACACGCTGTGTCTTGTATTTTGCCTTTATTTTCTCCTGGTTCTCCTGTGGCAGGTGATAAACATCTGGGTAGGGAGATGAGTCTGGGGGTTTGTTTTTCCTTCTGCTGGGAAAAAATGACCTACCTGCAGGCCTCAGGGAGGGCCCAGGGCCATTGCTGGGCCAAGGAGTGATCTCCAGAGCCATAGATTCATCATAGGATCGAACCTGTGCAGCATTAGATTGTAACCCAGACTAGAAATATGCAGGTACAGTCCTTGGGGTCCAAAAAGTGATCTCTAATAGACAAGAGCTCGTTTGGCTTTTGCCAATAGGTCTTTGGGGTGGGCGTGGGGGTGGGGGTGTAGCTTTCTGAGCATACAATGTCAATAAGGTGCTGCTATATTTGGAGCTTGAACAGAGGCTGCAGTCTGTTCTAACCGTGCTACCATCTTAACTTGGTGATTTTTGACAAATTCATGGACCTTGCTAAGCCCAAGTTCCTCCAACTAGAAAATAGGAATAATGCCTACTGTGATGATTCAAGGAGAGAACACATGGATACATGATTCCAGGGCCTAGCATGCAGCACACTCTCTGTTCATTATGGTTGTTATGTATGGAGGAGTGGATCAGAGCTTTTACTCTCCATGGCTGAGCGGTAGGGTCCGGGACTTGTGTCAGACGCTGTCTCTCTAGAGGTCTGTATTCAGTGGATGTGGACATGACTCTGAAGACCCCTGAGCAGACATAGCCAGGTTAAGGCCCTCAACCTACAAGCAGTACACAGGGAAGCAGCAGAGGCAGGACTAGCTCAAGAACGGCAGCCTCACACCGTCTGCATGTCTTTGCCAGTTGCTCACATGCATGGCCGTATCTGGCCCATTATCCATAATGAAACACTTGGTGTTTAGCAATCCTGAAGCTATTGCAGTCCTTTTGCTGAAGGACGCTGTGGATATGAAATGCATCATTTCCAGGCAAAAGCAAGTGAGGGCTCTGGCAGCCTCACTCCTAAGCTTGAGAGCAAGAAGCATTTCAACAGTGAGAATGAGCGTTCAATGGCCCCCAGCTTCTTCTGAGGTTTTCCTGGGCTAAATTGGCACTGGCTGAGTGGCTCATTTCTTGTGAGAGTGTTCAGGGTATTGGCTGTAATGGGCAAGGAGGAGAGAATGTCTCCTTTTTGGTAAAGAACCAGAGAAGAGGGAATTAGGAAAGCAAAGCTCAGAACATGAAGATGATATTAGATAAGGCTGACTAGGTCTTCGCTTTGCTATAGAAAGGGGGGAGGGGCTCCTTCCCAGAAGACACCAGGTGTCCAGGGGAGATAATATGGAGTGAGCAGACCCTCAGCAGCATGCTCGCCCAGGGAAGCAGGGGCATCTCTGCTGTAGCCTGGCAGAGGCTCACACAGAAGGTAGGGGTGGTAGGGTTGACAGGGTGGCAGGGAATGTCTATGCTTCAAAAAACCAGTGCAGATGCCGGGTGCCAGTGGCTCATGCCTGTAATCCTAGCTACTCATGAGACTGAGATCTGAGGCTAGTGGTTCAAAGCCAGCCCAGGCAGGAAAGTTCATGAGACTCTTATCTCCACTTAACCACCAGAAAACTGGAAGTGGTGCTGTGGCTCAAGTGGTAGCGTGCTTGCGTTGAGCTGAAGAGCTGAGGGACAGCGCCCAGACCCAGAGTTCAAGCCCCACAACCCACCAAGAAAAAAAAAAAACAATGTGGACCTTTTCTTCTCTCATGTTTGGGTTTCATGTCCAAGAGGAGCAGTTGTCCATTGAGATGGCAAAGGTGGTTTCAAGCAGCCTTTCTATCAGCCTCAGGAGAGGACTTGATGGCCCCGAACTATTTCTGCCTGATTGGGAAGTCCATGAAGACTAGCTCTGCATTATTCATTTTTATTGGGAAAAAAACCCCTAATATTTGTTTTGCCTGCTTTTTCAAAGCCCAGACTAATTTATTTCATATGAACCTTGTAGAAATACTTGCTACTTGTTTACCTAGCCAGCCGGCCGGCCGGCCAACCAATTCCTCTCAACACACATTTACCCAACAAATATTTATTGACGAACCTCAGTTGTGGAAGGCAGTGTTCTGGGTCCTGGGGACAGAGAGCGATACCTAGACAACTTTGTTTTCCACCTGATTCTCAGCTTTGTACCCAGCCTCAACCCTCAAGTCCATGGAGAAGCCCTTCTGCCCTCACAATAATAACACTGGAGGATGCTCAACCCCCCATCCCTGCCCTGATGCCCAGGTGAGAAAATGGAACTCAAGAGGAATTAGTGAGCCAGATACCAATGGCTAGCTGCTCAGGAGGCAGAGATCTGAGGATTGTGGTTTCAAGCTAGCCCAAGCAAGAAAGTCTATGAGACTCTTAAGTCTAATTAACCACCAAAAAGCTAGAAGTAGAGCTGTGGCCCAAGTGGTACAAGGCCTTCCTTGAGCCAAAAGGCTACTAAGTCTAAGCCCCAGTACCTGCGCACGCACTCACGCACACACACACACACACACACACACACACACACACACACACACTCGTTAGTCATGTGAACTATCAAAGTAAACAGGGACTTAGAAACAGAGTTTCCGCTCTCATTCCCTATTCCCTCTCATCCATTGAATTGGATTTCCAATCTTCTGTTCCTCTCCCACTCAATACTTCAAATCTTATCTGTGGCTTCTTTCTTTTCTCTGCACTGTCGACTTTTTAAGGTGACAGTTCAATAAAAATCGCCCCATTTGTGCTCCTGGGCAAGGAAGCTAATCATGGCTTGATGGTCCCCTTCTGTACATTTGATCTGACCCTGGCACAAGGTCCCCACTTGTCAAACAGTTCTCCACCTTTGGCTTCAACAGACTCTGTTTTGACTGAAGTTAGGCAAGCCCACAGATCAAAACACGATCCTGAGCTAAGAGGGCGTTCCTACCATGTCACAGATCACCCTTAGGTAATCAGATGGAGTGCTTTTACTTTCATTTTTTTTCCCTAAAATACTTATCAGCATTCCCCCCCAAAAGAAGTACATTTGAATACAGCAGTGTGACCTTTCATTCAGTGAAGACCTCTGGGAGTTGTAGGTCCTTCCCCACCTCCAAAAGAGGCCCCTTCCTCACACACCTGCCTGGGATTGGCAGGTACCTCCATTTTCCAGTGTCTGGGATTTTGCAGTTGTCTTGTCTTAAATAAAACTACCTGAAAACTATTTTCCCAAGCATGTAAGATGGCTATTTTTGATGAGCATTGAGAAGAAATGTAGTTTATTGGATTTTATCTTGCAACTGATTTGTTTCTGCCAGACACTTATATGCAACCCTGATGCCGTTATTCCAGGCCTCAGGAGTATTAATGTTATAAACACGTTATAACTTCGTCTGCTGGTAGGAGCCTTAATTTATCGCATAGGTGGTATAGTTGCAGTTTCTCATCTACTTGTTAAAAAAAAAAAAACAACAATCAGGTAGCTATAGGGAATGCATCTCCTCTTAAAAATTCATTCTTAGGAATAAGAGAGAAATTTATTCTAAAATACCTTTCTCCCAGTGTGTGTGTGTGGGGGGGGGGAAACTCTTGCTTAGTGGCTAAGAATCTCTCCTGGGCTTTGATTAAGAAGGAGCTACAAGAATGGGCTTTCTTCTCTCGTAGTTTGTCATCCGGGCTAGTTAGACATCAGAAAAGCCGGTTCTGGGTACCCACTGGAGCCCACATCTTTTGGGGTACAGGTGTTTGCCTGCAAAAACCTTCTGCAGCCACCGCTGGGCAGCAGGCTCACTGTTGTGGGCCGCGACTTGCTGGTGACTGTAGGTGATTGAAGAAGGGCAGGACCTGCTTCTCTTCTGTAGCCTCAAACACGGTGTCCCTTCTGTTGTGTTTAAAGCACAATACTCTCCATGCTCTTTTTTTTTTTTTTCTAGCTATAAAAGCTAACTTTGTCCTTTGCAGGAAATTTAAATATGTACGAAAAAAGGAAAAATCACCTGTAATCCCATCACCCAGAGATAGCCTCTGTTATCAGGTTGATCCATATCCAGTCTCTTCATGCATCTGCATTATCTCCACAAAACTGAAGTTTTCCTGTACATTATATACCATGACACGGTGTCTTCACTTAGCACCATGTACATTTACTCATTTATTTATTGTCATTTTCCTGCATGTCTGCACAAAGAGGCCACTGTAGTCTTGTGATGATGCAGGAGAGACAGGAAAGGACTGAACCACTCAGCATTAAGGACGTTGGGCTTATCCTGAGAGCAATGGTTAAGTAATCAGTGTGGCTAGATCAGGGACAGGACATGATGAGGCTTCCAGTGCTCAAGATCTAAGCTGTTATAAAGAAGAGAACTATAAAGTAGCTGTGAGAAGCTGGGTTAGGAAATGCCTGCCAAAACCTAGACCTGGTGTTTTGAAATAGAGCCAGGGCAGAGGTAGGAGAAATAGGGAGACTCTGCCTATTTTCTCCTATGTTTGAGGAGAATGTGGATCAGCCATAATGGCTTTTGGGGTATGGAAAGGGAAAAAAGAGGCATCCAAGGTTCTTTCTTTTTTTTTTTTTTGCATTTGGATTGAGGCATTAAACACCAAAGTGGGGAGCCCTGGGGAGTCTTCTTGGACTCAGGAAGAAGGTACCCCAGGCCTTCTGGAGGGCAGATGATGTGACAGACCCTCACTTAGGCAGACTAAGCCAGTTGTGCTAACTGGCACAACTCTGTAGGATGAGAATGAGGC
Organism: Dipodomys ordii; assembly: GCF_000151885.1. Classification (NCBI taxonomy): domain Eukaryota; kingdom Metazoa; phylum Chordata; class Mammalia; order Rodentia; family Heteromyidae; genus Dipodomys; species Dipodomys ordii. The sequence goes on from NW_012267351.1 coordinate 4,468,213, forward strand.
GCACGCACTGGGGCAGAGGTCAAGATTTGGGGGTCATAAGCATATGAATAGCAAAAGAAGTTACAGGTGGCTGAAATGGTCTAGGGAAAGACAGTTGAGACAGAAGAAAGTGGAGGGTGGAACCTGAGAGCCAGAACCTCTGAATTCTTCAGAGAAGAGTTGAATACATGTGGACCAGACCTCCTCATCCCCTACCATCCAAACCTCTCTGACAATGACTGCTCAGGACCAGCTATAACCCAAGGGTGTGCTACACCTAGGTCCTACTGTTAAATCTTTAGGAATTTTCTGGGCCAGGTACTTATATTGGCCATGAAAGCATGCACTCACAAAAACTTAACGAGTGCTAAAAAATAGGGCTTTAAAGAATTGATCTTTTCCTTCCCCTGGGGAATGTCTGTCAAACATCGATCAGCCCAGCACTGTTTATGACCAACCTCTTTGTTTCTGGTGTCATTTGTGAGGCATTTCCCTTGGAATCTGCGAGGGAGAGTGATCTGCGATCATTTCGACTTCTGTTGTCAAAGTCTCTAATTTTGGTTCTAACTCACCAGCCCCAAGGCAGTAAGCAAAACCACAAGTTGAATCATTGACCCTTCTCAGTCTCTATATTGGTTTTCCATTCCTGAAGTCACAAATGACCACACACTTAACAATTTAAGCAACCCGGATCAAGTCTTTGTGGTTGACTAGACTTCTTTGCCTAAGATCTCACAAGGCCACGGATCAAGGTGTTGGCTGGGCTGGGCTGTTTTCAGGAAGACTGGGTAAAAATCAATTTCTGAGCTCATTCAGGTTGTTGACTGAATTCAGTTCCTTGAGATCCCCATTTTCTTGCTGTAGTTAGGGGCCACTCGCTGCTCTGAAGGTCCCATGCCTTCCTGCCCCATGGCCCTGTCCATCCTCAGGCCAGCAACAGCACATCAAATCCTTCTCGTGCTTCTTCCTTGGTCCCTAGCTATAAAAAAAACTCTTCTTTTTTGTTGTCCTTGCTGTTGTTAAATTATTTTCACTGTCTTTAAGTAGCTGTACAAAGGAGTTAGCATTCAACCAAGTAGGTTTTAAACACAGTGTCATGATCAACGTTCTCTCCCAACCCTTCCAACACCCTCCTTTCCTCACTTTTCTTAATTTTGTAGGACATTTATTGAATTTTTTGTCATTTAACAAAGCAGTTTATATATGCAATGCATCTTGATGTGTCATCCCTTAAGCATTTTGACCTCCTTTGGACCACCCCCTCCCTTATTTTTCTTAATTTTGTGGTGTATACAATGAGTTCTTGACCGCATTGAATTCTTCCCCGCTTCATTTGTCTACACTTTTCCCCTTGTCCCATTCCCCCTCTCCGTGCAATTACCTCCCCCCCCCCCCCCCGCTGGTCCTAGGGCTTAAACTCAGGGCCTGGGCACTGTCACTGAGCATCTTTGTACTCAAGGCTAGCTCTCTACCACTTGAGCCACAGCACCACTTCTGGCTTTTTTTGAGTAGCTTATTAGAGACAAGAGTCTCACAGGCTTTCCTGCCCAGGCTGGCTTTGAACCTTGTTCCTCAAATCTCAGCCTCTTGAGTAGCTAGGATTGTAGGCATGAGCCCCCAGTGCTCAGCTTGCAAGTATGTATTTCCTGGAACTTATTTTGTTGGGCTTTGACTTAGTCCTTCTACAGAATTATACCATTTGAGCTCTCTATAGAGCCTATTACATTTCAGTTAATTCATTTGTAAATACACCTCATGCGTTTACTGATAGATTTACAGACACATTCTGTCTACCACCAATGAGAGAAACCATGCAACCTGTGTTCCTCTGGGTCTGACTTACTTCACTTAATATTTCCCCCCAAGTCTTAGCATTTCTGTACACATGGTACAATATACCGCATTTTCTTGCTCTTCTCTAAGTGCTCGTGCCCCTAGATCAGGCCCCCTGGACAGACCCCACATGGAGGTGGGCTGTGTGTCTGCATTAGCGCCCTAGTGCTGCTGTAATGAAGTGCTACACGCTAGGGGGCTTAAAGCATTGGATACCTATGATTATCTTACAGTTCTCGGGGCCAGAAGTCAAACTCAAGGGGTCAGAGGGGTCAGCTGTGTGCCCACCAAAGTCTCCAGCCAGGCATCGTCCTCGCCTCTTCCAGGTTCTAGAAGCTAGTGGCAGCATTAACCAGTGTTCCCGCTTCCGCGTTCGCATGGCATGCCCCGTCTGTGTCTGCATTCGCCTCTCTACATGTCTGTCTTCCGTGTCCCACTGCTTGTAGGGATGCAAATCATGTTGCAGTAGGGCCCACCCTCATGACTTCATCTCACCTTGTGTTATGGTTTGAAGGTTAAATGTCCTCCAAAGGCTCTCATGCTGAAGAAGTCTTGGTCCCTTGCCCATCTTGATGCTACTGAGAGGTTGGACGTGGTAGAACCTTTAAGAAGTGAGGGTTTAAAAAGTGAGGAAGACAGGCCATGGCGGGGGGAGGGTATTCCCTTAAAGGTATATTGTGACCCTGCTGCATCCCTCCCCCCCTCCCTCCCTCACTTACTTATTGGCTATAGTGAGGGGAACTTTACCAAACACGACTCCAATCATGATGTTCTTTCTGCCTTACCACAGACTTAAAATAGGGCTAACTAACCATAGAGCCAAACCTCTGTAACCATGATCCAAAACAACCCTTTTTCTCCTTATAAAGTCGCTTATCTCAGGTTTGTTTGTTACAGCAAGGGAAAGCTGCCTGTCACACCTTACTCATAGCTGCAAAGACTCTGTTTCAAAATAATAAGTTGCATTCACAGGCACTGGAGGTTAGTTCTTCAGTGTATCTTTTTGAAGGACACAAGGCAACCAGTAATCATTGTAACCTGCCTCTGTTAATTCGTACATTCCAGGAGGTGGGGTGTGGAATCCTGGGGGTGAGTTTGTGTTTTAGAGTCCTGCCTATCAGTCTCCAAAGGTGTCCTTTAAAGAATCATCTCATCAGTAGGCTTACCTAAAAATAAGTCCTGTGTCATCCTTTGGATGACCTCAACAAACACCTGCTCTTCCTTCTTTCTGATTTCAGTCCATTACCTGCCTAACAAACAGGACCAACAGGAAACCATGGGGCTCTCCTTCCCAAGAGGCTGGCTCAATGGACCGCGCAGCTTGAGCTCATTAAAGAGAGTAGAATGAGACACAGTCGTAAAGCAGCACTCTCCCCTCCTCCCAGCATCGCCAATTTTGTGCTCCAATCCACAGCAAAGAAAAGTTTACTCTCGCTTTTTACTTCCCCCCCCCTCGCTCTTACAATTGTAAAATAGGTAACAAATTGCTCCCCATTTTTCTCTCTGCGTGGTTTTGGTTGGAAGACATTTTCTGTCCCCCTCTCCACCAGCCGAGCCTTCTCTGCAGCTGCCTGGGCTGCGTGTTCTGCGCAGATCGAGTCATTTCTGTGTTCTCTGACTCTCCATCTGCCCTCTCTTTTCATCTTCCCGAGGAACAGGGTCTCCACTTTGAGCGATGGCCGTGTTCATCTGCAACTGGCTAAAATTACACGGCAGTTAGAGTCTCCCTTTTATCTCCTCCTCTTTCGAGATGTCAGGCAAATTCAAAAGTTAGAGTCTACTTTTTCTTTCTTTCTTTTTTTTTTTTATGAAGGAAACCTGAGTGTTGTTAGTGTCTGTTTTACAGGACTGTAGAGACACCCACTGGGTGTCCAGACTCTTTTCTTCTGGGCGATTTCCTTTGGAGAATTTAAATATGCCGCATTACGATGTGATCATCTGCTCTACCCAGAAAGGTTAGAGAGTAGAATTAGTGGCCAGGAAGTCTTTTATTTTGTTTTGTTTGGGGTTTTTGTTTTTAATGGCTCTGATTATTCTTTCAGCTTTTACATCCTCCAAGGTTAATATGTTAATCAGATTTTCCCCCCACATAGCTATTTTGCAAAATAGCTATGAGTGTAAACTTTGAACATGTACCCGTTTGTTAGTGGGTGACTCTTTGCTTCTCGTATGACATGACGCTCCCCACCCCATCCCACCCCCCCGAGACAGGAAGCTGGGCCTTTTCCTGCCACCGAAACCAAGTTCCCATCCTGCTTCCCAACCTGGACCCCGCGGGGGAATCGTAGTTTTGTGCCACGGGTAGCTCTGTGAAGACAGGATAAGGAAGGACTTCTCTAAGGAAAGAATTGAACCCACAGCCTGGTCTCATCATCTTTTGCTCAGAGGCGGGATAAGACTGAGCAGAGCCCAAGATCAGGACTCAGAAAGTGTGAGCTTGAATCTCACCTCTAAGGCTCTCATTGGTGTCGAGACCTGGGACAAGTCAACTTATATCCATGAAACTCCTTTGTCTGTGGTAGGAACACTCCATCTCTGTCCTAAGGGCATTGGGAGGGCAGATGAACTCATGGGAGTGAAGGCAGAAAGGCCAAGGGTCCAGGAGGATGAAGAGCCAGACACAGGAGAGTAAAAAAACCCTGTCTCCAGTGTTTACATCAAAACAGGGCCCTAAATGTGCTCTCCAGAGCTCCTGCCTCATCCCTGCAGCTCTGCTGGTATTTACACAATGCCAACATACCCTCAACATCCCCCAGTCTCATGACGCACCATGGTTAGGTGGTGACAAACGGAAAGCGCAGTGTGCCTAGCCACCTCCATGCACAGTGAAGACAAAACCACACTGGACTCAAAATACACAGTAGTTGGTGGAATAAATGAATGTGGAACAAAATATGAGCAGGCAGGACTTATTCCAACCCCTCCAGCACCCTCTGATCCGGCTAACCTGTGCTCTGTGCGGGGAGGGGAGTAAGCACGGGGGAGAGATCATTGCAGCTTCAAGGAGTTCAAAGCAATAGTGGGGAGTGGCTCCCAGTGGCTGGCGAAGCTTGGGAACATGTCAGAGGCCCTAAATTAATCATCTGAGCCCGTGCACAGTCACAGAAGGAATTTACAATCATGTCGGAGAGTGCCCCGCTGGAGCAAATGGAAGTTGTCACCGTTAGAAGGGCCCATCTTAGGCTGAACTGAAACCCTGGGGAGGTGGGTTGATTCCTGGGTGGGATGTGAGGAAGCGGCTGTTAATATCAATTTGTGTTCAGTCTTTGCGGGACACCTCATCCTCAGAGCCCTGATTGCACCTGTCGGACTTGTGTTGAGATGGGCAAAACAACCATCCATGCACCCAAGGTGTAACCAGGAGAGGCCTCCGTTCAACTCAGCCCCATCCCTCCAGAGAGTAAAGATTTGGCCTCTGATTTATCTTGGGGCTCTTGACCTAGCATTAAAACCAGCCAGCCCAGGACCAGATTAGACCGTGGATGCAGGGAGACGCGCCTGACAGATCTCCCGGGCATGGGTTTTAAACATGGCCTTCAGAAGCACTGATCTTAGGGTTGAGCTGAGCACCTATCATTGAGATCCCTTCTGACTCATCATTGTTGAGTGCCCCTGTGTATATGTAAGAGAGAGAGAGGCAGGCTCAGAGGGGAAGGGAGAGGAAAGAAGGAAAGAAAATGAGTATCGTGAGTATGTGTGTTGATGCGGAAAACATGTTGGGCTCTGAGTCTCAAGGACTTCCCAGATTCCCTTCCATCTACACAGGGAACATACAAATTGACAAAGCTCTCCCTGCGTGACTTCCCTCTGAGCCCAGGTCGGAGACAATGAGTCCACCACCAGCATTGCCCCCAGACCTCTTCCTCGCTGCTAGGAAGGGGCTCCCCCTGGAGGTAGCAAGGTGGACCTGAGTTCGAAGCCTAGCTCTTCTACTTTGGTAGCTGTGTCACCTCATTGGAGTCTCCTCTCTTGTGAGAAAGCCTTAATAGTACTGACACCCAGCCGGGGCGTGTGGCAGTCAGAGAATTAGGTGCCAAGCCGCTGGAAGCTGCACTCACAGTACGTGCTAACGGTGGACATCTGCTGGGATTACCGTCATTCTGCCTTTGCCCGAGACCCAGGGGAATGAGCTCCATTCCTCCCCAGCCTGAGCCCAGGCCATCCTAAGGCTCCTTCCTCATTCCTGTTTTCCAAGCCTGATGTCAGAGCTCATGGCTGACTGAGGTGCATGAGTTATACAATGCATGGTTATACAATTGGTGGGGGGACGGGGGGGGGTGGATTTTCAAGTGGGAGATGTTCCCACGAAAGGCTGGACTTCAAAGGTTTAGCGAGAGATTCTCATGGAAAAAAATTGGTTCAGGATGTATCTCTTCCAAGCCCACTCGAGGGGGTCAGGAGGTTTCTGAGGACTCAGCTGCTGGCACTGGGTTCGCTGTGACCTGTGGCAAGTGCTGGCTCTCCTCAAATAGTGCTGCTCATCGACTTCCCACCGTCAGTACCCACCGGGACTTGGAGCACTGGGTGACTTCCTCCCCTTCCCTCTTCCCTCTTCGCTTTCTCTCATCCCTAACTTCAGCAAGATAATGTTCAAGAAACGCTTCTCTCTCCATGGCCTTGTTCACTGAGAAGAGCAACACAGAAATTGATTTAAAAAAAAAAAAAAAGCTGAGACTTTTATTCCAGAGCCTGCACATCAAACTGTCCTTAAAAAAAAAAAACCAACATCAACTATAGATTAGTGTCCTTTCCAGCTTCCTAGAGTCCTTTTCGGATTTCATCAGTGACCACATCCTCCCCTCCGTCAATGTAATCCAAGCCACCAGCCTGGCCTGGTCCTAAGCCCCTGCAGGGGACTGCCCCGCACTGGAATGGCAGGAGAGCATGCACAGTCCCTGCCCTTGGGAAGGCTCTGGGGACGTGGACATGTTGCTCAGAAGTACAGGTGTCCACAAGGGGGCAGATGGGACCACCCCAGTGGAGGAGGTGGCAGCTGAGCCCTGAGTGGACAGTGAGAGGAGATGGGGGACCAACTACCAACAATGAGTGACCAACAGTGTTAGGGATCCCCCTTGCAACCAGGATCAAGAGCCTGGCTGGGTCCTGCATGGTGGGGGGCAGGGGAGGAGGGGTGATGAGGGGGCTACAGTGGAGGGATGGGACTGGCAACGAGGAGTCCGGTGACAGGTGGCTTGATTCTCCCTTGGGAATGTCTCTCCCTGGGACAGCCCTAACTGTGAATGGGGGCAATGGCAGGAAAGATGGCCAGGAGCGCCTCACTCCTCAGCCCGTGTGTCTTGTGTAAGAGTCACTATCACTTCCACATGACGGAGTTCTGGCTCTAGACAAACCACCTGAGAGACAGCAACCAGGCTCCTTTCTAGGGGCCTGGATTCTTGAGAATCTGCCCTAGTGGATGGAGATCTCTGTCTAGGACACAGATCCCAAGGCTTCCAAAGATTCTTGGGGCCTGGGAGCTATGGTGGCCAGATTTGAGAAGCCAAACCTGCTTGTGGCTTGTTTTTTTTTTTTTTTATCTTAGACCTGGGCTGCGGCAGGGTTGGAAGGGCATGTGTGGCGACCACAGGACTGGGCAGTTCCTCCCCAGGTTCACATCTTGAAAGGCATCCTGCATTCCAGTCTGCAGACGTGTTCATTTGACAGCTTGAGTACTTGCAGAGTTTACTGCCCCTGTCTGGCTTATTTCACATGACTTACATAAGTTCTTCCTCAAGAAATTGGACAAAGATGGCTTTGGGATCTTTTCTTTTTTTTCTTTTTAAAAAATTTTTTTTCAACAGTACTGGGGATGGAACCCAGGGCCTTGTTCACGCCACGCAAGCACTGTAACCACCAAGACACATATTCAAGCCCATGTAGATGGCCTTGGATGGCCTGTGTGTGTTGTAGATTGAAGTGAATGATCAGGGCAGTGGAGTCTCCGCTTATGTGTGCTGGGCTTTGCTTAGCACATCAGCCCTTCCAAGTCCAGCCTCTGGACACCATCGAGCCCCAGAGGAGCCCAGAAGACCCAGGTCGAGTCTGTGGTCTGTGCATTCAGGTTCCTGTTTCCTTAAGGAAACCTCTGTTAAGGCACTTAGAGCTGGATGAGTCCTGCTTTAAACCCTACATTCCAACCCCACTGATGATCTGGTTTCACAGCTCCCCAACACTTACATGCTGGGGAAGAACTGTCAGGGGCAGAGGCTGGCTGCACTGCAGGGAAGGGACTGGGGTCACTAGTTTGTTTATACGGGGGGGGGGGCTGGCTCCCCCTCCCCCCTCCCCGCCCCCATGGTCTGGGACCAGCATTTGGGCTCACTGCTGCTGTCCACTGTACTGATCCCGCCACCTCCATCAAGCCCCAGGCGGCCTAGCTCAATCACTGTGAGAGGATGCAAGAGAACTGGACCCTAGGGAAGGCACGCCATCCAAAATGTTTACACTCAGAGGCACCAGAATTGTAGCCCCAGCCACTTGAAGTGTTTGCCGCTCCTCTCAGACATAGCCACTGATGAAATTCGGAGCACTTGGTTGCTATTCCAGTTTGGTTTGATTCTCCCCCCTCCACCCCTCGCCCCCCGCCAACCTCTCTACTGATGGCAGAGCTGCCTTCTGGGTGGGACCCCCCCACACACACACACACTTCACACTGGTCACAGAGTTCCCCCAAGAGCCCAGGAACCCGGTGGGCCACAAAGCTGTCACCTCTCGTATTTGCTGCCCTTCTTTATTCCGTATTTGCTGCCCTTCTTTATTCCCAGAGACCTTGAGAGCAAATCAGCGTTTGCGCTGATCCTTCCAGCACTGTCCGTGTCCGCGCCTTCCCCGTGCGGGTTCCCTGTGGATTTGGCAGGGGCCTCCCGCATCCAACACCCCCTCCATTCTGCTTATTCACCGTGGATATGTTTGCTTTCCTGCCTCTGAGTGGAGCCAGTTGTTTAGCGCCTTGCCAGCAAACTACTGACTGAAAGTAACCCGCAGTTCCAGGAGTGAGAGGAGGGAAGGCACAGCGTTCGCTGTCTGAGTGGATGAAAGCGTGTGTGTGGATACACTGGCATCGAGCCCGGGCCCTGTGTGCCCAGGAAGGCCACCAAGTGGGTCTCCTCAGCCCGCAGGCCTCCTTTGCCGTGCGGCATGGTGTAAATGTGTGCAGAAAGCAAGCCAGACTCTTCAAAGGGACGACAGAACTTCCTTTTCCTTCTTTCTTTCTTTCTTTTTTTTCCTCCTTTCAGATAGAGTTTCACCCCGTGGAATTCTGACTAAGTTGATCAAAATCTATGCTAGGAATCCCATAAGGTCTAAGGACGTAGTTGTTGAACATTTTATCTTCAAAAGCGACTGCCTCTGCGTGTGCTCTGAGCCGGCAGGGTATCCCGAAATGCCTGCGAATGTGTTTCAAGTGCGGGGGTATGGTTTTTTGTTCATACCTACTGGGCCTGTGGTAATGACACCGCAATTCAGTGAGCTCACTCCTCTGCCGTGTCGGATGTAGAAAGATGTAAAGGAAGTGAAATTACACTTCTGTACAACATGCTATGGGGGGGGGGAGGAAGACATCACAACAAGAATCACCCCAGTGGCACATGAAAGTTGCCAAACTATGGCACATAAAATCCTCCCTCTTCAGGTGCCAAGGCAAGAGGAAATGCCCCCCTCTCTGTTCCCTTATTGCCATTAAGATATTATTGAACACATAAGTGTTCGGCCTCTCTGCTCCTTAGTATCTAAACTATGAAGTAGATAACACCTTCCTAGCCCCATCACGGGGATGAAATGTGGCTAATGCTCTAAGAAAATAGCACCTGGCACATAGTAGGTCTGCTGTTGTTATTACATGTCCGTTAACTCAGTGATTGATTATTGGGGTTCTCTTCTCTTTAAACTTGGGGTCATTTGAATCAGACATTGATTGGGGATTGATTCTGGCTCAAAAGAAAAATAGCGGACCAAGCATGGTGATACACGCCTATAATCCCTGCACTAAAGAGAATGTCAGGAAGATTGAGAGTTCAAGGCCAGCCTAGGCTACATAGTAAGATCCTATCCAAAACTTTACCAAAAAGAAAAGGAAGGAGGAAGGAAAGAGGGAGGGAGGAGAGAAGAAAAAGAAATACTGAAGGAAAAGTATAGAAGACTCTAAATAACAAGACTCCTCCCCTAGCCTTATTCCACATGTACAGAAATTGCGAGGAAATGTTTGTTGTTGTTGTTTTTTTCAACTATAGAGCGAAGCTTGAAAACTCCGAGGTGCCAGAACTGATCAAAGAACTCTCAAAGACAATGATTAGTGGGCTAACGAATGCCCTGTTTATGCCCCGACAGTGTGGTCCATGCTCTTCCCCTTGGTCCACCCTGACCCCGAGGTGCACTGCCAGCGCACCTGTGGCCAGGAGCGGGCAGGTGCAGCTGGCCCCTGGGCTCCTCTGGGGCCCCGACTGTGAAGGGTCACCTGAGTTGGTTTTGCTTTCTGTGTACAAGGCTGTGAGAGCAAGTTGTGTCAGGTGATGGATTTTTTTTCATTGGGAAACACACTTTTCTTCAACTTACCTCCTCCAAAGCACTTTCAGGCATGGCTAATGACAGAGCTAGTTTTAAAGAAACTGAAGGACAGTAAAGGGCAGGAAGTACTTGGCTGAAATATGATGTCCATTTTCTCCTGATCCTCAGAAAAAGCAGTCACTCTTGCCCTATCTCCCTCTCTGTCCCTTTTTCTCTCCACTCTCCTTCACCCTCTTCACACCTCTCTCCCTTAAGGATTTCTTCAATGGCTTCTTGGCCCTCATCTCTCCTCCCTTCTTCCTCATTCAGCCTCTTTGTCTCATTCCCTCCATCTGCCTGTCACCCCTCTCCCACCACCACCATACATTCCTGGCTTACTCCGTGGTCCATGAGCTCATGTTTTTCCAATGGTACCATGCAGAATGCAGGTCATAAATGGGTGCTAACTCTGCAGTGACTGTCTCTTTCCCAGTGTCCGAGACTTCCTCACCTGGGGGACTATACCCAGGACTATAACTGGGGGACTATAGACTTACTGAAGGGGAGACAGTCTCTATAGCCTGGAACTGGAGATTCTGGGGACTTGCTATACAAAGGAGAGTTTGTCTTCCCACCACAAGGGCCCTCTTCGTAGCCATGGTATTCTGGAACGTCTGAAAAGGTTATCCTCTTCTGGGCAGAGAGATGGCATGTTCCAGTTTTAACCCGACATTCATGGCTGTTGTCGAAGGTCACATATTGATTTCATTCATGCCAAGATAAAAACAATGGAAGCGCTACAGAGTTCTTTGGGTGGAGTCGCCCTTCATCAAGCCTGAATTGAAATGTGGCCTGAATCGCATGGCATCTTTCCCCGCAGACGGCCATTACCCAATGAAATGCGAGGTGCTTATAATTCAGATCGCTCTGAAGTATCACATTCCTGAGCTCAGTGTATCCTCATCACGAGTAAGAAGGAAGGAGGCACTGAGGCTGGCATCCATTGTAGAAGTGTGGCTGGCTGGATGAATGCTAACACGAGCCCAGGTTTCTGTTTGTTTGTTGTGGGGTTTTAGTGGGAGGGGGCGGGGAGATTGGTACATGATATTCTTATAAATAGAGGAGAATACAGTTCTTCTTCCATAAAAATCAGTGACTTTCTTCTGTTCTTCCTTCTTGGCTTCTGAAGAACAGGAACTTAAAAAACTCTGTTGTTTAAGAAAAACCCCTATCTGTGTAAGCAGTGCCTTTTCCAGTGTCTTCTGCAAAGTTCTATGGGAGAAATGGAGATAAGTCTTTTGTAAATTTTCTGCAGTACTTTTCTGCAGGGTCTAATGCTCTCACTTGGCTTTGTCACTCAAGGCTGGCGCTCTGCCACTTCAGCTACCCCTCCACTTCTGGCTCAACCCCCACATGGTTCTTTGTGCCTAACTTCCTTCACTGAGCATCGTGGTCTGGAGGTTCTTCCAAGTCACTGCACACACCAGCCCTTGGTTCCTTCTCATTACTGTTGTATTCACCACATTTTGCTGCTCCACTCACCAGTGAGTGAACTGGGTTGTATCCACTTTGGGGGACAGGGGAGGTGGGGGAAGGAATTATATCACCCTCTTTGGATAGAAAAAGAAACTAAATCTTGGAGAAGTCATAATCCCTTGTAATAGACTTCATCAGCAGAGTTAGGCTAGCCCCAGGCCTATAGCTTCGGATTGACTCACTCATCCAAGGCAATGTTCATTTATTGCCTACTGTGTGCTGAGTCCTGGGAGGGAGCCCTGCTATGAGGGAGATGCACACGGTCCTTACTCTCACGGTATCCTAGCTGAGGGAGAGGACCTGCAAGAAAGCAAATCAGCACACAAAAAGATGAGGCAGCAGTGAATGCTATGGAGGAAACCAAATATGAGCCTGTGAGAACTTGTAACCCAGAATTTTTCCAACATGTTAATCCTACTTAACTCTCTCTCCATTTTTTTTTCTCAGCATTAAGTGGTGGTTTGAAGCTAGAAGGGCAAAAAGCTAGAGAGACAATATCTCCAAGCACAGGCCTAGTGGCTCAAGCTTGTATTTCCCGTTACTCAGGAGGCAGAGGTAGGAGGATCTCAGTCCAAAACAAGCTAAAGGCAAAAGGATTGGAGGTGTGCACGTTAAAATTCCTGCCTAACAAGAGTGAGGGCTTGAGTTCCATCCCCAAGGGTTGAATAAAACAATATTACTATCCAAATGAAATGTTCAGATCTACGCGAGATGGAATCACCGTTTAATTCCTTGGGGCCTGAGACATGCCTGTGCATTGCCTGGCGAGTGAGCTGGCTTCTCTTTGAAATTGGCTTGCAGGCCCCCACCCCCACCCCATTCATCGTCTTCCATTCCCCCATTGTGGCCAGGCAGCCTCTTTCTCATCAGTGATCCAGGTCAGCACAGAGGCCTTCAGAGTCTCCAGCTGAAACTCTGTGTGTGTGTGTGTGTGTGTGAGTCTGTGTATGTGTGTGTGTGTGCGCGTGCACTTGTGCATGCGACAAATTACCCCAGTTATCTGTCCATGTGGAAAGCTGCAGTTCTGCTTTTTCATGAAAAATTAAAATCTTGTCCTGATCTGATGGAAGGAAATGGATGAGGTGACTTGGGGAACCTCAGCCATTGTTGATCAGGCAGATGATAAACTACACATTTCCTTGACTCAGGGGATCGATGGAGAATCTTAAAGAGAAGAGAAAAAAAAAATCACAGGCAAAATTAAGAGTAAATTTGCAAGCCCACAATACTGGGGGGTGCATGCTAAATAAGCACAGCAAAATGAAACTCTCTCCTAAAAAATACATTATTTATCCTCACCTGTTAGCACAGTTACGAATGTTCCTTCCCCAGGCTTGAACCCAAAGCAGGTTATGGCAGCAGACCAGAGACAGATGACCCGCTCACTGGCACAGTTAGAATTTCAGATGAGCGTTGGAGTCTGCAGTGTTAAGACTTTTTGTGTGTGCAGTCACACCATAAATCGTGAGGATGAAGGGAGCTCAGTGAATCGAAGTCCAAATGGGGCCACAATATGCACAGTCTCCAGCATAAATTTTATTAAGAGAGGGGTAAAAAGCATCACAGAATTGGTTATGCGGCTCCTTCCCACATGTTTTTCATTAGTAAAATCTTGGAGGAACGTCGAAAGTCGTTTCGAGTTCAATGGGGACCTTCCACGGAAGAACATAATTTGCTTCCTAATGAAACTCACTCACACAATGATATGTACCAGAGTGAAATTCGGAAAGAGAAAATTGTCCCAGTGGTGTTAATGGATTGGCATCTGCTTCAGGTGCTGTTGCTGTCGAAGTCACACAGGCCAGACAATGGGAACTTTCCAGTAATTGAGGCATAAAGTGATAGGAAATGTCCCCGTGAACAGAGTACCCAAGAACAGAGAGTTATCAATTATCTCGGCAAATTTGTGTCTGAATTCTTGGGGAAATTGGCATTTCCCAGGAAAAGAGAAACCGAGAGGAAATGGTGCAGAGTTTGGAAGATCCAGTTTAAACAAGATGCTAGTGGAAAAGATGACGCCTAAGCCAATTAAAATTGCACCAGGTTTTTCTCTGAGAGGAGAAAAGCTGGCCAGACGTCAAAGGGCCGTGTGCTGCCTGTGTCTGCCTGGGAAAAGATAGCAGTGCCACACGTCTAAGAGCCGGAGATTAGAAATCCCACAGTGTTGTTTGAGCCACTGACCTGGCAGCTCAGGGCAAGCCACTCTCCCTCCTGAGTTTGCATATGTGCTAGTGGGGATCTCTCCAGGGGCAGATAAAAGGATGGAAGGAGATGTATGAAAATCACTGAATGCAGAATAACCAACGTAAAGTACATGCCCAGCACAATGGCAGGCTAGCGGAAAGAGCGGGAAGGAGTGACATTTATTAAAATAGCCGAAAGAATAAGAGATAATGATAGAGCTGCTTATTGATCATTTTATGAGCAATTCCCTTAGAAACAAGAACCATATTCCTGTAGGCCAACTAAAGCATTCCCACATTTGGAAAATATATTTAAAACTTTTTCCCTCCTTAAAAGATTTCCTCCTTCCCTCCCTTCCTGCCTGTCTCCCTCCCTCCCTTACTTTCTGCCTCCCTCCCTCCCTTCCTCTTTCCCTCCTTTCCTTCCTTCCTCTTTCCCTCTTTCCTTCCTTCCTTCCTTCCTTC
>NW_012267351.1:4482744-4495922 GCF_000151885.1 Dipodomys ordii
CCTTCCTTCCTTCCTTCCTTCCTTCCTTCCTTCCTCTCTCTCTTGGGGCTCCCTCCATTCCTTCTATTCTTCCTTCCTTGATCATTTGGACAGACGTTTTAAATCAATAGCAGATGTTAAATCAACAACTTGTTTTAAATTAACAGTTAACATTTTCTTATCAATGTTGCAGGCTCCTTGAGCAGAGTGCAATGGCTACAAGGGTACAGAGTTTTCAGCAATAAACTGATTGGCTAAGCACATACTATGTGCCAGTACAGTCCTAGGTGTTTTAACCTTTTGCTAAAGAAGTCAAGGTCATAGGTGTAACCTTTAGACAGACCAGTTAGAGTTATGACAAACTGCCTAATCTTCAAGTGAACAATTCTTGGACCTCAAGCCTAGGGACTGAGTATCCCTGACCCAGACTAAGCTTGATCCTTCATCCCATTCAGTCATTTCCCGGATTTACATTGTGAAGCACAAGAGACAACTTCCAGGCACAGGTTACTTCCATGTGCCTATCTTTAACGCTGGCAGGGTGACCTACTGGCCAGGGGGCTATGAGTACACTCTTCACAGAAAGGACAATCTCTGGGTCCTGAGTGGAAGAATCATGGTAGAGTTGCGTGGCTGAGAGGGACATGGAGCTGTCATGGTTGGGGATTTCTGTCCACTCAGAGATTGTCCCCCATGGGTGAGGATGGTTACTGAGACTTCTGATACCCTATACTGGCGGGCGGGAGAGTTTACGAAGGAGGCTAGTGGCTGTGCTATAAAAATCTCACAGAATCATCTTCTCCACCACAACTTTTCCCAAGCTAGCTTTTCTATATCACTCATGAATATTTATGTCTTGCCTGCTTAAAATGCTTGGAAGAGGAGAAAAAAAAAACTTTGTTCTCAGTCTTAAATTTTTCTGAGAGATATGAAAATATTGCTTTTATGGGTTAAATTATTTAGAAATGGCATGCCTACCCTAAATATTCTATTACTTTAATAAAAGCAATCAATTGCTTTTAGAAATTAAGTTCAATTAAAATTTAAAAAAAAATAATGAAAGCTTCTGTAGCAACAAGGTCCGGATAAGCCAAGGGTTTAGAGCAATGTGTAGGTAAAGCCCAGACCAGTTGTGCATTAAAATCCAGGTATAATAAATTCAGCAGGTGACTAAAGGTGGTAAACGTTTTGCTCAAGATGGGTCAGGCCCTGCTTCCACACTTGTTTCTGCAGTTCAGCTTAAGAGAATCTATTTCAGGCTAGATAGTATTGAACTAGTTCTTAGGGAGTTTCTTAACTAGGTGTTTTCTTTGGTATTTCCCCCTTGAATCTCTCCCTTCACACCTTTCTGCTGGCCTCAAAGGCCTTTCATGGCCTCTCTTCCTTTCCTTTTCTCTCCTCCCCTTTCTCTTCTGAACTAGAATATACACACACACACACACACAGTACCACCCCGCTCTAGACTCTTTGCCTTTCATTCTGCTACTGGGAATTTCTAGAAAGCAGGACCTGTGTCCACATAGCAGAGCGCGATGGCAGAAGTGGTTTGCCAGTGCAGACTTGTTCCCCGGCAAATTCTTTGAAGTAAGGAGAAGCTGATTATGCAGACCACTCCAAATTCAATCTCCGGGTTTATGTTATCACTGGGGCCCGTGATGGAAGCACTGCCCGATAATTCAGACTTGCCTATTACTTATTCTTTATCTAGAGGAAATAAAGAGAAACAATTACCTTGGTGTGACATTCTGCCATCTCTACAGAGTCACCTGCACCTGAGACTTGGCCAAGCGGCCAAAATAACGAGTTAAATGCTAAATATTTCATGGGGAAGAGAGAAGCAGGCTATTGAAAATAAATTTAAAAGACCTTCATGTATTCTGGTTATACATATATATATATATATATATATATATATATATATATATATATATATATATATGTCCCTGTATCCCTGGCATAAAACTTCTACAGAGAGTAAAAAAGTTCTCTGACAGATGTGTTGCAGCAGGTAATGAAGGAGGTGGAGGAGGAAAGGAATCCTGGGAAACTCCCGTGACGTCCTGGTTACACAGACTGGGGATAGGGGGTACAGGCACCTCTGTGAAGGCATCTTGGAAATAATTGAGGTTGGACTGTTACTGCAGAGCCCTTGTCAATAGTGAATTTTAAATTATAAATGGCATTTTGCGATGTGCCCTTCTCTCCCACCTGTTGGTGGATAACTGGGATAATCGATGCAGGTGTTGTCACAGAGAAGCAAAATAAAAACTTCTCCGCCTGAGCTTAGGCATCTCTCTTAGCTTATAAATACGATCTGCAGCTCCTCCAACCCTCCCCAACTTAACTGTCTGCTGCAGCCATGTCTTGGGACCAGCCAGGGCTGAATGGGAGAGAGGCTTACAAACCATTGAGATCTGAACTTGTTCCCTGTGAGGACAGGCCATGGGTCCTTATCAACAGAAGATGGACAACCAGGCCTACGGGATGGCTTCAGCTGCCCAGGGGACTCCATGGGGCATTGGTGTCATGAAGAGAACGTGGGGTACCCTCAATTAACATGATAGAACTAGCTCAATTTGATACCCAGTCAGAATTACAGAGACAGGCTGGAAATGTGGCTTAGCGGTAGGGTGTTTGCCTAGCATGCATGAAGCCTGGGGTTCGATTCCTCAGTTCCACATACACAGAAAAAGCCAGAAGTGGCAATGTGGCCCAACTAGTAGAGCGCTAGCCTTGAGAAAAGCAGATCAGGGACAGCACCCGGGACCCTGAGTTCAAGCCCCAAGACTGGCAAAAGAAAAAAAAATAGAAGTTTTCACTTGCTTTGTTGCCTTTAAAGGAAACTACTGGGAGAGAAGAGAAGAAAGGGAACTGAAGAGCCACCATCAGCACATCCGCCATTCCCACTTACCGTGCTGCTCACTTTCCTCTCCTTGCATCAAACATTCTTGGCAATTAGATATGCTCTCCTTATTAAAGCCAGGGTTGGGGAGCAGAAAATGAAGGCCTTTCATCACAAATGGCTGTTTAATGCTGCAAAGCCTGCCTATAAGTCATGGAAGTCATGGAGTTTTGGCCATCCCTGCCCACAGAATCTTTAATGACAGCTGCAGAATGGAATTACTAACACCCATGAGCAAAGCCTGTCATCTGCTGGCCTGGATACTGCCTGGTTCATAGGTGCTGTAAAGAATGCTCTTTCATGTGGCCCAGACATGCAATGGTAGGCTTTATGCTTTATGCTCTATCCTGAGTGCTTGCTCAGCCCCAAGACAATGTAGGGCCAAACTTGGGCATGAATAGCCCTAGCTTTTCATGAACAACTGCTATCTTAATTATTAGGCACTAACTGTGTTCATGGTTCTACCTGAGATGCCATACGTCCCATCTCTCAGTTTGCCCTGAAGATAAGAACCAGTTGTGTGTGTGTGTGTGTATGTGTGTGTGTACACATGCACACGCACTTGAGTGCATGAAGACGCACTTGAGTGCATGAATTCATGTATGCATGCATGCCAACCAGTACTGGAGTTTGAACTCAGAGTCTCATCATTCTCCTCACTGGGCTTTTTCACTCATGGATGGTGCTCTACCACTTGAGCCATGCCTCTACCTCCTTTTTTGGTAGCTAATTGGACATTAAAGTCTCAACGTTTTGTCGGCCTGGCCTGAATTCGAACCACAGTTCTCCAATCTAAGCCACCCCAATAGCTAGGATGACAGGCGTGAGCCACTGGCATGTAGAAGGAAAGCACAGCAGGAGGAATCAAAGTGAGAAAAGTCTGTTTTCTTTCATATGAAGTAGATCATGCCAGCCCTCGGATCTGATCTCTCCCAACCCTCTGTCTCTGTTCTTCCTGGTTCTTAAGAGACTCTTTAGCAGTTGAGACTCCTCTATTTAAGCAGATCTCGGTGGCAGCATTTGCTTTGGAGGCCGAGGACCGGCCTCCTGAACACTTACTTGGGCCTCTGCAAGGTGCAAGGTGGTCTTACCCCCAAGTTCAGTGCTGATCCCAACCCACAGAGGCCCTAGAAGGGCTTCTACTTGTGGCACGGAGCCACTTTGTCCAGCCATGGCCAGAAGATCAAGCACTGGACTCCATCACCCGCGCTCTGCAGTGTGCTGCCGCCCGCCTGGCAGATTGCCGAGCAGCTGACATGCTCTGACGTGTCACCTCTACAAAGCACACCATTGATTTTCCTCTTTTTTTTTTTTTCTTTTCAAGTCAGTCAGACTCCAATAGCATTTGAAAACTATAGGAACAGAGCACTAGATTAGAGCACATTGGACAGGCAAGGTTATCTTCTCTAGAGAGAAAATTGACAACCACCCCTCGTGGGAGGAGGAGGAGGAGTGTCTGAAGCAACAGAGAGGGTGAACCTTGTCAGGCCTGGACCGGGGTAGCGCACTCTGCAGAAGCTACGCAGCCTTTGCTGAGAAAGCGAGGTCACAGTCTGGAGCCCCCACCCCCCGGCTCATCAGTGGAAATCCAGGCATGGAGAGCAGAGCAGGAGGCAGGGAGCTCCGGGGAGGGAAATCATAACCAAGACCGTGGCCCTCCAGTCCCTGCCAATCACTGAGGGCCCTTGAGAAAAAAAATCACAGCTCTGTTCCACCCATGCCTGACTCAGCAGTAAAGCTGGGTGGGGTTGAACCCAATGTCCAGGGTCTTATTTCTGCGAGACCGAAGCTTGAATGGCCTCCCCATTAATTGGTCTAAAAACTGATTCTAGAAGTTGAAGACAAATCCCATTTGCATTATTACGACTGTAAGCTGTCTTCTGGACAGGCAACCCATGTCCTGATATTCCCGTTTCCTTCTCTTTGTGTGTCTGTGGGAGGGGGACCACATACCATGCCCCCCAGCCTCCCTAGTACTGGGGCATGAGCAGGCTGTGATGTGTCATGTGGGCACCCTGCCTCCTGACTTTCTGCGCACATTGTCTAAGCCATAACTCACACTCTCTTTTGCCATCAGCTTCTCTTGAGTCCTCTCTTCTGGAGCCTCTTTTTCTTTGTTCCAAATTAGAATGCTCTTTGAGGCTTTACTGCCCTTCCAAGTATAACCTGCATTTCCTTTGTTGGCTTTGCACTTTTCCTTTTTCTGGAATACACCCTCGTGCGATCATCCTACAGAAGGATAGGTAGGAGTTCAAGTTTCTGCCCCCTTGAATGTCTAAGAATGCTTTTATTCTGTCTTTGTCCTCAATGGGCAGATCGGCTGGGTGTAGAATTCCAAGGAAAATGTTCCTGCTGATACACTGGACAGGATCACCGCTGTAACGAACCACCCACCCTCCTCTCATGAGAGATACACTGCATACTCAGATCACAGCTTGCTCGGCCCCTACAATGTCAGAATATAGGGCCTCTCCTCCACACAGCAATTCTGGAACCACACTCCTCCTCTTGTGTGGCCTCCGAAGTCACTGTAGACCAGACTGAGTGTGTATGGAAAAGGCCCTGCTGACCCATAACTGCTCCAGTTCAGAAGTGACCTGTTCCACTGGTTGATAAGAATTGATAAGAACCAGTCAGGTGGTCTCAGGTAGACACAAATGGGGTAGAAAATAGTGTGCAAACCCAAGAAGGAAAAACAATACCCTCCTGAGTTTCAAGATGTCATCTTTAAGCAAGCAGTGTCACTAATTTAAAATAAACAACACAACAAAAAACAATGTCCAGCCTGCCAGCAAGTGCTGGTGACTTACCCTTGTAATCCCAGCTATTCAAGAGGCTGAGATCTAAGGACTGTAGCTCCACCAGTCTAGATAGAAAAGTCCATGAACCTCTATCTCCAATTAGCCAGCAAAAAGCAAGAACTGGAGATGTGGCTCAAGTGGTAGAGCACTGTTACAAGACCCTGAGTTCAAGGCCCAGTACTGGCAGAAATAAAAGATATGTCCAGTGCTAGACTGACATTGTTCCTGGTGAGTGACCACTTAACCCATTTGGAATGTTTTAGGATCACCATGTCTATTTTATTCAGGCTCTTGTAGCAAGATACGATAAACTTCACAGTTTATAAACTACAACAGAGATGTATTTCTCATACAGTACAGGCTGAGAAGTCGCACACCAGTAGATTCCATGTCAGGCAAGGGGCCACTTTCTGTTTCCTAGATGATGTCTTCTAATGGTAGAAAGAGCCAGGTGTCTTTGGGGCCTGTTTTATAAGAGCCCTAATCCTATCCAGAAGAGCTCCCAGGCTCATTTAGATCATAACAGTCCTTCCATTCCCAAGAGAGCAGAGGCTGTGATTTGCTGCCTTATCTCCAGTGTGGTGACAGGACTTGAGATTGGGGTGAGACACTCACCTCCAAACTCAGTAATCAAGACAAAGAACATTTTAACACAACGGTTTGCTAATTAAAACCAAAGCCAAGATGTCAGGATAAACAAATTAATACTCTAGGTGTTAAGAAATTTTGCAGTAATGTATCTGGCTTTATGGTCCCCCCATGCTCCCCCCCTCAATGGGCATGTGTATGTGTTAACAACCTAAAGGTACACATCCTCAAATGAGAGCAATCACATGTGCGTATCCTTGCGGGGTTTTTTTAAATACAATTTTCTCTAACCAGTGTTCTGTCTTTCTGGAAATCTTGGTTGAATATCGTATATTTCCCTCCTGTTGTTTTTTTTTAACCTCTCCAAAGTCTCTGTCTCTATATTCTACAACAAACTTTTGACTTTATTGCCCAGTCTGAGTATTGAAATACTTTCATTTTTCAAGAACCATGCTCTTAATTTTCAAGCACACAATCATAGTCTGATTTCCAGAAATGATGTGCTCCTAGAAAGCAAGTAAAGACAATGCTTCTTTTGCCATTGAAATTCTGCTTTCACTCTTAGTTTTCCTCTGTCACATGGATTACCTCTGAGGTTTGGGTCTGAAGTGCTGCCTTTTGTTTACTTGTTTCTTTTCAATTTGGGATCCTGCTCTGTGTATTTATTTCACGGTGTTGCTCTGGTGATACATAGCTGTCCACTCACGTGGGAGAAGATAGAAGGTGCCGGGGGCTGCGAGACATCACTCAGTGGCCTTCCAGAGTGAGGAAGGTACTGACACCCACATGAGCCGCCACAGGCTAACCCCAGCCATTCATTCATTCATTCATTCAGCAATACCCCTGCACCTTTTCTCCCACATAAGAGAGCTTTCCGTGTACAAGCCTTCATTTTTCTCCTGTCCTCATCTCTCCGTGTCTCTGGGGGAGGTGTGATTCTGGAGATGAGCTCCTTCACAGCACAGCCCCCTGACTGTATTGTGTGAATTCAGGGTCCTCCCCCCCTCTCCTCAAACCCCCCCCCCCGCCACCACAGCACCAGCAAATGTTCAAGAAATATGTGTAGATCCCTTACTCTCTGAGGTTACTTCTCCCATCCTCTTTGCTGGTGCGACTTATTCTTTTCAAGTCGCTTGAAAGTCTCAGGAGGAAGAAATAACTGTGTGGCTGGGAAGGTGGCTCAGTGGTAGAGCGCTTGCCCTGCATGCCTGAGGCACTGGGTTCGATTCCTCAGCACCACATAAGCAAAAAAGAAAAAAGCCAGAAGTGGCGCTGTGGCTCAAGTGGTAGAGCGCTAGCCTTGAGCTGAAGAGCTGAGGGACAGCACCCAGGCCCAGAGTTCAGGCCCCACGACCGAACCCCCCCCAAAAAAGAAATAACTGTGTGCATCTACTTGTCATCTTTCACTTTGGAAGATCTGGCTTTCTGGCCCTTGGCTTCTCCAGTTTAACGTGCCCAGAACCAAAGCCATTTTCATTTCCTCCCCTCCTCCAGTGGCCCCCAATACTCTCTGCCTCTCCCCCACATCGGTCCCATGCCCCAGAAACAGTCCTCAGGTCTGCCCGCTTGGTTATACTGGAAAACCACCTTCCATCCCTGGCCGTGTGGGCTCGCCACCCTCTCCCGCTGCCTTCCCCACCTCTGCATTCGTTCACCTTGAGGCACCCTGTCTTTCCACGTCTCCTTTCAAATCCTGCCCCCCTCATCTGGGGCCTGGGTGAAAGCCTAGCTTGTCCGGGGAGGTGCCCCCCAAACCTCCACACTTGGTGGGGTTTCTCTCAACCCTCCCCACACTCGCAGGCCGCTTCCTGTGGCTCCGGCAGGCTATTCCCCCGCAGTGGTGGGGCGATGTCTGCTTCTGCGTCCCATGAGGCAGGCTTGGCCATGGCTGGCCTGCCCACCAGAGGTCCCTCAGTGGACATCCCACCCCTCCAGGACTGGCGGGGCTCCCAGGGTCTGGTCTAGCTTATCAGAATGGGTTTGTACACAAACCAGGAGAGCCATAGCACAGCTGTAACATCCCAGGGCATGGTGCCCTTGTTTCTCAGGCCCGGTGGAAGTTGCTGTGGCCCTGCCTCCCCTCCACCCTCCTTCCTGGCTTCCCCCACGGTCTCTCATTTTCATCCTCCCAAGTAGAAGAGCTGCTAAGAAGCTACAAAGGGAGCCCCCCCCCCCCCCGTCCCGGGCACCCAGAGCGCCTTTCCCTTCCTTACTACAGGACAGGCAAATTGCTCCATAAATTAGGAGCTTGCTAAGAACCTGCCAGTTGCTTCCTGCCTGGTGTTGAGGTTGCTGCTTTCCGAGTGCCCCATCCTAAAGGCAATTAGTCTAATTGCTTTTGTTATTTCACAAAACAAATTAAACCGCCCGAGTGTTTCAAGGTAGGAAAAAACAACAACAAAAAAGCCATCTGCAGTGTGTACGGCAAGGTTTAGGAGTGTTTAGTTCACAGCCAGTAGTATCTGAGCAAACAGCCAAGAAAACCATCAGGAGAGAGACCCCCGGCTGCTGCTCAGGAGGCCTGGGCCTTTATGAAGTGAGCAGTGTGCTGGGGGGCAGCTGGGGGATAGGCTCTTTGGCAGCAACATCTGTGTATTCTGTCCCCGGCCATGGATGCCTCAGCTGTGGTTAGGATTAGTGGATTAGCCCCCAACTGCGATCTCTGTGGTGCCACTAGTCACTTCCTCTCAGCCACCACAGGGGACTGCCTGAGACACAAAAGTGACACAAATCAGATTGGTGACTATTTGGAGGCTTTCCATAAGCTTCAACCCAAGCATCAGAGAGCTGGAAGGGTAGCTGCCCTCACACTGGCTATGGAAATTTCCCAGTGTGCTCCTGGTGATTTGGTTTCATTTTTGGTAACAATACTGAGGTTTGAACTCAAGGGCCTGAGCCCTTTAGCTTTCTTTTTTGCTCAAGGCTGGTACTCTACTGCTTGAGCCACAACTCCACTTCTGGCTTTCGGGTGGTTAGCTGTAGATGAGAGTCTCATGGCTTTTCCTGGCAGGGCCGGCTTTGAACTACCATCCTCAGATCTCAGTCTCCTGTGAAGCTAGGCTCGCAGGCACGAGCCACTGATGCAAGCTAGGTACTGGTATCCTAGACCATCTCTTCTTGGATTCTTGCTCAAAGGAAGGTTTGACACTTGGTCTGAGAGATTCCAATGGCAGCCAGAGAAGAACTTCGAACAACAGAGACTTGAATTGCCTCGTAGATGCTTTCAGTTCTCACTTCTAGACCTTATCTCTTGGAAAGCACTCAGAGGGCTCAGCCACTTTCTGCTACCCATCTTGGCTTCCTTAGCTCCTTCTCTTTGAGCTACATCTTCTGCTTATGAAGAAACGGGGCCTGTGGCTCACATCAAAGCTACCTTGTGTCTTCAGCCCTCCACATAATTACTTGGAAATACCGTATCCCTATCGGGGGATCCTTTAGCCACACTTGTGACTGCCACTTTGTCAGACTCAGAGTTAAGTTTTTGTTCACCATCCTTAGGCTGCCCTGTTCCTTCCTTCAGTCCACACACACCACTGTCACCCACACCAGGCTATGATCAGGTGCGCTACCCTGCGCCCGCTGCAGAGCACGTTTCTGCTCTGTCCACACCTGGGACTCTAGTTTCATCTGCCTGCCCCTCAGCAGGCTGAGCACTGTGCAGGGACTTCATGAGACATGGCCAGAGGGGACCTGGCCCGAGGAAACTCACTCTCTATTTGGGGAGAATGCCACACACGAGGAAGTAATGGCCGGCAGAGTTGCCTCTGTGTTTATGTGGCACACAGTCTTCTGGAAGAAAGGGAAACTCAGACGCAATTACTGTGGACTGAGGGAGGGCCTTGAGAGGCCAACCAAACTGGAGCCAGGTTTTGAAGAATAAGGGGGACTTGGAAGGGGCGCTCCTGCCACAGGGGATATCAGGCAAGGTAGGAGATGAGCATGCCCAAGGCCAGTCTGTGACGCATTTGAAGGACTTCAGTGGAAGGTCAGACTGGGTACACGTGATCACTTTGCCCAATGGAGGGGAAAGGCCAAGAGGTGTGACTTAGTGCACTAGTTCATAGAAGTACGTGTTGAATGAAATGCAGGAAAAGTATAGACAAGGGCACTTCCTTTGCAAAACCAACCCCATCTCAAACTCTAAAGCTTGGAGAACATCCCCTGTGGCTTTATCCTGTGTGGCTTCTTCCCTTGAAAAGCCGTAGCACCCCACTCCCCCATTCCTCCCCACAGGCTTCCTGCCACCATCCACCATGGTTCGTGAACCAGCTCCTCCCCTGTAGCGGCTGGGAGCCTGAGCCCAGGCAGGCTTGGGCATCAGCTATAGCAGTCAGGTGAACCTACCTTGGCACCAGCCTCTCAGGACATGCTATTGCTGATAACCTTAGGAAAGGCTTTTTTTTAAAAATGAGAGAGAGAGAGAGAGAGCAATTTCCTCTAAACAACTTGAGCATTTTAACCCCTGGCTATGGTTTGGTGAAGGACATTTGGTGGTGTGTTTGTGACTTTCTTCCTTATTACTTAGCCAGAAAAGTCTGCAAATGGAGTCCACAAAGAATGACTTTGTCTGTGTATGAAGGTAGTAGCCTTCTAGTCTATAGTTAAAGGCACCATCATTGGTACCCCTGGCCTGGTAGATTCCAGAGGTATTCTGTGACAGACAGGTTCCAGACAGAGGTATTCTGTGTGAATGGTAAAGAGGGCATTCTACTACCCCTCACTACAAGTTGGCTGTGAGTTCCCAGCTGGGACATCTAGAGGGACCTTGGAAGTAAGGCACAGTTGAGCCATCACAGCTGAGATGTGGCAAGACCAGAGAGTGAATGCTAGGATGTATTTGGGATAAAGGCAATATAGACACAGTAAAACTGTTTAGCATATGAAGGCTTTGAGTTTCCCTAAACCAAATTTCTAATGCATAGTAAAGAAGTCCGTCATAGATAAGTGCTTTTGGCTCATATTTGTAATCCTAGCTACTCAGGAAGCTGAGATCTGAGGATCAAAGTTAAAAGTCAGCTGACTCAAGAAAGTCCGTAATTAACCACCAAAAAGATACAAGTGGAGTTATGGCTCATGTGGTAAAGTACTGTCCTTGAGCACAAAGAAGCTAAGGGGCAGCATCCAGGTCCTGAGTTTAAGCCCCAATATTGGCACAAAAAAAGAAGAAAAAGTAGTCTGTCTTTGGCTTCACCAACGTCTATCTTTCTCTTGGTCGTCCTCTTCATTTGACATGCCTTTAGGTCTCAGAACCTCCTCTTCACTAACTTACCTGACCACACAGGCCTTGTGCTCATTCTCTCTCCTCATTTGCTCTCATAAAAAGGGCATCTGTCACTTCCATGTCAAGACAGGATAAAGTCAAGCTCCTTGACACAGGATATTTGTACTTTAAACTTCAATCCACATGTTGCTTAAGTCAGGAAAACCTGACTTCCCATTTATGGAAGTTTTGTACCAGGATGAGAGGAAAGTGTTCTCCGGAAAACAGGCTTTTCCTGGGCATTGCTGCTTAGGCCAGGATCAGTAAAAGGCGTAGCAAAATGTGGATGCTGAAGGGGAAATGAATGCCCAGTGGGCTAAAGAAACTGTGCTGCCCTTGGTTAAAGATGGCAGGAAGGGTTGCAAGATGGAAGAGGAAAGACTATGTAAACTACTTAGGAAATAAGTGAAGTCCTCTGTAAAGCAACTAAAATGCCGAGAGTGTGAGAAGTTGTCCCATTGTTCTGGAAGAACCATGTCTGAAGGCAGTCAGTCTGTTATGACAGGGTAGGACGGATGGCAGGTCCCAATATTGAGACATGGCATTGAAATCCACACCAGTTATGGCATTTTTCCCTCTAGACTGAAATTTTGAATAGCAGAGCAATGTTGACAGATAGAATTTGAGTGATCTGTGCAAGCAGTCCACAATTCACAAGAGGTCTTTGTTCCCAGCAGTTGGACTCAAGGTGGTTATTTGGTTCTTTGGAAACAAAAATCCATTTCCCCACAGGTGTACTGTCAGTGTAGGTAGTTAAGCAGACATGAGCAGGAACAAGGAAAGGCCCTGGGCTATAGTTCAGATGAAGCCAAGCACCAGTGGCTCACGCCTATAATCCTAGCTATGCAAAAAGCCAAGATCCAAGGATCACAGTTCAAAACCAGCCTGGGCAGGAAAGTCCATAAGACTATTTCTAATTAACTACTGAAAAGCAGCGGGAAGTGGAGCTATGGATTAAGTGGTAAAGTACTAGCCTTGAGCAAAAAAGCTAAGGGACAGTGCCCAAGCTCTGAGTTCAGGCCCTAGGACTGGCATAAATAAATAAATGCCCAGGTGGCCCACACCATGGATCAATGATTGGCGTAATGACACTGTACCCTCTTTGAAGCCTGTTATGAGGTGACCCACCAGAAGAGACCACACAGACACTGAGTACAGTTAACAGAAAGTCTTTATTAGCCCACTGGTGACTATCGTAGCCCTTGGGCCCTCCAGTTGCAGTCCCAAGGTGTTTTTAGGGCTCCTTGGATATTAAAATATTTTTATTTTTATTTTGTTTAGGGGTGGAGAGTCTCTACTGTGTTTTTGGTTTTGGGTTTTGATTTTGTTTGTTTGTTTGTTTTGCAAGTGTAAGCCAAGTGAAAGTTACAGAAATAAAATATAGTCTTGAGCTAGGGCAGCATGGCTGTTACTTAGAAACAAAAGTCAAAATATAACCTTGAGGGCTGGGAAGATGGTCAGTGGTAGAGCGCTTGCCTTGCATACATGAGGCCCTGGGTTCGATTCTTCAGCACCACATAAGCAGAAAAAGCAGGAAGTGGGGCTATGGCTCAAGTGGTAGAGCGCAAGCCTGGAGCTGAAGAGCTGAGGGACAGTGCCCAGGCCCAGAGTTCAGGCCCCACGACCGATTTAAAAAAAAAAAAAAAAT
>NW_012267351.1:4498574-4550438 GCF_000151885.1 Dipodomys ordii
TCCTCCTCCTCCTCCTCCTCCTCCTCCTCCTCCTCCTCTTCTTCCTCCTCCCTCCTCCTCCTCCTCCCTCCTCCCTTCTTTCATCCCTCCTCCCTTCTCTACCTACCCACCCCAGGAATAAGGTTACAGGAAATTGTAGGCTGTAAGTTGCACCCAGAGCATTTAGTTCCATCCTGACTGCGAGTCTGTGGAATAGAGTCTCCTCAGTCATTTTTCATGAGGCCTGTCAGCAAGGCTTCAAACTGAGCAGAGATCCAAAGGGCGAAAGCCAGACCGCATGAAGGTAGAGCCAGAAGTGAGAAGAATGCAAGTGTCTTGTGCAGCGATGTCCTCCAACCACGGGGTAGCGACCAGGCTGTGGATGCTGCTTGCATATCTGGACTTAAAGCTTGTCATATCACATTTGGGCATGCGGGGACCTGTTTCCTATGGAGCAAAGCTACTATGAAGACATACAAAGGCTTACATGACTTGTTACTGTGGTTGGGGATTTTCAGGTATTGGGACTTGAGCATAGTGATAATTTCTACAGTGCAGCCCGCGCGCGCACGCACACGCACATTCACAAGCCACTGAACAGTGAGCTTAAATTGTGCTGTAGAAATTAGCACTACAGAGGAACCCCCAAAGAGCTCCTGAAGGATCCCTGAGGTCATTATGTAATCAGGAAACCACCCCCAAAGCCTGATCCACATGGCTGGGGCTCTTTATAGGAAATACCAAAGAGACCATGTCACTGTCCCCCGAACTGTAACTCCTATCTTATGAACAGCACCCATGGAAATTGCTTACCCCATGAGTCCCTGCAAGTCCAGAAGGATACTACCAGAGGCTCTGCTGGTCCATCTTGAGGTAGCATCCATGTGGCACAGGTCATGGGACCAGCACAGATTCTGTCTGAGCAGGGCTTCCCCGCCAACACACCACAATGTGAGAGCACAGGACTCAGCCAGAAGCAGGTCAGGAGTCTGCATCATAGTTCTTCTCTTAGTCCCACACCCTCACTTCTTGGCCTTTAGTCTACTTCATCTCCCCTCCACATTCTGCTCTGGAAGCCCCCCTCAGTGATCCCCTGGACATAGATTCATCCTGGGGATTTTTCCTTCCTTCCTCTCCTGCAAGATATTTCTCTTGCTGAGTACTGGTAGTTCACACCTGTCATCCTAGCTACTCAGGAGGCTGAGATCTGAGGATCACAGTTGAAAGCCAGCCCGGGCAGGAAAGTCTCTGTGAGACTCTTCTCGCTCCAATCAACCACCAGAAAACCAGAAGTGGTGCTGTGGCTCAAAGTGATAGAGTGCTAGCCTTGAATGAAAAAGCTCAGTAACAGTGCCCAGGCTCTAGGCTCCCCCAGAGACTTTCTCCTCTCGGCCTCCGTTAGTCAATATGTCCATGCCCAGTCCTTGCTGAAAGATAAATGGTACGGTCTATGTGAAGAAATCTAAGGAGGCCCAGATACATTTGCTCTTGAAAACACTCCTTCGGTGTGTGCTTCAGCCTTGTTCATCTGGTCACTCTGTGCCGACAACCTCACCTTACCGAGACCTCTGTGTCTGAAAATTCTTCCAGTCATTCTTCCAGGTAAAGAATTTCCTGGCCTATTATTTTCTTACCTCTCAAGATAATATGCCTGACCTTTTCAGATGGCATGTTTAATCTTTCTTCTCAAGCAGGAAAACTAGGAATTACCAAGGTGTTAGGAGCCCAGTGGGGTGGAGGATTTCAGAGGGAGGAAATCCAAACACAGGATGATTATGGACCAGTCCAAAAACCTCCCTCTCTCCTTCCCTCCACCCCAACCCCACGTGGACTGCAGGTAGGAGTTTGTCTCCTTCATCTCACTGCCTTCCCTTTGCTGGCACCGTGTACCTATTTAACCAGGCCGTGATGAGTAAGGCCTGCTCTGAGCCACGCTCGATTTCCAGGTGCTCCCTGTGAGTAGAGGAAATTGTGAACAGATAACATCTGGATTTATTGTGTACATGATAACGTTCTCAAGTGTTCGTCCATTGCAGAATGCTTAACTCTATTCCCCCCAGTGGGGAGAACATGTTAGCATCCACTTTTCATGTCGTTACAATACAATGCCTAATGATTAACCCAGATAATTGATCCCATGAACTCAGCCCTTCCTCCTGTCTGTGATTACTGCCTCCTCTGATCAACATGGCCCCAGGGCCTTCTCCCCAGCCCCTCGTAGTAGTCACTTTCTGCCTTCCACGTCTGATGAGATTCTACTTGTGAGTGAGAGCGGTATTTGTCTTTCTGTGCCTGACTTATTTCCCTTTCTATCACCTCCCCCAGGTTCATCCATATTGTCATAGATGTGGAGAACACTAGAGAACAAAGTGCTGGAGCCAAGTTTCTGTGAGCACTTTGGGTGCTCAGTAATGGGGGATGGGGAGTTAGCAATCTTAGCTGAGGCAATCTGAGCTTGACAATCGTGTGTGTGTGTGTGTGTGTGTGTGTGTGTGTGTGTGTGTTTCAGAACAACCAAATAGATGGATACTGACAGAGACTGGAACCATGTAACTGCATAGGTTTGGATTCTGGCTCCTGGAAAGTCAGTAGATGGACAGGAAGTGAGAGAGGGAAAAGAGAGTTCTCTTAACAAGCTAGCAGGCCAGAAGGCTCATTGTCCCCTTTCAATGACCAATGGAGAATATGACTTTTCAAAGACAGGCATGTAGGTCCCACACAAGTAGGCACCCCAGTTGTCCAGTCTTTGAGTGGCGTCTTCCTGAAAATGCGCTGTACATCTTACCTCATTGATGCAGGCCTGACCCAGGAAGAGGAGCAGTCCAGTGCATGCTGGGAAGATCTCAATGACCAAGGTTTCTGTGTCGATTAAAGTGACTTGTGTCTTGTTTTTGCTGTGGCTGGTGTTTCTAGTGTGCACCCTTCCAGGGGTGATCCGCACGTGTGCATTCCTAGCTAGCTTTAACTTGCAGTTAAAAGCAGGCTTCCATGCATAGCCAGTCCTTAGGAGATAGAGTCAAGAGCTACTTCTGAGACTTGTGTATCCATAGGTGGGGGGGGTGGGTGGGGAGGAAGGATGTTATGTGAACTTGGAGGCACAAAGACTTGAACTTGAGCTGCCAGGGGAATCCTCTCCCGGGGTCCCAAGTGGGCTGGTATTCCGCTGCGGGAAATGCCACCTTCTGGAGCAGATGTTTTGCCTTCTTCACAAATGGCTCACGTGTCTATTTGGGTGACCACCTGCTGTCTCTCCAAGTGCTGGAACCCCAGCCATTCCTGCTGACAATTCACATTTGGAGTCCAGGCAGCCACGTATTGGGAGGGCAAAGTTCCATCCAAGCAGACTTGCCAATAAAAAAAAAAAACCAACAACAGCCAGCCCCCTGCAGACAGCTTAGCCAGGACTTCCTTGCCAAGTTTCATTTTCTACATCCCTGCAACTTTACTTAGATGTATGTGGTTTTGCTTTGTAATCAGATTTCCACCATACATATATCATTAAACCCTTTGTTTTTACAATACATGCTTTATTGCAAAACCAATTTCAACCAAGTATTGCAGATGCAATGTAATTTTTATGTCTTTAGTTGGGTTGTTTCTGATTTTGTGTGTGTGTGTTTTTGTTTTTGTCTTTCTCTCTTGTGGTTGCTAGGGTACCAAACACTTTTGAGAAAGCAGCTCGATAGTATCTATAATATGGAAGCTTTCGGGATAAGAGATTGCATTATCCCCACGTAATATATTTGGCCAGACTGTATCCATCATGGTTCAGCTAGATAAATACATTAAAAACTCACTGATTGCAGAAGAAATGATATTTATATTGTGGAGAATGGCTTCTGCTTCTCTTCTGACAGCTGCTATCTTGCTGGTGTGCCTCATCCTTACCCAACTTAGCCATTTCCACCTCTTACGGGAGATTCAAATAGCACAGTGGCTTTCAAGACAGCCAACTGTGCTTCTGAGACAAGGCGGCCCAGCTGCCATAGCCTCCTGGCGGCTGGGCCTGGGCCTTCTCTCTCTCTGAGAAGTCACAGGTGAACCTGTGGTCGGCAGAGCTACCCCCAGGGCCACATGCCATTGCCTGGGAACCAGCACATCCACTCAAGAGCCTTTCTGCTCTAAACTTGGGAAAAGTAAATGCAGTCTGTGCAGCCTATGGAGGTCTGTCCGCAGGCAAGATCCCCAGCACTGATATTGAACTCAGTACACTCTATGACTTTCATCAGGTCACCCCACCTCTGAGCCCCAGTTTCCTCACTGGCTTTTTGGAAGGACACAGCACAGAGCGGGCCTGGGATAGTGAACTGCCACCACCCTGACATTTAGAGGTGATCTGAGGTCCACAGAGGTGTGTCGTGTGTGTTTTCTCTGGACAACATAGCACCAGCATATTCCCACCCCCCAACCTGCCACTCAGTAACCTGGGGTCCCCTCAAAGGTTAGTCATCAGAGACTGTCCAGACACAGCCTTAGATTTCCCAGAAAAAGACAGCACAGCCCTTCCTCCCTGGGGGGAGGAGGGTCAGAAGACTCAGAGCAGCAAAGCCTTTCCATTCTTTTCTATCATAATAAGCCTCCTGAATTCTTTCTGAGCTAGACATGCCATAACTATGTTAAGATCTATTAAAACCAACTAAAGAAACCCAACCCAGCTGCAGAGGTAGTATATTTACCATTCAGAGTGCATTCATAAAGGTGATGGTGAATTCTGGAGCCAGACTCCCTGGGTTCTAATCCAGGCTCTGCTTCTTCCAAACGGAGTAATCTTGGACTTAATTGCTTCACCTCTCTGAGCCACTGCTCATCCATAAAGTATACCTACCTCCTAAGGTAGTTGTGAGGATTAAGTGAGTTAATACTTGAAAACCTTTCAGCGCGCCCCTGCCACACTTAGTGAAACTTAGGATGTGCTTGCTATTGTGGTTAGTTCAGGCGGAATTTCCATTTAAATGAGAAATGTCTATAGAAATTGCCTGCATGGAAATCTCCCAACTCAGGAAAATTTTCCCTGCATGCAGATTCCACTAAGTATTCCTGTGTTGTTTTCCTCTCATCGTTCAGTGCAACACAAATATATTTGTCGTCTTTAAAAAGAAAAAAAAAATTCAATTCGTTTGGGTTTGGTACTTGGAAGAGATGAGCTAAGAAAGACTCAGGAAGAACAGCCTGTATGGTCTGAGACTAGCTCTTTTATAAGTAGTAGGTAAGGTCACGTGGTACCGAAACAGCTCTGCCAATGTGTGGGTCCCCTCTGACCCTGGCAGCATCCTGTATGTGGAGTCCCAGCTTCCGGTTCCCAAGGCCACCATCCTAGCTACGCCTCTCAGCCCTCGGGGTTCCTGTGCTTTCAAGTGTGGGCTGCAGCTCTCCCAGGAAGCCTGGCTAGTATGATTCTGTTGGCACCTGAGACTCAGGTGCGCTGTCAGCAGCACAAGGTCACAAGGTCAAGGGGGTGCCATCCTTTGGGCCCCAAAACCCAGTGTGCGAAAGGCACTTTCCAGCCAGGTGTGTGTGTGCCCCTGGAGGAAGAGGGACACAGTTAAAAGGCAGCTACCTAGCAGGACAGACAGATCTCTCTCTCTCTCTCTCTCTCTCTTTCCCTCTCTCTCCCTCTCTCCCTACTTCCCTTCTTCCCTCCCTCCCTCTCTCTTTCCTTCCCTCCCTCCCTCTCTCCCTCTCCCCTTGGCCACCCTGACACCTAGAATTACTTCAAGAATTACAACACACTCACTGTCCAAGGAACAGAAAAGCCAATGTGCTGATTAACCAGAATGTTCTTCTACCTCCTTCTATATTACCCCCAGGTGCCTTTGAGAAGTTCTTTCAGCCCTCTGGGCCTGTTTCTTCTCTGTGAGATGAGACTGTTCTGTAGCCCAGCAAAGTACTCCACAGAGCCTGGCCGCGCCCACGTTAGAGACTTAGGCCAGGGTCTGCAGGCCACTTCTGTGCTTCTGCTGTGTATTGTCCGTGATGGCCACTGGCTGTTCTTGACATCTTCAAGCCTTCCCACAGTGTTACAGCAGGCCCACAAAAGTGTTCTTGATTGGAGTAGAAACAATGGCCAAGAGCCAATGCAGGTGGAACAAAGCAGTGTGTGTAGGCCTGCCTGCCTGCCTGGATCAATTCAACCTGCACTTTTTTACCAACCAGGTTTGCCCAAGCCTACAGCTTCTGTGTTCATCCCTTCCATCCACCCTGCTAGTCTTTCCCCTCTTGTGTGAAAAGCCTCGCGGGCTGGCCCCATGTGTACCGCGCACTGGTATCATCTGGTACCCTTCCCCCTTGGTCTGCGGCCCTGCCTCTCCCCTTCTGCGGTGGATGGGCAGCTTGTGATGGATCTGATCTGAAAGGACGCCTATAGACTCCCTGCATCAAGTCAGCCGCAGTGGCGTGGAGATGACAGGCGTGATGCTTTTCCTGGGGATGTTGAACTGGGAAAAGCACCATCTCTTGCCGTAATGGAGCTAAATGGTGTTCCTCTCAGGACAGCTGCACTTACATCTGGTGTTAAACCACTGTTATTTAAACTTTATG
Source organism: Dipodomys ordii (assembly GCF_000151885.1). NCBI lineage: Eukaryota > Metazoa > Chordata > Mammalia > Rodentia > Heteromyidae > Dipodomys > Dipodomys ordii. Next base: position 4,505,091 of record NW_012267351.1, read on the forward strand.
ATGCGAGAGGATGCCCGCTCGTCCACTTGCAGCATATAAATTATGCCGATTGCTCACTCAGTTTAAAAACAAAACAAAACAAAACAACCCTGATTCTCTTGAAGGATGAAAGATGGACAAGACTGGTGATTGTTCTTGTTCTCGGGACTCCTCCCTCCACCCCCACAGACCCTCCTGAGATGTGATCACTGTGTGCATGTGTGCAGATGGCTCTGAGGGACCAGCACCGAGAGTCCATGTCTGCTCCTGTAACTAAGGCCCAGAGATCTCCCTGAGCCTGCGCAGCCCCCAGTGTGGCTGTCATTATGGGTTCAAGCCCCATCTCAGGCTGCTAGCAAGCGCCTCATCTCAGAAGCCACTCCTCCGCCTCCCTCTCTGGGGATTCATACTACGCACAATCTTGCTTTTTCGAAGTCTGTGTGGAACTGGAATCGTGATTATAGTTTTGCATCCTGAATGTTTCCCCCTAGGGCATGGCGGGCGGGGGGAGGGAGGAGGCTGGCACTTGTACTTGGTAAAGAAAGCGTGTATAGCTCTTAGCAGAAAGAATTCTTCCTTTGTGGCAGCTAATAAGTGGGTGTGTGGGAGCCTTATAGGGACTGCTAAGTGCAGAAGGCCTTTCACGTATCTGAATGGATCCGAACTGAAACCCAGGAAGAGGAACCTGGGTTGCAACTTTGACTGGACCCCTGACCGCTACATCTCCCCAGGAAGGGCCAGGCAAAGTGCCAGGGGCCAAGGGTCCCGAGGACCAACGCGAGGGATTCCTCTCACTCAGGCTAAAATCCAATTTGCCCTCCATTTCATTTACTTGGATTTATTTTTATTTTTTTGGTATTTGCCAATACCTTAAAAGCCCCAGAGGAAAAGTGAATTGTGCAATGGTGTTGGGAAGGGCCTGAAGAGAGGGGCACACAGTGGGAAAGTCAGAAAGCAACTAGGGGAGCTTCGAAGACTGATGGGGTCGGGCAGGGGTGGAGGAACCTCCTTTTACATCTCCCCCCTGGGGTGTGTACTGGGAAGGAAGGGTCTCTGGGGACCTGTCCGTTTAGGCAGGTGCTGTTTCCCAGGAGTCCCCCCCCCACTACCCCCTAACAGAGATCACACCCTATTGCTTTACCGGGTCCCAACCACGGGCTCCAACCTCCCGTCCACCCCTCACCCCTGCTCCTGCCTTTAACAAGCTTGTATTCCCTGGACTCCTTGCCCTTAAAAGCTCTAGAGCCCTGGCTGTCCCACCAACCTGGGTCTAAGGTCAGGGAGCCATGTGCTGGTGTCAAGATGCCCCCTGCAAGTGGTACCAGGCCTGGCCTTCTGAGGGGGGGAGGGTGTAGCCCGGGCTGGCTAGGCTTCCACCAGGCATCTGGCGGAGCTAGTGGCGGGAGGACCGCCAGGACAGTGCGCAGCCCCCTGCCTTGCCCGTGGCTCACGTGCAGGGATGTCCTTGAGCCTGGGCAGCAGGCCAGGGGGTCAGAGAGAGGCTCTAGGCTTGTGGGGATCTTAGAGGAGGGTCCCCTTTCTCTGTAGGGTCTGTGTCTATGCCTGAAGGAGTCTGGCTACTAGGGAAATGGACATGTCTAGGGAGAGGGGAACCTGTTCAAACAGAATTACCTCCCCCAGTATATATTAGTCGATCAGCCATTAAACATCTGGGTGCGAATTAGTCACTTGATTGCCTGCAACATGGGTGGCAGCTGTGGCTTAATAAGAGACTTGGTTATGGGGACCTGAATTTAAATCCCTGAATTGTCACCTTTGGGTGACAAACTTCATGGTGCCAAGAAGCACTTGGGAGAACTTAGGCAGAGAGACAGGTCCTTCAGAGAGCTGACCCCAAGGCGCTGAAGCCACCTCTGTGACTAGAAGATGTCCTTGACCTCCATCAGCCTCACTCTTCGGCCTCTCAAGGGAGGGTGTCAATGTACTCCCCACAGAGGTGAGTTTGGCTGCAGATGAGCACCCCACTGCCCCGCTGTCTAACATTCACAGCTGCTGACCCATAACTCTATACTTCTACCATGAACCCAGGATCAGGGAGAACTTGACTCGTCCTGTGCCCTAAGCATGCAGACATTAAAAAGCCAGGACTGGGGCCAGGTGTGCTGGCACATGTCCTGCAACTCTAACCACTTGAGAGGCAGAGATCAGGAGGATCGTGGTTCAAGGCAAGCCTGGGCAATAAGTTAACAAGAGAGTCCCATCTCAACAAAATACAAGCTAGGCATGGGCACCATGCTGGGCACCAGTGGCTCACACCTGTAATCCTGTCTACTCAGGAGGCTGAGATCTGAGAATTGCAGTTCAAAGCCAAACCCAGGCAGGAAAATCTGTGAGACTCTGATCTCCAATTAACCACTAGAAAACTGGAAGTGGTGCTGTGGCTCAAGTGGTAGACGCTAGCCTTGAGCTGAAGAGCCAACAGTGCCCAGGCCCAGAGTTCAAGTGGTAGACGCTAGCCTTGAGCTGAAAAGCCAATAGCGCCCAGACACGCGCGCGTGTACACACACACACACACACACACACACACACACAAGATGAGAGTCACAATCCAAGACTGGCTTAGACAAAAAGCACAAGACCCCTCCCCCCCCACACACACACACGAGATGAGAGTCACAATCCAAGACTGGCTTAGGCAAAAAGCACAAGATCCCATTGGAAATATATAACAAAAGCAAAAAGGGCCAATGACATGGCTTAAATGGTAGAATACCTGTCCAGCTAGCATGAGACCTAGCACAAAAAAAGTACCGCCACAAGGAGTAGCAGTGGTGATGGTAGTGGTAGCAGTTAGCGTGTAGCTACTCGGGGTTGTGGCCCTGGATGCTTCTCACCTTTGACAGAGCTGAGTGCCAGGCCTAATGAGTTCCGGGGTCACCAAGGAAGGTCACTGGGCCTGTGCAAGATGGAAGGTATTTAGGAAAAACAGACACCACGTGCCAACCAAAACCATGCAGACGGGCAGCAGGGAGGAGGAACATGGCAGCGTATGGCTCCAGCAAGGTGGATGAGCCATACTGTCTTCACCCCACTGTATGAGCACCGTTTTCCAATAACAATTTAAAGTGCCTCCTCGCATCTCCAAGACTAACGCAACCCCTGTGATGCTCCTCTATGAAGCATGACATGCTCGCATGCAACAGAGGGTGGCTGCAACAATTTCCTCATTGCCGATATTTGAGAGAGAGAAAAAAAAAGACCTTGCCATCTGTTCTAAGAAAGCAGAGAGAGAGAGAGAATTTGCTGAAAAATTAGGAAATTTCCACCAAAGTGGTCGGATTATGTAGCTCGAACTAAATTGGTGTTTTAAGAAATAATCATCGTGCTTGCTCACTGTGTGTTTCCATGCGCTCCACTGAATTTCAGCCGGAGGAATCCGCCTCTGGATGTGAGGCAGCAGCTCGGCTTTTCCCCTGTGCCCAGCCAGGGAGCATCTCTCCAGCATAGGGCTGAGAAATTGCTAAGACGTGCATCGTATACCGTTTTGAAGGTATCGCATGAAGAGCTGCCTTGAGCAAAGGCAGCACAGCTCAGTGGTCTAGAAGGGGAAATGGTGGATAGGCAGCCTGGCAGCCTGGCCATGTAGGGCTTTGGGGCACTGCCCATCCTCCCTGCCCCAGCCACCTCACCTCAGGAGAGCTGCCACTGACCTGATTTTACAACCTGCGGGTGGTTCAGGGCATGGGCAGGGAAGCCCAGGATGGCCGGTCTGCACTGGAACCTGGCACTTCTGTGGGAGCCTCCTTCCTCCCTAGCCTACATGCCACACCAAGGTGTGAGCAAGAACAGGCCATGCCAAGCCACACAGCTGGCATGGATCAGAGCCAGCCCTCGAACCAGGATCCCCAGTCAGAGGAGGGATGGGTGACGTATAGACATGTCTGCCAGGGGACTTCGTGAAGGGCTGTGGGAAGGACAGTGCCCTGGAAGGAGCAAGTGCTAAGCGCCATACACCCAGACACGAGGCTCATGGAGCCTCAACCGTAACTTCATCCAAGCGTGTCCACAGGTGGGAAAAAGGCACAGGATCTAGAACAGCAACCATCAGGGCCCGGGGATGCTGGGGGATCTGGGTTGCTCTAGAGGCAGAGGAGCAGCACCTGAGCCTGCGCAGGAGCAATGAAGGTCAGGACACTTAGCATCTTTATACCCTACGAATCAATCACTCAGAGAAATCATCAGCCCTTGAGTTTATAAACCACATCTCAGCTTGTAGCACCCATTAAAAAGAACTGCCGGGGGGGGAGGGGGGGCAATACGGTTTGCCTAGAACAGTACCCAGCCTCCATCTGCTCCCACATGTAAATTATTTGTGCTTTACAACCTTTCCTGGGAGTCGTTGAAAGAGGATTGTCTTTTCTTTCTCCTCCTCTACAACCCAAATACAAATTCAAATCTCAGTCAAATGATTCCCCAAGAATTTCCTTCCATTTTAATATCACTAGGGCCTCCGGTGTCCATGCGTGGGTCCTGGGGGCGGGGTGGACTGGGACAGCCTGTATCTATGGGGGTGAGAAAGCCCCCCAGTTGACACTCCATGAAGGCCCCTGCCCAGCACCCGTGGTGGTCTGGCCACCCAAGGTCAGCAGGTATATCTGAGTGGTTCCCAGGAAGGGCTATGTGGCCACTGGGAACACATGCTTTGCTCTGAGGCCCCTCAAGAATCCCTGGGAGTCCCGGGATAGAAAGGCCTGGCTGAGACATGGTACCTCAGGCCTGCAAGCAGGGCAGTAGGCCAGCAGGGTGCCTGGAGGAGGCTGGACCTGTGCTCCGTGGTCTGCAGTAGACTGCAGCAGTGATGGTACACTCAGAGCCCAGAACCTTCCCTCAGAGGGACAGCCCCCCAGGAGTGCCCAGAGCAGCAAGGCGTGATGGCTGGCAGCTGCCCCACCCACTACTAAAACCATTAAAGACAAATGGTGCATTGCAGGTGACCAGAAAGCAGGCCTGCCCTGTCACTTGAATGTGGAAAGTAACTGGGGAGAAGCACCAGGTCTGGATGGCTAAGTGTTCAGTCCATCCATGTGCTAAGTACAGGGTTTGTGTCCACTCACGTAATATTCAGGCCCGGCTTGCAGCCAGCCCCTCCCTCTCGGGAGTGTAAAAGGTGGCCAAACCACTCCTACCTCTGATTCGTGTCTAGCCAGTGCCCAAACAGAACGGCCACAGGGGAACCACAAGACAGAAGGGAAAAGAAAGGAAAAGGAAGGGTATTACATAGGCCTTTCTTGATTACCTTGATGGGGCAGAGGGTAAACTGAGGCTGAGTATACTATGTCTAGGAAGGAGTAGAGCGGAGCAGAGGGCTGGTATGGTCCTCAAAGGGGGCGTGGCATATTCCACTGCAGGTGGTCAGGGTGCTAGAACTCCCTGGGACCAGCCTTGGTGGGCCCTGGAGAAGCCACGCCCCGCTTGGCTCAGCACTGCTCTCCACTCTGGGAAGCGTGGGAGGAAGCCCTCCCATGGGGACTATGAACAAGAAGGTACCTGAGCATCCGCCTGTCCCTAGGGTTTGTTGTTGTTGTTTTAATTTCCCCTTCCTTCTTCCTCTCAGTCATTTAGTTCCTTAAATGTCTGTTGAGGGCCGGTCATGATCTAGGCACGGTAAGGAGCTGGAGATGTAGCTGTCACCCACCCAGACCTGGCTTCCATCCTCCCCAGGTGCCCAGGAGGAAAAGAAGGGGTGCTGTAGGCATGTCTCCAGAATGAAGATTTAGGACAGGAGTCTCAGAGGAAGTGACATGCAAACTGAAAGGCAGGGATGGTAAAAGACGGGAATCTGAGGAGCATTTGGAACAGATAAATCTGTGTGTGTGTGTGTGTGTGTGTGTGTGTGTGTGTGTGTGTGTGTGTGTGTGTGTGCATGCATGCATGCATGTGCACACAGACTGAGCCACACAGCCCAGGGTCTCTGGGGCAGTTGCTGCAAGCAATGAAGTCAGTTGGAATGCAAGGCAAGGGGCAGATGGGGTGGAGTCCCCATGATGCCAGAGGGTCCCCATGGACATTACTTGACCTTCTAGTGACTGGACACACCTGTGTTGTCCTCTGAACACTCAGACTGAGCCTACAGAAAGGCTAGCCTGGGAGGAGACAAGATTTCTCAACTGAGAAGTCAAGATAATGACCTGCCTACTTCCTGGCCCAGGCCACCATGTTTGGTAGAAGCCCAATGTTCTTGTTTAACAAGAGGAGTCTGAAGGTTTCCTCACCTGCACTGTTTTTCAGGAACAGATACACTAGCACAAGGGGCCAAGAAGAATTATCCTAACACCAGAAAGTGTGAGCATTCAGCTCCACTTCAGCCATTGAGAACATTCGAGTCTTTCCTTTCCCAGATGGGAATCCTTAGATGATGTTGTTGTTGTTTTCTCTTCAAGGAAAACTAGAAGAATTGAGCTTTTCTTATCATGTTCTTGCACCTGGGAGAATCTCAGATCTCTTTGGGTGTTGAGGGAATTTAATTCTCCACTTAGACTTCCCCACCCGCAGTTAGTTTTTCATTTAGCCTGTCACACGGACTTACCTAAAGGGACAGAAGTCATTCTTCAAAGGAGCTGAAAGAGAGCCTGGAATGATGGTGGTACCATGTGGAATGAGAGGCTGTTTCCACAGGATAAACTGAACTTGGGGGACCTGTTCTTTAAAAAAAAAAAAAACAAAAAAAAAACAAGATTTCTCAAGAGGCTGCAATCTGAGGATCATAGTTTAAAGCTAGCCCAGGGCAGGAAAGTCCATGAGACTCTTACCTACAATTAACTAGCAAGTAGTGAGAAGTAGAGCTGTGGCTCAGGTGGTAGAGTACCAGCCTTAAGCAAAAAGCTAACGGAGAACACAAGGCTCTTGCACAGAGTAGTCGTTGCTTTGAAGGAGGTAAGACATATGTACTTGTCCAGTGCAGTAAAGTGACCTAGGTGACATAGCTAGTAATGGCATCAGGACAGCTGTACAGTCTGACCGAGCCTGTCGCTCAGAAGGAAGGACCCCAAGGGAGTAACAGATGCCTCTGTGATTTTTTTTTTCTTTCCTACCTCTCTGCCAGGGTTCACCAATGGATTGCTGTACTAACCACTCCGTGGAAATTGTTTTTAAATAAATAAAAGGATCCCCATGCTGTGTTGTATTGGTTTCGCAGAACATGTTTTGATTGACTCTGGTCAAACACATGAGGGTTTTTGTTTTCCTCAATTTTAAGAAAGAGTTAAAAAAAAAAAAAAAGAAAGAAAAACCAACACCAATATCTCAGGACAAGCTGCAGACGAGGTTCAATAAAAATGGATCTGCCTCCATGATCTATTTAATATCGTTCCTTCGAATGGCTTAATGGCTTGATAAGACCACTGTACAATTAGTAACAAAGAGAAATGATTGGGAGTTGAAAAGGATAGCTACGTATCCATTTGCAGTCTCATTGTGTCTTTTTGTAGCCAAACAAGGGAAGAGAAAGGTAGCTGGGATTTTATTACCCCGTGGTACGGACATGTAGCTGTCCTTAGCCAATTAGCCACTGGAAGTTAATTACACCCCCAGACACCCCTGCTTTCCTTCCCCTCCCCCACCCCCACCACCTGCCGCCACCACCACTGCTGATGTGCACATCTGGAGAACTTGCTGGCAGCTCAACTCCAGGGACTCCATCAGACCTGCTGCTGGCTTCTTTCTTTTCTCTACCCTCCTACCCATGTATCATGGGATCTCCCCCTACTATACTTCTTGCCCTCAGGGTCTTCTTGGTGAATCAGTGTTCTGGAGAATGACTGCAACCTAGATGTGCTTGCAGAACCAAACACGGGGAGTAGACTTCCTTTTCCTGCTCCTCTTCAGGACGGGGCTGCTTTTGTCAGTCAGGAGGGAGTGGTCAGCTACGTGGTAGCCTCTGGGTTGCTTGTGCCCTGTGTGGTGCTGAGGTAGGGTAGCAGGTAAGGCCTCGAGGCCTGGTTCTCCTGCCTCTTTCCATCTACATCTTGGCTCGGTCGATGGTTTTCTCTTCCCTCTTTCCAGCTGTGCCAGTGGTGTGAGCCAGGCCACTACCCTGTTACGGTGGTGATGGCCCAGCCTCCTGGAGAACCATTAGCTCTTCTTGACACATAATCCAGGAAAGGCAATGAGCTGAGGCCTGAGCTGACTGCTTCCTCCATGAAATCGATGTCTCGGGTCAAGCCTGACAGTGCCTGGAGCATCATAGCCCAGCAGCTTGATGGAGGACTCAGTGCAGCTCCAAGCCACTTTGGGTTGACCAATCAGAGCTCCCCGTGGCCCCTGTAAGGCAGGAGCCATGGACATTGACCAGCCCTTCCCATTGGTGAGCTTGTAAGGACATCTTTAAAAGCACCATGGAGCTGCCCACCACTGCCAAACTGGATGACTCTTGTTTATGTGTGCCCCACCTGCCCTCTGAGCCCTTCTCCCTCAGTAGCACCCAGGAGTTACCCAGTGAGTGGGCATAGCCCAGGTGTCCAGCACCATCTCTTTTCCAGCTACCTGGACAGCTGGCCCCTGCTTGCTAAATCTTCCCATTACCAGGGCTCATGCTCCAAGGCTGCCCTTCCTCCTCCTCTTCTTTGCCCCAAGACACTCTGCCATTCCCAGAGCTCTGTTCTCCATGGGTATAACTGATGAGTCTTCTCTAGTTAGAACCAGTGGAGCTAGCTGTCTCTTGTTCCTCTCAGGGCTGTACCCTGAGGGAAGAGAAGGCCTTTGGCTGAGGAAGCAAATCCTAAAGTCCGGATTTCCAGTTCTGGGAGTGCAGGCTTGGGGGCAGGGGTGTGGAAAGGAGTTAAGCATACAGCCTCAGGCCTGTCCCCTTGGGCACAGCCTTCTGCTTGGTTCTCAGACACAGCCTTCTTGGACGGTGAGTCATCTCTGCCATGCATAGCAGTGCTGGCGCTCAGAGAGCCTCTGCCTCTCCATCCTGCTTTACAAGCATGGAGAGCACATAGACCTTCAGTTAACACTCTACCATTCCTAGTTCGAGACTTCTCTTCAACTAGTGCTAGCTACCTGGTATAATAGGAGCCATTCATATTTTTTTAATGGGCAGAAAGGACAGCCATGACCCTGGTTCAAGTCTCCTTCTAGGCAGAGAGTGGAATACAAGCCAAGTGATGCCACAGGCACGTGATTCATTCATTCTCTTCACCCTCCACCACCAGCTGGGGGGAGAAGCGAAAGGGGCATGGGAATCCCAGAAGCCCCTGCGAGCCCATGCTCATCCTGACCCTTCCCGACGGGAGGTCGATTGTTGTTTCTCACAAGACCTCATTCTCAAGCCTGCAGCCTCCTCCTCACGCCTTCCCTAAAGATGGCTCTAACTAGACAGGTTCTGCTCACGCTCTTCAGTCTGATTTACTTGCATGTGGGTTCTCCTCATTATCATGTCATTCCCAAGAGGCACGAGTCCCATTGTCAGGGCAATCAGGATGATGTAGCTGCAGCTCAGCCTCCACTGAAATCTTCACCTTAGACTCCCACTGTGTTCCTTGCTCTACCCACGCAGGAAGGAGTCTAAATGTTCTGCAGTCTCCACTCACCTGCCTCCTTCGCTCTGCTCATGTCTGTTTCTCTGAAACGTCTCAGTGACCTGGACCAGAGTCCCTGAATTCAGGGACCTTAAAGATTCTAAAATACAATCCCACCACCACCACCACCATCACCAATATATTCTCCCAGCTAGTACTGCTCGCTTCATAGACATCTGGATTGGAAAGAGTTTTGAAATTACCTGTACACCCAAAACCAATGTCTACATCCTGGAAGCTAAATCAAAGCAATTTACTTATGATTTCTTGGTTGTAAGAACTGAATGTCAGAAGATAATGGATCAATAGTAGTTGGAGTCTGTACAAAAATCACTTCTTTTATTACTTAAAAAATTACCTTTAAATAGTTGTACGAAGGGTTTTCAATTCAATATGTCAATTTATGAACATAGTGCATCTTGATCAATGTGACCTCTTCCATACAATACTTTCTTTTTATTTTTTTAACTGTTGTTATTAAGTGATCGTAGGAAGGGTTGACAATTCTGTAAGTCAGGTTATAATGCGTCTTGGTCAGTATCACCCCTCTCTCCTTTCCCCCCTCAAATCCCTACCCTCAAGTTACATAGTTCACTTTCTACATAAGGTACAAATTAATTTTCTGAATATTTTATTATCTTTAAGTAGTTGTACAAAGGATATGTCATTCAACAGAGCGTTTTGTTGTTGTTGTTGTTTTGGGTTTTTTTTGGGTCCGGTCGTGGTGCCTGAACTCTGGGCCTGGGCGCTGCACCTCAGCTCTTCAGCTCAAGGCTAGCGCTCTACCCCTTGAGCCACAGTGCCACTTCCGTTTTTTTTTCTATTTTGCTTATGTGGTGCTGAGGAATCGAACCCAGGGCCTCAGGCATGCAAGGCAAGCGCTCTACCACTGAGCCACCTTCCCAGCCCCAACAGAGCAGTTTTTAATCTAGTATATCTTGATCAAGTGACCCCTTTCAACATTCTCACCCAGCCTGCCCAGTTCACCCCTTCCTTTGCTTTTCTTAGTTTTTAGGATATGTATTGAAGTTTGTTTGGGTTTTTTTTTTTTTTTGACCATTTAACTAAGCAGTTTGTCTATATAATGCATCTTGATCTGTGTCATCTTTTCAACATTTTTTTAATTGTGAAAATACCATACAGAGGGAGGATTACAATTACATGGGCAAGGTAATGAGTATATTTCTTATCAAGCATTGTTGCTTCTTCCTTTGTTTCCCCTTCCCATCTCTGGGCCACCCCTCCCCCCTTCAACATTTTCACCTCCCCATTGACCCAGCCCTTCCCTTCTTTTTCTCAACCCTGTGGCATGTACAATGAATTCTTGGCTGCATTTTCTCTCCTTTCCCTTTGGCCCCATCCCCCCCTCTTGTAAGTACCCATTTCCTGGTACTTAATTTTGCTGGGCTTTGACTTAAACTTGAAACGTGAATAGAAACCAGACTGAAGATACCTTTCTATGCTGCCCCCTGGTGGTAGAGCATTAGACCAATAAAAAGGTCGAGGGAGGGAAGGAAGGGTTGTAGGATCATTAGGTGTTTCAGGGCTTTTGTTTAGATGAACAAGGCTCTCCTAATGAAAACTATTGTATTTGGAAAGACACAAAACCTTTATGAATATTGTTAAATATGGAAAACCTGGAGGAAAACAGCTGGGGGTAGGAAAAACTTTAATAATATAAAAAGCATGTGGTACTTAATAGCAATCCAACCAATAGTTGCAAAAAAGCAGGAACAGGGTATGTACACAAACACATATTTACCTCCATCCACCCTATACATGCCATTAAATAATGGAAAAGTGATCAACCTCCTTAATACTCAAAGTGATTTAAATAGTAGTAATATGTTTTTTTTAAGCTATGGAATGGGCAATTTGTAATGACAAAATCCAGTTTTAACAAAGCAGCATGAAACGAATACTCAAATGTAACCAATGGAAATATAAAATGGTGGCCAGTCATTTGAGAGTTTCATTTATCACATCTCCTTTATAAATGCCTTTGATTCTGTAATTCCACTTAAAGCAATTTATTGCAAAGCAAAAAAAAAAAACACACAAATCAGAGATTGCCTAAAGATTTATGTATAGGAATGTTTAGAGTATCCTTGTATATAATAGCAGAAGCATTGGAAGAAGCCCAAATGTCAAGCAATGATTAGTTAAAGAAATTATGATATCCTGTGTACGATGAGATATGATTTGGCCATTGAAAATTATGCCTTGTGGAAATACTCACCAAAAAAAAAGTAATATGAAGTATAAAAGCATGATATAAAATGGCTTCCAGATTCCAATTTTATCAAGATACATATGTATGTTTATGTAACTGGAAAAGACTAGGGTGAAAAAAAATATATCCCAACGTTGAGTTATTCTGTGGAAAACATTCCATTTGTTTCCCAGCCCTCCCTTCCCCCCCCCACCCCTAGCTTGGCATCTAATCCATCAACCAAGTTATCAACTCTACTTCCAAAACACACAAGCCTGAATCTTGTCTACTCTTCTCCATCCCCACTACTCTGCCCCAGTCAAAGCCACCATCATCTTTCACCATGACACACAGAAAAGCTGCTCATCGCTCTCCCTCCCTCCTCCTTTGCCCTATTGTAGTCCAGTCTCCACGCAACAGCCAGAGTAATCCATTTCCAGTGGAAATCAGATTACATTACATCCTGCTTAAAACCATCCCTGGCTTGCTTTTCACACCTGGAATAAAAGCCAAGCACTTCCCTTGCCAGGGCCCTGAAATCTGGCTGCTGCCCACCTCTCTGACCCCATCTCCTCACTACCCTGCCCTCTCCAGTCTCCTTTCTCCACCCTACCATGTCCTTGGCACTGGCTCTGCCCCTCCCCTACTAGGATTGCTTTTCCTGTTCTTTCCACAGCCTAAGTCCTTGTCAAGTCTCAGTACCTCCTCCTCTTCCTCCTGATCACCCAGATGAGCGAGATAGATGTCACTTATCAATTTTATGTATTTTATGTATTTTAATTCTCTGCCTAGCCCTCAGGATCATTCAGGTGTCTTTCTTTTTCTTTTTCTTTTCTTCCCTTTTTCTTTTTTTTGTCTGAGATCAGGACTAGAACTCCATACTTGCTTCTTTCACTCATTGGCTAGTGCTCAATCAACTGAGCCATACATGTGACCCCTTTTTTTCTTAGGCTGATTGTCTAAACTTCACTCTGGCAGAACACAAAGTCTGTCACAGCCTGATGTTTTCAGTTAGAACTCTGCTTGCTACTTAGCAATAAGTACCTGCTGGCTGGATGGATCAGAAACTGAAAGTCAAAATGTTTCATTGAGACCAGAGAAAACAACTCATGCCAGAAAACTTGACCACCAGCCTTCAAAAACTCCAGTAGAATTCTCTAGTTAATCTCTGGGCTTGAAGGGGTGCCCTGCCCCCTCCCATGGGTGCCCTGCCACCAGCAAGCTGGTAACCCCTCCCCTGTCTAGCCCAACAGACCAGAACATGACATTAATGGGGGCAGGCAGGTGGAATGGATTTGCACGGTGTCCCCTAGTTCAGAAACAAATAGGACTATTAAGCTTTTGCAGGTCTCTGGGGAACTCATCTAAGATTTGGTGAATTCCAATGAGCAAGATATCAGCTCTGGGCTTTTAGCTCACTGAGAAAAACAACAGCCAAGATTTTCTTCCAATTACATCTCCAGGAATCTCTCTTTTTTCCTCCTCTATGACAGCGTGAGGTGGGGCCAGGTAGGTGCCTTTTAATGAGCTAGAACCCCAGAATCTGTCTCTGCTCTCTGTGAACTAGATGATCTGGGTCATTAGTACACACAAGCAAGGCCCAAAAGCATATGACAGATTGCTAGATTTAATGTTTGCGGTTTGGGCCATCCTGTAGGGATTGCTCCAGGACACTGATTCATCGTGTTGCGGTGGCATAAATCGGCATTGGGGGCAATCCAAAGCTGCTATGTGAAAATCCATAAATTAGCTAGTGAGCGGGCAGGGCTAGCCACCTAGCATCCCTTCTCCCAGAGGCTCGGCACTTGACACAAGAAATCTTTTAAGGGGCAAATGTCTGACAATTTTGTTTACCACTCAATCCCTGATGACTTGAACAGGACACAACAGTTGTTCAATGAATTATCGTCACATCACTTAGTAAATAAGGTGTGTTCTTCCCTCCCCTGTTTCTTGAGCACATGCTATGTGCCTCTCATTCCTCATAGTGATTCAAATTCAGCCCTCACACCACTGCCTCGACAGAGCAGATTTGGGGAAAAGTAAGCACGATGTCTCTTAGGAAGCAATGCCTTCTTCTGTAGGATGTTGTGTGCGCCTGGCCATGGTGAGCAGATCCTGTAGAGAGATGTAGTGTCATTATGAAGAGACCCTTGCCTGTCGGCAGGCTCCCACGCTTAAAGAGGGGTGATATGGGAAAAGGCCATTGTCGGTTGCGTTGTCCGGTCTGGCTTCACCTTCTCTCTCTGGCATTCATCTTCAGAACACCTTCATTCACATTCACAACTTCTCTTTCCACCAGAGAGGTTTTTTTTATTTTTTTGGGGGGTGGGGTGGGTGTTTGTTCTAGGATATTCAGTGGTTCACCACCTGTTGGCAGGACTGCTGTGTGGACTTAGGTGACTCCTGAGGATCTGTGTCTTTCACAAGGGGCCCTGCTCCTGAAATCCTTCCGCTGAATCCTTTCTGAAGAGATTCGAGTTTTGCCAGATTAGACTTAAGCACAGCCTACTGGGCATCAGTACTCAGTTATGGGCGCATTCCTCAACAGTCACTGAATAACATGAATGGTTTTGTTACTTGTAATCCAGCAAGTGGCTTCATACTAAAGGGTACAGTGGCTCACACCTGTAATTCTAGCTCTTCAGGAGGCTGAGGCCTCAGGATTGAGGCCAAGATCTGAGGTTTGCAGTTCAAAGCCAGCCAGGCAAGAAAATCTGTGAGACGCTTACCTCTACTAAACTATACTAAAAAGCCAGAAGTGGTAGTGTGACTCACATGCTAGATCACTGTCCTTGAGCACAATAGCTCAGGGACAGAGCCTAGTCCCTGAGTAGTTCAAGCTCCAGAATATACATACACACACACACACACACACACACACACACACACACACACATGAATTTGAGGAAGGAAGGAAGGAAGGAGCAAATGTATCCATTGTTGTTTTGAGAAGCCAACGCTTTACCCTTTCATTCTATAGAATACAATTTTGATTCGATGAGCTAGTCTAAAGCAGCACTCACAGTGGGCCAAGGCATGCCTGAACAGTTATCCCTCCACTTGTCTTACTAGTTCATGAATGCATCTATAACTCAACTTGTGAGGGCTTGGACTCAGCCGCTCCTTTCCCAGGTCCTGCTGAGATGGCACTGATGAACTGGAGATTTTGTATTCATTTCCATGGCAACAAACATCACTGTCCTAGGGCCACTCCCTGGACCCTTGGCGAATGCCACTTTCCTATTATAGCCCAACCCCTGGGAGATGTGGGACGATGTGCAGAAACAGCAAGACCCACCCCACAGGGCCCCTCGTCCTGGAACAGAACTAGGCTTCAGAAAGAGTATGTTTAGCTCCATGCACACACACGGACAGCAGGTGAAACAATAGCAATTAACTAAATCCATTCTTCTCCCATAGGGACTTCTGTAAAGTTTACTGACCTCGTGTGGGAGAAAAAGATCTCACTTCCAACTCGCATGCTATATACTGAAGTAACTTTGTAATCTAGAGGCTGGAAATTGCTTAGATGAGGAAAAATTGCACCTTGTATTTCCCAAGTGCTTTATATTACCCTGTGGCTGTCCAAATCTTCCTGAAGTCGAATTATGAGCATTTATCTTACCGCTCACGTCTCATAGGCTCACAGTATGCAGTGTGTGTGTCTGTAGTCAATGACTCGCCATTAATCAATAATCAGAGATGTGAAAGACGAGAATGTGCGAACCATGGTGCAGACCCAATTACCCTGGAACGGGAATGGGAGTTGCATTCTCCAGGTGGAGTGTGCTGGTGGATTCTGGGAAGTCACTGATGACCTCAGGCGGAGAGGCAGGACCTCCCTGGGACATCTGGAACCCAAGTGGTCTAAAACGTTCAGGAACTTAGGAGCTTGGCCATTTCCATTGTGGTTTTCATCTTCAATGTCACCTGAGTAGAGGATCACCAAGGGGCAGACCAGCGTCCCTCCCAGGACAGAAGACATGCGCACGAGGTTACCTCCTAGGAGGACTTCAGTATTTGATTCCGGTTTCTTAACTCAGGCGTGGTAACCTTCGTAGCCCCAGAAAGAAAGCTGACGTATCTGGTTTGGGATAAGATGGCAGAGGCATAAAAGCCACAGCTGAGACCTAAGGAAGTTGCTCCCATGATGACATTTGCTTTCACGTGACAATCAAGACAGTACCTAGTATGGGAGGCGGGAGCAGCGTGAACTCAGGGTCCTGAGACAAGCCGGGGTCATAGGTCACACAGCTCAGATGCGCAGATGCAGGCCCTTCTGCCTTCACATGCGCACATTACGTCGCAGTACACCAGAGTCCTGCCCTGGCCTCCCACACTGAACACCATCCCTATCAGAGTTCAAGTTTTTGGTGGCGGTGGTCGTTGTTGTTGTTGTTGTTTTTCAGAATCCCATTTAAATCCACAAAAGAAATCTTTCTCAAAAGGACTGATTCCCTGTGTCTTCCTAGCACAGCCCAACTTGACCCCACCAAGAGGGGAGGTCGTATCTGGGTTTAGAGGGTGCTCGTGGTCTACTTAGGACTTGAGGACCGTGCTGGGAATAACCAACACTGGCACACACTCCTTCACCATCTATCTTTGCTCAGTGCTTCCAGAAGGTTCCATCTCCAAAGGTCCCATGATCCCCCCTCTTCCCCCAGACAGCCAGACTCTCACCCCTGTCTGGAGCAACACCGTCCTGTGAGACCTCTATACACAGCCTGCCATCCTCAGCCCACAGCTACGGCCCCAGGGTCCACCCCACACAGGCACCTTGGCTATCACGAGCCCTCTCAGGGCTTGTCAGTGTGTGGTCCAAGCAAGACTCAGCCACACAACCACTGAGCATGGGCTCCCAGAACCTGGTGCCCACGCTTGCCCAGCTGTATGCACTGCTGGCTGGAAGCACTGATCAGGAGAGCCTGGGTGTCATTCTTACCTGGTATACCCTTTACACAGACTGGTATGTCTCTACTGCCGCTGATTGGCCTCTTCCCTCCCCAGTTCCCCGGTCATTTCCTGGGAATGGGGTTTGATAAAAAATAAATACAGAAGCACCTTCTAGTGGCTCCACCATTGCTGGGAGCAACACATCAGCCATCTCTCCTTAACTTTTGCTCCAGTGCTGTGGAAACTGAGGCCCAGAGAGGCCAGGTGGCTGGTCCAAGGTCGCGTAGCTGGTCAGAACAAAGTAGGACTGTCGTCCAGGGCTGGATGCTCTCCCCCGGGGTCACTGCTTGAGCAGAGGGGCAGGGGTGAGACCAAGGGAAGGAAGAGCGCGACGCCTAGGAATGCTGGAGTGCTTTTTGGATTTGATGAAGCTGAGCTGAGCTCTGGGCCTTTGTCTATCCAAGACACCACAGTGAGTGTGTGACAAGGCACCCTGGGCTGGAAACTGCTGTCAGACTTAGAACCTTGGGCAGACTCTCCAGAACATTCAGGGTCTTAAACGTAGGAAATCTGTCCACTTGGATCTGAGTCATCAGAGTGGTATTTCCTCAGCTACAAAAGGGAAATGGAGGTTCCGTCCATGCTGAAGTATAATGGAAATAGCTCAAGCTAGAATCTAGCATCTGCCCAGTAAGTAAGAGGACCCCAGAGAGAGAGAGAGAGAGAGTCACTACAGACAGACCTTGCTAAGCAGTTAGTATCTTTGCAGGAAGAAAATCGTGTTCTTTCCTCCAAGCAAATTTAACTCTGACAGAGAGAGTCGTTAAGCAAGCAAAGCCTGAACTGCATTTCACCCCCAGCTGGGTTTACTGTACAGTGCACAAACATGTCAGCAGTACATGGCCGCCGTGAATTAGACCATGACTTTGAGGATGGAGCTCTGTCTGCCTGTCTTGTTCTCTGCTGTGTCCCAAGGGCCTGTGGTTTGAGGAATACAAACTCATCCAATAAATCAGTCAACTAATGAATGTTTGCACTTAAGGCTCCGATTTAGAATTTCAGGAAGGAACCCCGGTAGGGCTGGTCAAAGAAATGAATCTCCCAATAGTGGAGACACAGATGGCAGAGTGGAGGAGGCCACTTGGGCCTTTGATCACACCTCACGTCAGCCTGCTGATGACTTTTCCAGGTTTTCTGCTGACCACGGTGGACTCACATTCAAAGCTACTTTCCCTTCTATCTCTTTCGTACTATCTCAGCAGAGCCTGGGCTGACGGATGGGTGCTAAACCTCAGGCCTGGAGGGAGTGTGGAGCAGTTGAATGGCCTTGTCGCCCGGGGCTGGCCCTGTCCTTTGTATGCTCACTTGGGTCTAGCTGCCTTGCTGTCCTTTCTGAGAACAACTTCCAGGTCAAGCTGTGGTCTCTAGCTACAGCAAATCTTTTTTGATCTCATTAAAAAAATTTTTTTTAACTACAAAGATGTATAAACTAAAAGCTGCAGCGTAAAATGGCTGTTTAAAAAATTGATAACAAGCCACCTGTGAAGGTAATCTACCTCAAGCACAGGATGTGTTTGAACATAATGAATGCTGGGCAAATGGGAGCTTCTGGATCTCTCTATCAATAGTCACTTGGAAGAGATTAACCTGAAGTTGAGCACTGGGCAACAAGCTAATCCAGATAAACAGTTTTGCTCCACAAAGGTCTTTTGTTTTTACAGATATCATCTGCTTAGCAGGTAGAGAGGCTGGCTGTAGAATTTTCCACCCCTTTCTCCCTACCAGGGACCACACTTTATTCCTATTCTATTCTAGTTCTAGTTTACTTCTATTTCTATTTATGATTGCTTCTACTGGCCACAAAGATTTACTCACCCATTTTCTCAATTTGAAGCTCAAGATCAGTGGACCCCCAAACCAAGTGCTCTTGCCTTGACCTGGTATTTAGAAGCAAGTCTAGCATGGAAAATGCTCCAAGGTGACCTCTAAGCCCCAGTGGCCCATGGTGACCTTGTGGTCACTTCCAGACCCCCTCCACAAGCCCAGCCTTGCTGCAGAAATGGCTTCTTTAATCTGCCACCTGCCCTCTCCCTCCCCATCCCCCCCCCCCCGACCCTGGAGCTCTAAGCATCACAATCTGAGTGACCCCTGGGAAAGCAGAAAGCTTGTCAAAATATGTCATTTCCTTGTTTTTGGTGTGTCGAATTAAAAGATCACCTCTTTGATCTCCCGAATCCCCTCGGGTTGCTTTGCTCTCAAGTTTGCCATGACCTTCTAAGTCATCACTGCTCCCCAGAGAGTACGTCCATCATTCTGACAGTGCTGTCTCATCTGCCTCCCCGAACGGGGCCTCTTATATCATCTGATCATCTGCACACAACTCCACCAGGGACCACGTGCGGTCGAGTCACTCTGAGCAATGTTCACATGTGCCCTGACTTTGAACTGCTAGAAAGTTCAGGGAGGTATATTGGTGGGGGGAAAAGGGGCGGGGGGGGGGGGGGGGGGGGGGGGGGGGGGGGGGGGGGGGGCGGTGGTGTCACTAATCTACAGCACGCAGGCCTGAGGCATCCCTCCGAAATCCCAGAGACAAGACGCTGTCTTCAGTGGCTTCAGGCAGAATACCGTCTCTCCACAGACAGCCAAGTCTGGGGTCCATCAGCTCGGCCAGTTGCGGTGTCCGGCTGTGGTGCCCTTTGCCCTAGCGTAAGTGGTGACACCTGGCGGCCAGCTGCCTGAGCGCCAGGACCAGAGCGCCATGTCCTCCGCTCACCTGGGACAAGCAAGGCAGCCCCAAGGTGCTGCCTTGGATGCAGTTGGGGCCGAAATTTCTGCTGATGTAAACAGACGCTGTGAATGTCACTGGAGGCACCCCCCCACCCCCTGCCGCAAGATGAGCTGTGCTGAGTCCTCAAACCTGGCCAGGAAATAAGTCGCTCTTTAATTTCTACTGTCCCAGAGCCAAGCCAAGCTGGGGGAAGAGAAGGGGGAAGGGAGATGATGACTCCAGTGTGTTCCAGGAAGGTAATAGCCGAGAAATTCCCTCTCTCCTCCTGTTCTTCCAAACTGCCCTCCGCAAACGGAACATCACATTCAGGGGTCCTGTTGCGGACCCCACTAAGCTCTTACCTGATTCCTGTGCACTCAGCCCCAGGACACCCCCGCAAGAACCCTCGGGTTCTTTGGTTTCTAAGCCATAACCACTTAACTAGCATATGAAAGAAATTTTACTTGTTTGGTTTTTTTTTCTTTCTTGTCAGTCTTGGGGCTTGAACTCTTTTGCTAAAGGCTAGCGCTCTACCACTTCGAGCCCCTGTGCCACTTCCAGTTTTCTGGTGGTTAATGAAAAGATAAGAGTCTCACGGGGACTTTTCTGTCCGGACTGGCTTCAAACCATGATCCTCAGATCTCAGCCTCCTAAGTAGCTAGGATGACAGGCGTGAGCCACCACCCTCTGGGGTGTGAGTTGGCCAGAGGCTCTTTTAAAATTAGTCCCAGTGACCCAATTAAACCTCCCCTTGGAAATGCAACACATATTTTCTAAGGCAGAGGTGGCATTGTTACCATTTCACGGTTTCCATACTTGATAGTTATCTAATTGTAGTGGGTTTTTGCCACTTACCACTCTCTTCTTTGGGGCCGACGCCCACTCCCTAGGTGACGTCATCCAGTCCCGTGGCTTTCGAACCTTTCCCCGCAGGCATCTGGAGTCCAAGGCTGTCCTGCGTTCCAGGTTCTCAGGACCAGCTGCACTTTCATTCCCTTCCCCTCCCCCCCCCCCCCGGCCCCTGCAATGTGGTTATACAGTAGGCTGTCATTCTCAGCCTAGCTGGGGCGAATGGATCCTTACCACCTCCACTCTCCATCTTGTGCCATTCCCTTTTATACGCAAATGGTAGATAGCAGCAGTCTCCTGGTAGTTCGGCCACAAGCCTAGGCAGTCACTTTTAGCCGCTTGCCTCCACCCCACCCTTCTTCCCCACAAGCTCTGCCGAAATTGCCCCCTCCTCGCCTCCTCCAATCCCAGCCTTGTCCAGGCTACTGGCATCTTCTACGGCTACACTTCCACTAACGCCAAGCTAAACGCCCCTGCCTTGCCTCCTGCCCGGTGAGTCCCTGCTCCTCCCAGCAGCCACCGTGTGCACTTGTAAGCACATAAATCACAGCATATCAGTCTGTCAGACACCACCACCCTTCGGCGGCAACCTGGACCGCCCACCCAGCCCTTCTCGCTCTCCGGCCTTGTCTTCAGCCACTGACCTCTGCTTTCTTCCCTACCCCTAACCCTTGTTGCTCCTCCTGGAAAAGCCCCCCTACCCCACAGATTTGGCACTTGGAACTGTCTCAGATTCTTTCTGACTTGTTCCCTTACTCCATGCATGTCCCTGCTGAAAGGCCACTGCCTCCAAAGTCCTCCCTGATTATCTTTATCCCCAGACTTCTTCCTGTCTGTCGCCACCAGTAGAATATAAGCCCTGCAGCCGCAGGGGAACTGTATATATTGTCACCTTTCTATCTCTAGAACATAAGGTAATGTTGGTGGATATTTTGATGGGTGGATTCACAAATGGATGGATGGATGGATGGATGGATGGATGGATGGATGGATGGATGGATGGATGGATGGAATGCATGGATTCAGGGATAGGATGAATGAATAGACGGATAGACACACAAATGAATGAGCCAACATAATCCACCTTACCCAAAGGTTCTCCTAATACTTCCTGTCCATCTTGGTGCCCTGTGCTGTCATTCAAGATGGCAGAATGGGCTCACTTTTTCTCCCAAGGTTGGAAATTAGGAATCTTTTATGAAGACTACACAAAATGTGAGAAATGGCTCCACTTCCTAGAAGCCTCCAGAATTCCCTCTATGAGGGTCACAGCCACAACTATCTCATACAACCAAGGGATTCCACCAAAAGGGTAGACGGGGAGCCCTCTGTGTGTGCAACTGTCTAGTCTGTGACTAACAAAGGCCAGAGCAGGCATAGCGTCCGTGACTGTCTAGGTAAGCCAAGGATGAAGTCAGTCCCACTTCACTCAGTCACCACCCAAGGGCTGCAAGCCGAGTACCAAGATGTTAGGAACCTGACTTGTAAGTGAGCCCAGACTCTCATCCCATATGCCATAGTGCCCTCAGCCTGAGCGGGGCCAGCCATGCCCTTGTCCAACCTGAGATAGGGGTCCAACCTCTACCCTGCTCCCCTGCACCCAGGTTCCTGCCACTGAAAGAGCAGAGTGCCCCCCTCTACCCCCAGCATGGCAGAGGACAGAAGTGGGGAGTGAGTCAGGCCAGGCACCAAGAGCATGAGGGGGAGAAAGCAGCAGAGCCCAATTGGGCAGGGGAGAAGGCAGTAAGAGTCAGGTCTGTGCAGAAGAAGCCAGGGCTCGAAGACCTAAGCACATTCTTCACAGCCCCATGGGCTCTTCTAATAGCACAGGTTCAAATGGAATGAGTAAGAACTTGAAGACAACCACCCGAGGGCAAGCAGCCTCCAGCTCAGGGCCCCCGTGTGCAGACTTCTATATTACTGTACCAGTGACATGCCCCGAGCCAGCCCTGGCTGCCATCCCAGAACCCTGGGACAACCAGCCTTGATCACACACACGCACACGCACACGCACACACGCTTTAGAAGCATCTTGGTGGCAGCAGGAACAACTCTAAGCCACACCAGACTCCTGCTGTCATTTTGCTCCTGCTGCTGGCCCAACCACCAGGCTCTGTACCTAGACTGGACCAGAGCCCCTGTCAGCCCCCTGTGGAGGTGGAAGACCTGGGTTGCCACTCAGCATCTGGGGAGGAATAAAAGTATTGCATCACTTTCTGATTCTGATTATATATATATTTATTTATTTATTTAAAGCAAAACCAGCTGGGCACTGGTGGCTCACGCCTGTAATCCTAGCTACTCAGGAGGCTGAGATCTGAGGATCACGGTTCAAAGCCAACCCAGGCAGAAAAGTCCATGAGACTCTTATCTCCAATAAACCACTAGAAAACTCCAAGTGGCGCTGTAGCTCAAGCGGTAGAGCACTCGCCTTGAGCTGAAGAGCACAGGGACAGCACCCAAGCCCAGAGTTCAAGCCCCACGACCGACCAAAAAAAAAAAAAAAGCAAAACCAGAATGTGTATTATTTTTAAGTATTTATGAACACTACAATGTACAGACCTTTGTTGGTGATTTTCAAATGTTTACACCACTGCCAATCATTTCCTAGACCTCTTCCAATACCCTTGAGTGTGGCCTCCTGGCCTTTGCCCGTCAGTCTGCCCACCGCACAGAGGCAAGTGCAGTTCTGGTTTCTGTCTGTCATCCTAGAGCAGCCAAACACACAACTTCAAGAGTTGTATTCATCTAGTCAGGTAAATGGGTGTTTGTTCCTGTGTGTTGCTGACTAGTATTTTGTTGTATGGTTGTATCCTTGTTTAGTGATTTCTGTAAGTATGTATAAGGCTCGTTTCCTTTGGGGTTGGGGGACTAGAAGCAAGCCTATAGCATAATACACTTGTGAATACTTTAGTTCTATCCCTTTGACATCAACTGTCAGTTCTCTTGAGTTAATACCTGTGGTGGCAGATGAGCTTATAGAAAGACGCTTGAGATCTTTACTTATTGGGAAATACAGGTTAAAACCACAATGGCTACAGGGCACTGGTGGCTCATACCTACAATTCTAGCTGCTCAGGAGGCTGAAATCCAAGGATTGAGGTTCAAAGCCAGACCAGGCAGAAAAGTCCATGAGACTCTGATCTCAAATTAGTAAGCAAAACAAAAAGAAAAGAAAAGGAAATGGAGCTGTGGCTCAAGTGGTAGATCACAGGCCTTGAGTGGAAATGCCGAAAATACACCCCGAATTCAAGGCCCAGTGGTCATGCACGCATACACACACATACACACACACACGCACGCACACACACACACCCCATAATGACATGTTACTATATACCTACTAAAATGGTTAAAATCTAGCAGACTGACCACAGCTAGTGTTGGAAGGAATATAGGGGAATTAGAGCATTCATCAACTGCCAATGTGAATTTGATAGAGCAAAACCACTTTGGAAAACAGTTGGGAAGTAAA
The DNA here is from genome assembly GCF_000151885.1 of Dipodomys ordii. Classification (NCBI taxonomy): domain Eukaryota; kingdom Metazoa; phylum Chordata; class Mammalia; order Rodentia; family Heteromyidae; genus Dipodomys; species Dipodomys ordii. The sequence continues at coordinate 4,528,808 of NW_012267351.1, forward strand.
CAGATTCTGAAACTAAAGATCCTAAAAACAGTGGGTGTTTTTATTAATTTTTTTTATTGTGAAAATACAGTACACAGGGGTTACAATTACATGAGCAAGGTAATGAGTACATTTCTTATCAAGCATTGTTGCCTCCTCCCTTTGTTTTTCCCTTTCCATCCCTGCCCTCCCATCTCCGAGACTACACTCCCCCCACCAAGTTGTACTAAAAATAGTTTTTACAAAAGTAAACACGTCTATGATATGATTCACCCATTCTACTCCTAAGTATTTATCCAGGAGAAATTAAAGCATAAATCCGTATATATTCTTGTACATGAGTGTTCATAGCAACTTTATTTGTACTTGTAAGCTATTAAAAAACATTTCAAATAATCATTAACAGCTGAATGAATAAACTATGGTATATCTATAAAGTAGAATACTACTCACCAAGTAAAACCAACTAATACATGGCAAACTTTAATGATGCTAAGATCTATTTATTTACCCAGCCACATAAATGAATCTCATAATTGTGCTGAGCAAAATAAGCCAGACAGGGAAAGTCTCTATTATTTTATGCTATTTAGATAAAACTATGGAAAACCTAAACTGCTATCTAATGACAAAAGACAGATGAATTTTGAGTGGGAGAAACAGAAGGAAGGGACCAAAGGGACATGAGACTATGTGCAAGATGCTTTTTACCTGGATTATACGTTCACAGGTGTACACGTATATCTCAAAGTATACACCTTATATGATTTATTGTTTGTTAGTTGTATCAAACCTAGCTTTTAAAACCTCATTAACTATACAAATAAATCTACTTTTGAACACTCCTGTTGATCTCTGTCCTTATTCAAGTACCATTCCTATTTCCTGTCACTTTAGAGTAACTCCTGATTTATGTTGGCATTGGTTCTCTGAATTTTATTATTTTTTAAGATTGTTTTATATATTCTAGACAAAGTTTGTTTTCACATTTCCACAAGCATTTTCATGTAAATTTTAGAATTAGCATGTCAGGTTTTATTTTCAGAGTTTGGTGATTATCATGATTGCGATGATTAAATCTGTATTATTAAATCTCTAAATATAATTAGGGTGAATTGATGTCTTCAATGTATTGAATCTTCTAATCCATAATCATATTGAACTAGTTATCTAAGTTGCATTTTATATAAGGTTTTGCATTTTGATTTGTCAAATTTATTGACATAAAGTTGATAACATCGTCTATGAATTTTTCATGTCTATGGTACCTGCTTTTGATACTCTTGATACCAGTGATTTCTAACTTTTTGTTTTTCTCCGATCAGACTTACTAGATGGGGTTCTTTTTTTTTTTAACGCTGGCTGATTTCCTTTATTGTTTTTCAATTTGGTGACTTCTTTTCTGCCTTTTTTCTTTCTTTGACTCCATTCTGGTATTCTTCTTTTTCTTTCTTTTTGAGATCGAAGCTTAGTTCACTGCCCTTTGTCTTTCATGGTTTCTGGTGAGAAATGGGACATCATTATTGGTGTTGTCTTGAAGATAATAGCTCTTTTTTGATCTCCTACTCCTTACTGTGCTTCTTGTTACCTTTGGTTCTCAGTGGTCAAATGGTATTCTGCCTTTGCAGTTTCCTTTATCTTGCTTGGGGCTTACTGGCCTTGGATATTGGATTGATTCCTTCCATCAGTTTTACAAAATTTTAGGAAATACCTTTTAAAACATTTCTTCTCCTGCCTTCTTCTGTCTTTTTCTCCTGAAAATCCAGTTACATATCCGTTAGTCCTGTTCAGACTATCCCACACTCCTCTCATGAGCTGTTTTTTTGGTTTTGTTGTTACTTAATCCTTTTGACTCTCTAGGCTTTAAAAAAAAAAAAGCAATCATTGTTGACCTGTCACTGAATTTATTGATGCCTTTTCCCCCCCTGTAATCAGTCAACTTTTATTCAAGTCCATTTAAAACTCTATTTCAACAGCCAGACATGGCAATGCCTGTAACCCCAGCTTCTCAGAAAGCATAGATCAGAAGGATGAATCACTGGTACCCGGTCCCATTCAAGTTGTCCTAATATATCCTTTAGAGAAAGAGGATTCAAACCAGAGAACCCGAGGCCTTTAGTTCTCTCCTAGCCTCAGCACACTTCCTTTCCTTGACCCTCATGGCCTTCACATTTTTTAAGATTACAGGCCAGCATTTCAGTACTGTTCCTGAATTGGAGTTTCTCAGATGTCTCCTTGTGAGCTCACTGAGGTTACGGCTCTCGTCAGGAATAGGACAGAAGTGATTATATACTCTTCTCCCTGTGTGCCATCAGATAGGAAATGATAACCTGGGCTATCACTGGCAGTGCTAACACTCTGGTCACCTGAGTATGGGTAATAGCTTGTTCCACTCCAAAGTTGCCATATTTTCCTTTAAAGTGAATACATGTTTTGTGACGGTATACTTGGAAGCTGTATGAATAATTCTGTCATCCTCTTCCTCTCACCTGCTACTATTTTAGCATGCATTGGTCCATTTTACCTGAATTAATTAGTACTATCATAGTTTCCAAGTGAAAGTTTTCTAAGTCCATCATTTCATTTCCATTTGCTCATTGAAATTCTAGTGGGGAAAAAAAAGTTTTCTCTCTTCCTCAATTATTCACTTCATCTAAAGCCAGCAGGGAAAGCCATTCTCTGTTACTCTCATTATTTTCATACTCAAAATGTCCCAGATTTGACCAGTAGGACTTTCTTCAAACTCCCTTTCTTGTCCTTTGATGCACAACATTATTCTTCAAGTGCCAACTTCCCGGAGCAAGATGTCCCAGGCTATTCTTTTCTTGCCCCTCCATGGAATAAGCCATTTCTTTGAAGAATCTCTATTTCCTTTCATGGTAAATTGTTTTAGACACTAAGACTAGAGAGTTAAATATGCTCCTGGTCACTTGAGGTTTTCTACTGCTTATCTCTTCTCAGAGAATAGTCATTTTTTAAGTGTTTATGCCTATCCGTGCATGTATATCCTAAAACTATGAACTTGCATCAATACCTCTATGATGATTGATCTTGATTGTCATCTTGACTGGACGGAGAAAGGCCTAGGGAGGTTGGTGATACACACTTCTGAGTGGCCAGAGATAATCAGACCCTAAGGGCTCTGATGTAATTAAATGGTTTAATCCATTTACTATAAATACACTATTAAACTGTAAGTAGACTCCTGGGAGTTGGTGAAACTATGGAAGGTGTCACTTGGCTGGAGAAAGAAAGTCACTGGAGGTTGTGTCCTTCTGGACTGTGTCTTCTCCTGCCCACTTCCTATTCCCACTCTGTTCAACTTCCTGTCTGCCAGGAGATGAACTGCACTGCCAACCCCCACCCCCTACACACACACTCATGATGGACTGAAACTATAAACAAATAAAATGTCTTCTCCTTTTACATTGTCTGTGTCATGTATGCCGTCACAGTGACCGTCTGGCCAACACAACCTCCAGTGCCAGTTGAACCCACAGTATTCATGGTTATTATATGTGTTGTTCCCCTTTTCAGTGAGAAGACTAGCCTCCATGATCCACAGTGCAGGTATTTATTGCCCAAAGCTTCCCCAGGTACGCAGCATCATCTCCTGACCCACATCAGGTTCTAGCGCCGTTCAGCCACCTTCTTTATGTGGACACTAATCCTACTTTGCTGCCACACATTGCAGCTACCTACCAGAAATCAGGCGGATCCTCCTCCTACTTCCTTGTGATGGCCTTGACCCCCATTTGGTCACGCTCATGACTTCTACCTTCCTTTTTTTATTATTTTATTTTTTGTCAGTCATGGGGCTTCAACTCAGGGCCTGGGTACTGTCCCTGAGCTTTTTCACTCAAGACTAGCACTCCATCACTTGGCTCTACTTCCAGTTTTCTGGTGGTTAATTTGAGACAAGAGTCCCATGGATTTTCCTGCCTGGTCTGGCTTTGAACCACAATCCTCAGATCTCAACCTTCTGAGTAGCTAGGATTATATTATTGGCGTGAGCCACCGGTGCCCGGCTTCACCATGATTTCTAAAAGATAAACACAACTAGGTTTTTCTCTCCTTACAATAAAAAGAAGCAAAAGTCATCCTATTCTGTTTTGAGTTGTGATAGTAAGTATATTACCATGAATCAAAGGCAATTTTGTTTGAGTTAGTATGACCTGCTTGGAAGCATATTGTGATTTCTGAGGTATAATTCTGCCTCTGTAAGATTTGAGCCACTGCTTGTTACAAAAGGACACTTTTTAGGCTTTAAATATAAATATATGGATAAAAGTGAGGCCGCCAGGCACCGGCAGGGCTCATGCCTATCATCCTAGCTACTCAGGAGGCTGAGATCTGAGAATCACGGTTCGAAGCCATCTGGGCAGGAAAATCCATGAGACGCTTCAATAAAAACTGCCCAGAAAAAGCCAGAAGTGGTGCTGTAGCTCAAGTGGTAGAGCACTAGCCCTGAACACAGAGAGATCTCATTCAAGACCCACTTTCCAATGCTGTTGCTTCAGACAGCAATACCAGCCAGAAGAGGTCTGTCCTGGTCAGCATGGAACTAGCAATCAGATAGCATTTAGGCCAGGGATGCCATTACTGGGCTACATAGATAGAGCATGGCATGGCCTACTCAGAAGGCCCCTCAAACTCTACTTAAGCCTTTGATTTCTCTTACTAGACGTGGTCAAAATGGGTCAGTCACCGTTCCTATATTGGTCACCGGCCACATCTGTGTGTTGAAGACAGTGTTCGTGCCAAGAGCCCCTGCCTCGTGCAGGATTTTACAGCTGTAGGATGGTGGCATAGGCTACCGGTGACAAATGTGTCTGCATCTCCTTTCTCACCCCTGTGTACCATAGACTTTTCTTTATTGTTACTATGATAGGAAAGTTTAGATTTGCTTTCAGCATGCAGGTGGGCTCCAGGCAATTTCCATAGGCAGTCTGCCCTTCTCCCGCCCCCCCCCCCAGGCAGTACCCCAGCACCTGCACACATCTCTCTAGGTTGTGTTGGAAATAGCATGTTCTCTACTTCTCCCATGGTACTTGCTAACAGATAGACCCTATTTTTTTTTAAATCATAGTCTGATTTTTTTTTGCCTCTGGCAATATGGCAGGTAAATATTTTTCAAGTTTTTTAATGCACTAATGCGCTGACAAGCCCTAAAAAAAAAAAACAAGTGAAATCAGGAACTCAGAGAAGAAGTGAGGCAGCTGGGAAACTGAACTCCATCTTGAGGGTTTTGCTAAACTAGAGGACTTTACTTTTGCTTCGGATACCCTCTGTGTGACACAGGGGACCAAGGTTCCTTCAAGGTGGAGTCTTGAAACACTTATTTAGAAATTTCCCTCCCATATCTACCCGGGACTCTTCAGGGTTTCATCTCTATATGAAGGGTGAATACGGAAGAAATCTACATATTCCTAAGGAACTGCGAGAAAATATACTTGTCTCAAATAATGACACCAATTAGAGGAAGTCCCTTGATAAGTTGTAACCATATGCTGGTCTCCACAAGGAATTTTAGCTCATATGCAAACTACCTGAGTAGTTGTTTTTTTTAACTCAAATATAATTTTTTTTAGTTTAACAAAGAATGGGAAGAGCCCTTGAGTACCTGGCACAAACAAGGAGTCTTCATTTTCAAATCACATCTCAAAAAAAAAACAGGTATACAGAGAAATTTTCAGGAAATGCAAGTTTAAATAAAAATCACAACAGCATGAAGAGGCATAAAAAAGAGTGTATAATCGACTAAAAACAAATTTACACAGGATATAAAATATATGCTTAATTTGTGGAGGGAAAGGAAAAAAACAAACTGTTTAAATAGGGTTATAGGTGGACCCATTTCAACAATGAGATGTACAAGATGTTATGTCGAAAAACGAACTTCACAACTTTGGCGGGTGTGGGGGTGGGGATGGGGGTGGAGAGGGGAAGGGATGGGAAGGGGAAACAAAGGAAGAGGCAACAATGCTTGATAAGAAATGTACTCACTATCTTGCCCATGTAATTGTAACCCCTCTGTATGGTATTTTCACAATAATAATAATTTAATATATATATATATGCTTAGATTTTTGTATGTGCCTTGCCTAGGGCTTGAACTCAGGGCCCGGACGCTGTTCCTGAACTGTTGTGCTCAAGGCTAGCAGTTTACCACTTGAGTCACAGCTCCACTTCTGGCTTTTTGCCAAATAGTTAGAGCTAAGAGTCTCTCAGACTTTCCTGCCTGGGATGGCTTTGAACTGTAATTGTCAGATCTCAGCCTCCTGAGTAGCTAGAATTACAGCCATAAATATGCTTACTTTTAAAATGAAGAAAATACAATTGAAAGTCAAGAGATTATATAAATTTTCAATTACTGTATCTTTGTATAAGATTGGATAGAAGTTCAAGAAACAAAAGTTCAAAATTTAAAACTCACTAGAGCAGGAGTATAGCAGATAAGCTGAAGAAGGAATCCAGAATCTGGAAGATGAATCTAAGGAAATTACACAAACTGAAGCTAAGAGGTTCACCTATGGTGAAAGCAATAAGAAATATTTAAGTAGAACAAGAATTTGTAACATGAGGAAATTGGCAACCTAAAAAAAAAAAGGAAAGAAATAGAAACAAATCTGTGAACACAAAGTTAACTAGACAACATAAATATCTGTTTAAAATGAAAATAAAGGGGCTGGGGGATGTGTTCAGTGGTAAGAGTGTTCCCCTAGCTCCAAGTTTGACCCTAGCACTAAGTGCATACATACAGATAGACAGACAGACAGTTGGGTATAATGGCACATACCTGTAATCCCAGCACTCATAAGGCTGAAACAGGAATATAATGAGTTTAAGGCTAACCTGGGATAATGTGGTGAGATCCTGTCTCAAAGTTAAGTAAATCAAATTAGAATAAAATAAAGATTTTCGACAAGCATAACTAAATACGTTTAAGTTTTAAACACGTAGGAAGGGAAAAGAGGAGAACTATATCATATTCCAGCCAAAATAAGGAAAGGAGACAAATGAGAGAACAGATGTAATAATGAAGACTAGTTAATAGGTGAATGCATCCAGTGGGCGCTGTAGGTGGAAATGAATGAAGTACCTGTGTCTTTAAAGATGTGAATAAAACACAACATAGAGTCAGAGCAAAGAAACTGAATCCCAGGGGAGTACGTGAATACAGTCCATTTATACACAGCCAGAAGCATGGAAAACAAACGCTACGACGTTGCACAGAAATGCAAAGGTAAGATAAGACTGCAAGGAAAAGCAGAAGCAGACAAACACAAATGCTGGATAATATTTATCTCTAAGTGGACGTGAGGGAGCAGGATTAGAGAGAGATAAGTGGGAAAATGCAAAACACATGTAATTATTCTTTTGTTATAAATGGATGAGTGACTATATAATTGTTCATTGTGTTATGTTACGCACCCACAAGTATGTTGTTATTATTTTTTTTTGTCGGTCATGGGGCTTGAACTCGGGGCCAGGGTGCTGTCCCTCAGCTCTTCAGCTCCAGTGGCTCTACCACTTGAGCCACAGCACTACTTCCAGTTTTCAGGTGGTTTATTGGAGATAAGAGTCTCATGGACTTTCCTGCCCAGGCTGGCTTTGAACCACGATCCTCAGATCTCAGCCTCCTGAGTAGCTAGGATTACAGGCATGAGCCACTGGCACCCAGCTAAATATGTTATTTTTTTATCTCATTATTTAATAATAAATATATTTATTTGAATTTGATATAGTGTGAAAATAGGGTCCCAGGTTTATTTTATTGCTAGCTAATGATCAGCCACTTTAATCTCATTTAACAAGTAATAATCTTTCTCCCATTGGAATGTATCTATGCATCACCCTGGTCATGCATAGAATCTTCATATACCTTGGGATTTATTTCTGGATCCTTGTTTTCTGTTGTTATGGCCATATCTCTATCACTGATTTGGCTGTTTCTATTCAATATCATATTGATCTTTATCATGGCAACTTTTTGGTTTGGTGTTTCAATACTGGTAAGGAACATCTCTCTCTTTAGCTTGTTTTTCTTGGTTATCTGAGCACACTGGTTCTTTCAAATGAACTTGTTAAGATCACTCTAAACAATTCCAGAAGGATTACATTAAATTTATAAATTTATGGTGATGTCTTTCCACTAGAGAATAAGAAATGTCTTTGCATTTGTTCAGATCTTATTTTATGACCTTCCATAAGATTTTATAGTCTCTTTCATATAGGTTCACGGCTTACTTGTCAAATTTATTCATAAATATTTTATGGTTTGTACAGTTATTGTGAGTGGACTGTTCTCCCCCCTTTTTTCATTTCTAATCATTTATTGCAAATGTAGAGAAGAATGATTATGTTGACACATTTATCACTTGTCCAACTACTTCATCATAATTCTCATGATTTAATTTTTTCACTTAGCGTCTCTTGCTTACATACATATACAGATACATAATCAGCAGAAAGAGGGAACTGTTAGTTGTCTTTCTTTTCCAAGAGTTAATGGCCGTTTTGTCTTCTTGGCTTAGTATATTTCCTACAGAATAATGAAGATGTTACCAGGGTCCCTATCTGGCTCCTGATTTGAATTTGAAAGTCCTTAGTGATTGGCCAGTTTAGATGAATTAGTTAAGAACATAGTTAAGGAGTTTTCTTCTGCTCCTCTTTAAAGTCTTTACTTGGAAAGATTGCTGTTTTTTTTTAAATTATCTTTAAGTAGTTGTAAAAAGGGGTTCCAATTCCATGTGTAAGACTGCTGTAATTGAAGACTCTTCTTTTCTACTTTTGCTCTGAATTTGGAGATAGAACCTCTACTTTAACTTGGAAGCCACTAATTTGGGTCTCAGTAATGACCATTCATTATATTTCTGTTTTTACTCAAAAAAAAAAATCCACCATTGAGAGCTGAACTAGATTCTCTTGGCGTTTTGACATCTTATTGTCACTATGTTAAGTCATCCACCTTCTCCAGCAGCTCTTGAGTCTCCTTCCTCTTTCTGAAAGCAAGACTTCATGATAAATGTGGTTATGTTTTTTTGTTTTTGTTGTTGTTCCCTGTGGCTTAAGTTCAGATACTGAAGTGCCGTAAGGTAGCAGTGATCTCAAAACAAGGGCTGGCGGGTAATGGTTGATGCTGAAGCCCCCTGCAGAAGTGGGCAGGTTGTTATGGGGCCTCCATGGAGGAAGCCTCTTCTTCCCTGGTCTCCACAGGCTCCTCTGTTCTCAGGGGAAGAGCAGCTTCAGCTTACGCATTACGCCAAGCAAGCCAACCTCCCTGCAGGAACCTCGGCCCACCTGCGCCCTGAGCCAGAGGACTGCATCTGAGGACAGAAGAAATGAAATTATCTATTCAATATTATTACTGTGCTTCATCTTGCTCTTAGCTCGAACATATTTTTAAGGCTCCCACTGGGAGAAAAGGAAAGATCTTGGAGAGGAGAGATCGACACCATATTGATTAGAAAATAATCATTTGTATGTGTATGTACTCATATTAGATATTTCAGTGGAACTCCTAATTATTTCTCTAAGAGTACAACCCAGGAGGAGAACCACATTGCGATCTGACACATGTATGACAAGTGCTCTAATAAACAAGGCAAGGTATTGGACCTGAGCAGCTACAGGGCCCTGGAAGAGCGTAGCATTCCCTTCTGGGCTCCTGCATCTCCAGGGATAGAGTGACAGGTGACATCACAGAGGCTCCTGCCGAGTGACTCCACAGTAACGCCAGGAATCATCAGAGGCAGCCTGACGTGTCATGACCTTCCATCATGCATTGGTGGGGTTGCTGGAAAGATAGCCCGCCTACGAGAGCATCATCGAGACAGTGATGACCCACGGGGATGCGGCAACATCTGGTCTCCTCAGCTCCGAGACGGAGGGAGCCCCAAGGAGCCAGGAGAGTGACAAGGGAGCGTGGTACCTGGAGGGAAAATGAGAGGGCCTGGTGACAGCACATAAGACAGATGGAAGCCAGAGAGGCTTTGGGCAAAAGAAAGGAACTTGGGGAGAGGAATATATTTAGAGGAAGCGCTCTAAAACAAAGCCATTTTGTAAAAGAAACACTCCCAAGGGCAAAACGCCTATCGGACTCTGCATTTTTATGCAGCTTTTCTTCCCAACCCTTCAAAAGCCAGTTGAGATAACGTGATAGGGCAAATAGATGGAGAAAGAAAAAGATTTGGGATAGTGTTATAATAGCCAAAAGACATCCAAGTTCAAACACTGGCTCTGTTATACATCCAACATTCACAGGAGATTTTTTTTTTAAACCCCAAGGGATTTGTGCACAGATTTCTAGTGTCACCAGCAAGGATACTAAGGCTGATATGTGACAGAGACTCGCCCAGCAGATCTCTAGTCTCTAATCCACCACCCGCCCTCGCCGGTGCTTTTTGCAATCAGCTCTCAATCTGCCACTGTGTCTATGTCTGTTCCTTCAAAACCATGCATTTCTGGGCCAGGCATGGAGGTAGAGGGAAAAGAAACAAGATCAGAGGCCAGCCCTGGGGGGGGGGGGGGGAATCCACAAGACCCAATCAAAATATATGGCTCAAGTGATAGAATGCCACTCTAACAGGTGGGAAGCCATACGTTCCACCCCCAAAAGTTAGCTCCTGATTCCTCGGATCTCTCTAAACAGCCTTTATCAGATTCTTTCCCTCACTTGACCTTGTGCTCTGTGCCAGGCCCTGTGCCAAGCAAGAAGTCCAGCCTGTTCTTGGCCTTAAGATCACAGAGGCCTGGTGACAAGCCCTGGAGCTCTAAGTAGGTGTAGAGTTCAATGACTACTAAGGCCCTACCCCTAAGATCTGTTGTTCTGATTGAGAAGCCAAAGAGCAAGAACATCTCTCCCCTGCCCCCCGCCGCCATATTACTTTATGAAAAGGGTGCTCAGTGTGGCAGGAAGGAGCCCAGGTTAGGTCCTGGGAGCTCCTTTGCTGGAATGAAATAGACTGATGAGGCCTGGGTTGGCAGGGGAAGGGGGTGGGGGGGGAGGACTTCCCTGTCCTCCCTGGGACCCTGACACACACATGCGATGTCATGGCTGGAAGAGAACACCCTGGAAGCAGAGCCCTAGGTTCCCCCTGGCAAGGCCAGAATCCTGGCAACTGCCGGACAAGGCCCTTAGGTGCCAATTAGAACCGGCAGAGCCTGTGCTGTGCTGAGATTGGTCGGTGCCAGTCACTTTGTCCTGCATGCTGGTGGTCTCACTACCCCACCTTGGCAAGCTGGGCAGTGGATGGATCTCCAGGGTAGGAAAAACCACTGGGGTGGCCATTTCCTCAGGCAAGTGGGAGGTCTTGATATTTTCAGTCTGTCTCCAGCCACCAATCAGTACTTTCAATCCAAATATGTCCACCTCTGGGTGGGAAGGTGGCTCAGTGGTAGAGTGCCTGTCTAGCGTGCATGAAGCCCTGGGTTCGATTCCTCAGTACCACATACACAGAAAAAGCCGGAAGTGATGCTGTGGCTCAAGTGGTAGAGTGCTAGCCTTGAGCAAAAGAAGCTCAGGGACAGTGCCCAGGCTCTGAGTTTAAGCCCCAGGACTGGAAGAAGAAAAAAAAAGATAAAACAATTATGTCTACCTCTCCGTTAAGGCTGGTCTTCTGAAGACAGTGGCCACATCACACAGGCCTCAGTTCCCCACACGGTGCCACACTCATTCAGAAGGGCGAGATTGGGAAGTCGCTGCACGCCAAGCCCTTTCCATGACTGATCTCATTCACGCCTGAGCACCATCTGTGGGGTGGGCCAGCACGAGCTTCCTCTTTCAATAAGAGGGAAAAGAAGGCAGGGCACCTGTTCACCAAGATCCGTGGCGCCCTGGCCCGGGCAGATGGATAGGTTGGCCTGGGTGTTTCTGGAGAGTTGAGCACTCAGGCTGTGTAAAGAGGTCACCCCTGGCACTCCTCGGCAGTTGGCACCCACGCCTCTAGCGCCAGCTCTTTCTTACCTGCTCCACCATGGATGACACTGTGGCAGCACCCAGGACATCGGGAGGGCGTGGCAGCTGCCCCTGGTCAGCACCCGGGGAGCACTGCTCTCGCTCCCACCAGCCGCCTGGTTGTGGGGTTCCACCTCCAGGTCCTTTGAGCGGGTGCTGGCAGCCTTCAGGAGAAGACCTGGGCTGCCCCTCCAGCAGCAGCCCCCGGAGCCTGGACAGGGGAAAAGTGGGCTCACTGTCACCCCTACCCCCGCCGCCAACTGGAGGCACAATCTAGACACAGAAAAGTGGCCCTGGGCAAAAGGTGCCAGCAGGCAGTTGGCTCCCCAAAGCAGAAAAGCTAATGGATTTCCCCTCGTCTTGATCCGTTTTCTGCTGCTATCCCATTGTCCCACAGACCAAGCTATGAACAACCCGAGTGTGTTTATTTAGCTCATGGTTGGAGGCCGGGAAGTCGCAGAGCTGTGGCATGACGTGGCAGCAAAGCCAGTGGGCAGGAGAGGCAGTCAGCCCCCCTCTCCCATCGACCAGGGTCCCCGAATTCACTTGGTAACTACATTGTCCTGTGGTCACAACATTCATCCATTCATCACCTAGCCACCTCTTAGAAACGCTGCCTCTTAGTACTACTACAATGATGATAGAGTTTCAACCTGAGTCTTGCGGGGGGGGGGGGGGAGGGGAACATTCCCACTATAGGCATCCTCAGGTCATTTGGGGCATGATCTCTTGAGAGAGAAGCTCTCATGGATGGACCTTATTCCAAGGAACTGAGCCAGTGTGGAAGTCAAATAGCTCCACTTCCTATCCTGCTGCTAGTGAATGGAGCCCCCAGGTTCTCTCTCTCGGTCCTTTGTCAGGATTCATCCTCCTCCCACACCCTCTGCTGGGGCCCAGGCTTTGCCTTTCGCATAGGCACACCACACCCGGGCCCAAACGGCCAGAGCCCATGGCTGCCAAAGCCAGTGACATGCCTACATCCCCCCACTCCTACTTTGAATCACAGCCCGAGCCTTTCATACCAACTGGCACAAATGGACTTGTTGCGCCCGCCGCCATCCCTTTAATGGAACAATTCCCACTCCTACCCATGTTCCGTAAATTTAATTAGTGTTGAAAAGCAGCTTATTTGGCAAGATGATCAGTTTTTAACCTGGGTAAACGACTTCCTTTATGACTATAAATTAAGCACGTTCTATCCTTTTTCATGCATCACGGTCGTCTTCATAAATACTGTAGGCAGTTGCCTGGTGGTCTCACATGGTTACTTTTCCCATTACCGTTTTATCGTCATCCTGATAGGAGTAGGGAATTCATTCTGCCTTAATGACAAGAAGGAAGTGGCAGCGAGGGGCTCCTCTCATGCCCGCCCCGGCCTGGTCCTCTTAACGCTCCACAGGGCCCTAACTGTCAATAGCCTGTGCAAAGGGCAAGAAGACCCAGGGCTGTAAAGCTACTTTTGTCTTAATTGCAAATAATTAGGAATTAAACATTTGCCAGCGGCCAGTTTCCACGACAGAGGCCACCCTGAATGTTCTCCAAGTCTTCAGTGGCCACAGGTGGGCACAAATGTTTTCTTAGCCTTGACCGACAGGAATGCCATGGGCAGGGAGAGGGGAATGTCACCTGCAAGCTAATCGACGTGGGCATTGGATGTAGCCCGCGCAGCACCGGTCCTCAGAGGTGATCCCTTACAATCTGGACACAAAGGAGTTACTAATAGGGGAACTCAGCTGCCTAGACTGTGCCTGCCTGGCTAGCTGGTAATTCCATGCGGCCCCCACGCCTCTCCCCAGGCCAGTCCCGAACTGGCCCTAAATAGCAGCACTAAGTCGTCATCAAGGTCAGCTCTTAAAACCATGGTGGTGCTTAAAACCTGAGTGCCTTAGAACCACATGAGACCCCAGGCTTAGCATCTGTGGGGCCTCCCTGAGACCAGAGTTTGGGGCAGATACCCTCAAAGAGGAAATCCACCCCTGGGTCAAGTTGAAGCTGGATTGCCAGAGGGAGAAAGCCGATGGGGTTGATAGGTAGGGATCAACATAGCTAAAGCAAAAACTGCATGGCAGAGGCTGAAAGGCCAGAGGCCCAAAGACATAGGCTGTTGTGGTAAGCCCATTAGTGGATTCCCATCCTCCTTGGACAAGGAAGTTAATAAAATGACCTAGTGGCAACACTTTGTGTCCTCACCTTGTTGTGGGAAAGAAACAAAGGCTGGTATTTTTAGAGCCACGTTAGTTTCTTCTCATAGCCACCAGATCTTTCTAGAATAACCCATTTTCCAAGGAGAACCATGCTAATCAAAGGCACTCTGAAGTAAAATCAAGCAGCAGAAGCTGCCCAGTGGGTCCCCCAACCCAAAGCCTCCCAGGCCCGGACGGTGCCTTCCTCTCCCTTCCCTTCCTACCTACCCCTGGGCAGCCTCCACAGGGAGCCTCCATGCTGACACCCAGACAGCAGAGTGGATAAAGGAGACTCGCACAGCCTACCCGGGATCTGCACCCTTACACTACACAGAGCCGTGCCGACCTTCTGAGTTTATTATGATTCAAGAAAAAGTCAATATTTCCTAGCTTGCCAAGGCCTGGGGAATTTAAATGAGTTATTGGAGCAAGCAGTTAATCTGCCGATAACTGATATTTTTTTTCCCCTTTCAAATCTATAATGATGAAAAACAGACTTAACAAAAACACAAGACAAGGAGGCTTATTCTTTCCCCCCACCCCCAAAACCCCCTCCCTCCCATCTCTACTTTAGATGTTTTAATCACAAGCAACAGGAGCTGGACCTAAAGGATGGGGTGGGGGGAGACTTGGCCCTAGGGTCTTTTCTGTCTTGCTGAATATGTGGAAGGTGATTGATTTACACTTCAAGCAAAGACTTCGGTGGCCCTGATGTTTACATTCATGTTTTAATCATCTGTATGTTGATAGAACTCTTCTGTAATTCTCAACTTTCCCTCTGTTTTCATTCATGGTGCGTGGCGATCCTGGGCTTCCCTGGGCTCCCACCATGGAGTGTGATATTGGGTACAGATGCCTTCCAGCCAGCCCCTCTCTCCTCTGGGGTGTCTTTGGGGGGAGGGGTCATGTACAGGGCAACACCCCCAAACAGTGTGGCAGCTGCCTCTCTCCACATCTCAGCCTTCTTGTCCACAGCTACAGCAGTGTACTGGAAAAGCTAGGGGAAACAGGGAGGGGAAGGCTACTGGTGGCTTTCGCCTCTCTCTTAAGTGACATGGCCAACTATGGTCTCCCCAAGGAGAGAAGGTCAACCTCGGGCCTCCCTACACAGGCTTTCCCCACCTAACCTGCACTTGAGACGACTCTGGAGGGGCTTTCCACACCCACAGCATCAACCCCCAGTCCCCTCAGACCACACCCTGCTTCCTAGCCCTGTTCTACACCAAGCTCTCCCTCCCTCCCCTCCCATCTCCTTGAGACCTGCAGATGCATCTCAGAGAGAGCCCTTCCACTCTCTGCCTACAGCAAAATGGACCCTTCCCTCCTTTACCCTTCTCATTCATGACTCCAAAAGGTAGCTCCCTGTCCTGGGTTCCCAGAGCTCTTTGCCCGGCCTAATCTCATGGCCCTTGTCCCATTTCTGTCCCTAATGAAAGTTACATCTTGCATGTTTGGCATCCATCACCTTACTGAATCCCCAAGTCAGAACAAGACAGAGTCATGGCTTGTTCAGCCTCGGGATTCCTCCTGGCCCAAAGTCATTCCAAGCCAAAGGAAAAGCAAGAATGAGGAAGGGAGGGGAGGGTTGATAATGAGCGACTCTGACAAAGAGCCATCCACTTCAATACGTTTCTCATGCAGGCAGTGTCTCGGGGAGGGGGGGCTGGTGGCAATGGTAACATGCTCTCTGACCTCTGCCACAAGGCACCACATAAGGAGTACTGGATGGCTAGATTTTTTTTTTGTATCCTGCCTATGGATCCAAGGATGGGCAGGTACTGTGATCAGGGATGCTCAGAGTGACTGAGCCATTAAGACCCTGAGCTGTGGACAGCCAGATGTCCTGCTCAGTACACTCGGAACCCCCACACTCCAGCCCAGGTGGGCCTTGGGCTCACAGAAAGATGGCACCTCTCCTGGCTCAGGATCTGAAAGAGCCACGTAGGAAGCTCCTCCTGCAGCTGACCCCCCGTGTTTTCTGTGTGTCTCCAGGGCTTTCCACCCACCAGCTGCCAGGCTCCTGCGGGAAGACACTCTGCAGCCGTGGGAGTCGGTGCGTGCTCAGCCCGAAGACGGGGCAGCCCGAGTGCCGCTGCCAGGAGGTGTGCAGACCCCGCTACGTGCCGGTGTGTGGCTCAGACGGGAGACTGTACGAGAACCACTGTGAGCTCCACCGTGCCGCCTGCCTGCTGGGCAAGAGGCTGGTCACCGTCCACAGCAAGGACTGCTTCCTCCGAGGTAGGGAGATGGCTCCTTGAGCTATCGGGGTTTTTTTTTGGGGGGGGTGGGTCTTGTGATGAATGTTCTAGTGTCCTTCCAGCTAATGAGCTGGGTGCTGGGTGTCCGCGACAATGGCATTCCTGTCTGCATCTCACGTCTATAAACTGTATCTCACGCTCTTGGAGCAGCCCTCCTAGAGAGCAGATAACAAGGCGCTATGCATGACCCGACCTAGAGGCCATGTCCACCCAGCGTGGAGCAGGAAGCCATACTGGGCAGACACCAGCATGGTGGTCTCCAGCGTGGCGGGACTCCAGCTCTGTCCTGGAGAGGTTGAGGATGGGAAAGACTTCCACACCCTTGCCCACTCAGAACGGCCCTGAGCATGACCAAGCACGGCTAGCAGACCAGGACTCCATTCTGTGCACTCATATCGTCTTAGCACCTAACCTCAGCGAGGAGGGCTAGGAAAGTGCTCGGTAATAAGCCACAGCTGCGCACCAATGTAAGGTAGAACGCCTGGTCCCACGTTGGCACGACCCCAATCAATAGTGCGAGCCACCGGAACCCATAGAAATATTCTTCATCCCAAAGTAGCCATGCCCGGATGCATTATCAGGACGCGAATGGCAGAGAAGGTGGAAGCAGAATGTGGGCAGATGGGCGCAGCCTCACCCGCCCAGGCCGCAACGGGGGGGGGGGGTCTCTGGAGATGGGAGAGCTGCCCTGGGGCTGTATCAGGTCATCAACCTGCTTGAGTTGGACCAGGAAAGGAAGGAGAAGGCTTCAAAGAGCAGCCTGTCTGCAGAGCTTGCGCTGTGAGGGGCTCTGAGTGTGTATGTGACACAAGACACACAGGTGTGCCAAGTAGTCTCAACGGAGGTTTCGTTAGTCTCCACTGCCTCTACGCAGGATCACCTGCACCCCTATAGTGTGCCAGGCTCTTCCCTCCCTCCCTCCCTCCCTCCCTCCCTCCCTCCTGGTCTCCCTCCCCTCTGTGGCCTTGGAAGCACTGGCTCCGCAAAGGCACATTTAGCCTGTGACGGGAATTGTCCCGGACACTTTCATGGCTGTGCTCATGATGCTAATGCCGAGGTGCTTCAGAATCATGAGACGCATTATGCAAATGAGGCCACAATGAGCCGAGGACAAATGTTCCCCAGTCTGCAAGCGCTGCCCAGATGCTCTGCCTGCCAATTCCCCAGCAACCGTGCGCACTAAAACACTTGACCAGTTGCTCCAGCTTTATTGGCCGTGTTGAATTTTATAGACTGATGTTCCATTCTCTAGTTTCCAATATTCCCTCTCCCTGCGCCCCCCCCCTCTACTGCTCCCCCCCCCCCTAGATTGCCTCTCTCTGAAAGGTTTTTATTTCTGCATCAAGAGTGTGGCCATCAATTCCCTGGCCATCGGTTATTCAAACCGCATTTCTCATTTCACATGAGCAAAAAGAACCACCTTCACAAACCCTGCCGCAGCCAGGGATGATGGGGGTGACCAGAGTGCCAGAGGGTGGGGGCCGGGCCTCAAGGCGATTAGGGTACAGCTCTGCTTCCTTGCTGATTGAATTTACCCACAGAATCCTCCTGATGTGCCACAGAGGCTAGACTCTGTGAATCTGCCCTCCTCAAGACCACCCCCTGCCACACACACACACAGAAGGGACCAAGTGCCTGTGGGTCTCCCGAAAACACTGGGTTGCATCCAAGCTGTGGACACTTCCTAGCCACACACTTCCCTGGGCCTAGCCTTTGCCTATAAAATGGGCCTGCCATCTTTCTCTGTGTCTCTACCTCCTCTGGCTATGGAAAGAAATGAAGGAAGTAGTCCGAGACCACACAGCATAGCACCTGGCCCATGGCAAGTGTTCAGTGTTAATGATAATTTGCCATCATTGTTTATTCTTATCTAATGTGGCCCGAGGTCTAGAACAGAACAAAGCCCAATTTGTGAAAGGGTCCCGGGACACGGGAACAAGAGCCCTGCCTGGCCAGTTTCAAGGGGCCCAGGCACCTTCATGGTAGCTGGAGAACAGAGAAGGAGGTGCTGGGTGTTCAGGCCCTGGAGCTGGCCTACGTCGAGATGCCTGCCTGGAACCAGACTTCCCTACCTTCTCACCTGGCCCAGGGCTCCAGGCTGTCTGGAGAACCTCAGTTCCTTGTGCTCAAGGGGGGCTCCAGTCCCAATCGGCAGCAGGCCCAGCTTCCCTCTTCTCTACCAGGGAGCAGGAAGACGTGAATGCCAAAGGCTCAGTCCAGAACAGGGTATGGGGAGGCTCAGGAACAGAGAGGATGACTTCTTACGATTTCTATCTCCCAATGAGAGCAGCCCCTGCTTAGTGTCAGCTTGAGCCACATGGATGACAATTGGCCATTTGTCCCACAGCTAAGAGTTATTAATACAGGAAACTTGAAAAATGCCCTTCCTACCCCCCCTCACCCCCACCCCCATGCAAACACAATTCTCTAAAACCATCCATCCTCCCATTTCCATTCCTCCCAGACTTGACAAAGAGAACTTAGGAGTTCATCCCCTGGGGCTTGGCCTGCCCCATTGGATGGAGTGTGTTAGGGAAGTGAAGGGGCGTTGTACATGGTGCTAGGCCAGGCCATAACACATTGGAACTCACCCAAATGCCATCAGCGCCCCCCCCAGCCCCCTGCTGCAAGGTTATTGCTGAGGACTGATTGGGGACACGTGGCCCTCTCCACCCCACATGAGAGACCAGTCAGAATCCTAAGCCCCATTTATTAGGAAAGAAAAGTAAAATAACCTTCTCGTATCACTTTCCAGTTGCTATGGAAATAGGCTTCCCTGCGAATGCAGAATGAAATAGAGTATCATTTAGGAATCTTCAATATGTGTAAAAGTCAGGCCAAACCCCGAAAGATGGCCTCCCCTCGTCTGCGGCTTTCATCTCCCATCTCCTAAGATACAAGCCGGGGGTCTCTGTCTTCAAAGTCAGAGGAACGGAGGGACATGGCGTCGATACTGTATTTCCTTTCCTTCCTTAAGGCAAAATCAGAGTCATGCTTTTCCTCAGCACCAAACCTCCAACAAAAGAGAGTTACTAAGATCCGGGGACAGGATTCTCTGCTTAACCTCACGCGGAGTCTGTGTTTTTAGAAGTTATCTCGTTGGCAGCGCGTTCCTGCGCGCACGCTGGTCGGTGTTCGCAAGTTATTTCACTGAGTTGGTTTTGAATTATCCTCCCACACTGCCCAAGAAGACAAGCTTGCTTGCCTTTCAGCACTCAGTCCCCATGCCCGCGTGGCATGCTACCAGCTGACCCAGCGTCATCGTTGGGCAAGGTTTCCAAACAAACCATGAACTTAGGGAAGCACAAAGGCCATTTTAAATAGACCTTATAGATTCTCCTATCTGAACGGCATTTACAGGCGCCCTTGGGAGCAAGTCCCAAAATAAGTGATGTCAGAGGAAGTGATTTCCACTTATGCGGGGGGCGCGCGGGGAATGGAACATGGTATATATATTCAGTAATCTTGTTCTATCTTAAATGTTACTAAACAGGCATGAAAACTCAATGTTTTATTGCAGATTAGCAGAGCAGATAGATCGTGGACCAAAAAACCGTTTTGGGGGGGTAGGGAGTAAGGGGAGGTGTTAACTGGGGCCTCCATCTTGCTGTACATGTCCTGCCTCTTGAGCTGCACTCCAAACCCCGAAGAACCTTCTTTATTCTTTTCTTCTTTCGTGTGTGTGTGTGCACGTGCACACGCACACACACATACCCCTGGGCTTGCTGTTACTGAAGCTTGAACTCAGGGCCAAGGCACTATCCCTTAGCTTTTACACTCAAAGCCCATGCATGCTCCGCCACTTGAGCCACCACCCCCACTTTAAGCTTTTTGCTGGTTAATTAAAGATAAGAGTCTCACAGATCTTCCTTCCTGGGGCTGGCCTTGAATTGTGATCCTCAGATCTCAGCCTCCTGAGGAGCTAAGATCACAAGCGTGAACCACCAGTGCCCGGCTCTTGTTTTATTGCTACTCCTCTTGTTACCCTGAATCTTGGTGCTTTAAGAGCTTAACTTAAACTAGACTGCACACCTTACTCACCAGATGGGTAAGGTGGGTGGATCCTGAAGAGTGAGGGAGGGACTTGCTAGGTTGTAAGAGTAGGAATGGCTTTCTAGAGGTATAGGCATGAAATATTCCCAGGGTCAGACAAGAGTCAGTAATTACAATTTGGCTGGCCGGGAGAGGGGGGGAAATAGGGGGGCAGGAAGAAGGGTATTATTGGGTTAAATGGATAGAAGTAGACAGGAAAATCCAGGTGAATTACTTAATGGCCTGACTGGGTGTCATACGTCCAATTATCTCAATTCCAGTATAGGGACCTTAAGGTCTAGAAAGGACCCAAGCCTGTGGTCCAGTTTTTTGGCATTGCCACTGGCTCTTCAGAAATACACCCCAGGCATGGTTGCTCATGTCTTTAATCCCAGCTATTCAACAGCCAGAATTTAGGAGGATTATGGTCCAAGGCCACAGTCGGTCTCCTCGACCAACAAAAATCTGGATGTAGTGGTACAGGACCGCTTCTTTCATGGCTGTCATCCCAGCCACAAAGAAAGTATAAATAAGAGGGCAACTCTCCAGCCTAACTGGGGGAAAAAAATTATTTGGAAAATAACTAGAGCAATAAAAAGTGGGGGGGGCTGATTTATAGCATAAATGGTGGAGCACCTGACTCGCAAGCGCAAGGCCTTGAGTTCAAATTCTTGTACTACCACCAGAGTAAATAAATCATAATTATTAATCACAGCAATCATTTTTAAAGTGTCTCCAGCTTTGGGACTGTTTTAATTCAAGTCCCAGCAAGGCATGTGTCCAGCAAATGCAGTTGTTTCCTCCTTCCAGCCTTCCCCAGGGGACTTTGTGGCAAGAAGGGAAGGCTCCAGAACCATTGCCTGTAGGAAAGACCTGCTGGGCCTTGTAGATCAGCAGAAAGAGAGACTCTGAGGCTTTTTCCAGGGCAGGCTATGTCCATCATA
Source organism: Dipodomys ordii (assembly GCF_000151885.1). Classification (NCBI taxonomy): domain Eukaryota; kingdom Metazoa; phylum Chordata; class Mammalia; order Rodentia; family Heteromyidae; genus Dipodomys; species Dipodomys ordii. The sequence continues at coordinate 4,550,163 of NW_012267351.1, forward strand.
CCACACTCAAAGGCTTCTGGACGTTAGAAAATCAGTCCACAATCACCCCTCTCTGGAAAGCATAGGAAACACTGAAGTACATAGAAGACTACTAGAGGAGGCAGGACCTGAACCAGCTCTTCTGCAGCCTGGCCGGGCTCCCAGGGCCCAGGGCTGGTCCTATCGCCCTTGCTTTCTCTCCAGATTCCTTTCCTGTTCTTCCAGAGCCGTGTGCCGTGTGTGTGTGTGTGTGTGTGTGTGTGTGTGTGTGTGTGTGTGTGTGTGTGTGTGTGTGTG
>NW_012267351.1:4550567-4574155 GCF_000151885.1 Dipodomys ordii
GTTGTTGTTGTTGCTGTTGTTGTGGGGCTTGAACTCAGGGACTAGGTAAGCTTTCTGCTCAAGGCTAGCACTTTATCACTTTGAGCCACAGCTCCACTTCAAGTTTTGGGGGGTATGTTTGGTGGTTAATTGGAGATAAGAGTCTCATGGACTTTGCTGCCCAGGATGGCTTCAAATCATGGTCCTCGGATCTCAGCCTCCGGATAGCTAGGATCACAGGCGTGGACCCCTGTGCCCGGCTTTCCTACAGACGCCTTTTCACTATAGCTTCATCAGCCCACACACACACAGGCTCAGAGACCATCATTGTTTCTCCAGGCCCTGCAACGAGATTGCAGCTGCTGGGCTGGGCCTTGACTCTGAGTTCCACAGAGGAGGATTTGAAGCTTCCCAGCTTCAGATGTCTACTAAATGCCTAGCACATGCCAAACCTGTTCCCGGGGCCTGAGGATACCCGAACGATCAGGTGCCCAGTCTGACTGGGCCCGTGGTGGTGATAGTCAAGTCTCCAGCATCCCCAACCTCCTAAATCATCACTTAGCAGCTGCTTTAGCCAGAGAAACCCCTTAGACCTCAAGGACAAATGGGAATGGTCTTTTGCACCACGACTCCGTGGATTTGGTTAACCTCAGCACACACCACTGGGGTTTGGCCAAACTGAGCTATCTTACAGCTCTGAGCCTCCATCCCAACCTACCCAGTAGCTCTCACCCACTCTGTGCCCTCTGCTTCCAAGATCGAGAATTTATGGCTTTAAAACAAGCAAGTGTATTCTTTGAATATTTCCTCTCTGTTTTCTGCAAGACACTCTCTTGGCATAGGCGCCCTGTGAGCGTGTGCAAGAAACGTTATCAGCTCAGCCGTGTGGTGTGCTTCACAGAACTGCTGCCTTTCCAATGAATTAATTACATCCCAGTAATTAAAAATTGTTAATAAGTTATTGAGCTGAGAAAGCCTCGCGCTGCATTGATTTCACTTATAGAAGCAAGCTCCGGCCTCCAATCCTCCCCACATTGTTTCCTGATGTTTAGCAACCCTTTCCCTTTGTCTCCACCCCCCTCCTCTCTCTATGCTCCCCCAGTTCAGCGGCCCGACATCCTCAATCTCTCCCCTCTTAAAGGCTAAAGAAGCCAGCTTCAGTCAGCACTAGTGGCTCACGCCTGTAGTCCTAGCTACTCAGGAGGTTGAGCTCTGAGGATCGTGGTTCACAGCCAGCCCAGGCAGGAGAGTCTTATCTCCAATGAATCACAAACAAACAAACCAGAAGTGGAGCTCAGGGACAGTAACCAGGCCCTGAGTTCAAGTCCCATGATCAACACCAACAAAAGCCATCTTCAGTCCCAGCATTCCTCTTTCCCCTTTCTTTCCCGCCACCGGCATGGAGTTAGTTAACATCACCTGACCATGCAAAATGCCAGGCAGTCCAGACAACATTTCCCAGGCCTGCACTTCCTGAGGCCCTTCTGCAACCACAGGTGTCACCCAGCCTTCCTTTGCTTCCAGGGCCCACGCCTTACCCCCTGCCTCTCGGCAGGCAGGTCGTTCTCCAGCAGCATCCGGCATGTGGGTCCCCCGAGATCTTCCTTGCTCTCCTCTCTCTCATCATCCCTTCTCACCTCTTCTGACCATCACAACCATGCTTCAACCCCAAACTGCCTCATGAGCAACGCCTCCATGGGCTCCCCCCACATTTGCACCTCCTTCTCTCACCACACTTCTCCAAAGCGTTCTCTTCTTCAACATACTACAAGAGGAGGCTCGCTCAGGTATGACTTGCGCCATGGTGCTCTCCTGCTTGAAATTCAGCCATAGTATGCCTCCTGAGCCAGGGATTTCTCAGGGCACTGGAATACAGTGGGAACAACACAAACACGGGTGGCCCCTCTGATTCAGGCAGTAGACAAGAGGTCAGCTCTGTTGGGTGGTAAAGCAGGAATATAGCAGGGAAGGCTGTAAAGGAGAACATGTGACATTTTGCAAAGACCTGAAGGAGGTTGAAAAGAGAGGAAGTTTAGGCTATTGCTTCCTGGGCAGAAAGAACAGAAGAAGCAAAGACCCGGAGGTGATAGTTTATGGCCAAGTCTAGGGATGCCCAAAGAGATCAGGTGAAGAGAGAAATTGGGGAAGTCAGCTGGATGATGGGCAAGATTGTCCACGTAGAGCCTTGTCAGCCACTGGAAACCCAAGCTTCTTGCCACTCGGCAATATTGCCCTTCTAATTACCTCCACCATTCCCGCCAAGGAATGCCCTTGAAGAACCCCGTCTTCCCCATGGACTGGGAAAAGTGGCCTGTCCAGGACCCTGGCCATGCATGTCTAAGATCACCCTTTATTTAAGGAGCAAAGGATACCTCGTGATGGGCCTCACAGTAACTAAGATGCAGAGAACTTTTGTCCCAGGAGCAGGATCCTTTGTTTAAAAAAGATCAATTGTTGTTATAAAGGTGCTGTACAGAGGGGTTACAGTTAAATAAGCCAGGTAATAAGTACATTTCTTCTTAGACTCTGTCACCCCTTCCCTCACTCTCTCCCAGTTTTTCCCTCCCATCCCCACCTACAAGTTGTATAGTTCATTTTCAACATAGTTTCTAATGAGTACCACTGCTACATTTGTTCACCCTTTATCCTGCCATTTCTATGCCTCCCTTTATGCTCTCAGTGACAGGTAAACAAACAGAACAAAAAGAAAAGAAAAGAAAAGCAGCCAAAAAGAAAAAGAAAACTCTCATTTCCAATTCCTGGAGTTCATTTCGATAAATATTATTTTATATGACCAGCTGTACGTAGGCATTCTGCCTTTGTGTGCTTCTCCTAAGAGCACCCTCCTTCGCTCTCACTGTGTGTGACTGCCCAAAGACCCGTAGATGTTATGAGGTCCCAGTGTATTTTAGATCGAGCAAACATGCGGCATTTTGCTCTCTGAGCTTGGCAGGAATCCATCTTCTGTCATAACTTCTTCCTAAGCTTGCCTAACTCCCTTCCGTACCGGGGATCCTTACGAGTTGGGACATCTGCTCTGATCTTTCCTTCCCTACCTCATTGGAGGTGTTACACTCGTTTTTAGATGAATAGACAAACGTAGTGGTTATGTGTTTAATAGAATGCTTGCAGCTTCTTTAAGGAACCCAGGTAACAGAGTAGAGGCCCTCCGGGTAACTCCAGCCAGCAAAGGAGCAAATGGATTTCTAAGGAGGCTCCTGCCCAGGGCCCGCAGGGAAGGAAATGACCTGGAGCCTCCTGTCCCCCACTAGTGTCCCTTCAGGAGGCTACTTGGGAAGGCCCTGACATGGAGAGCCCAGGGCCATGGCGCAGGCTCCTTGGAGCAGACCTCACGACCCCATCACTTGGAGTTGAACGCTCAATTACTGTAGTTAGAAGATGTTGACTTGGGACTTCCTTATGCTTCTCCCCCATTGCGCCTTCAATTAAGATCGAGGCCCCCCCGTGTAGCAGCCACTCACCGACGCGGCACATCGAATCGGTGCTCAAGCAGTTTATCTAATTATCTGTGTGACAAACTCAGCAGCTGTCAGATCAGCCGCAACTCTCACGTGTTTGACTCTGGGTGCCCGCCGGCCCGTGTAAGGGTTTGCTGCTTCCTCGCCGGCCCCAGGAAGCGTCTCCCTCGCCCTCCTCCAGATGTGGATGCCTTTTGGGTCTTCTGTTGCTTGGTGACCTGAGGAATGGGAGGAGCCAGCGGGGATCGGGAACAGTGAGGGCAGGAGGTGGCCAGAAGCCTGCTCCTGGTTCTCGGCCTCCCTTGCCCTTGGCCGCATCCCTATGGCTGACATGAGTTGCTAGCCTCCCTGTCTGCTTCTGCGCATAGGGTAGTCATGGTCCAGTTTGGGGCTATCTTTATATCTCCAGAGAGAGGGAGGAGCAATTACCTCTGTGTCCAATAGCTGAAATAAAACAGGAGGGAAGGAGGGCACCTATACAGTGCTGAGGGAGGGAGGGAAGGACTCTGGCCATCTGCAATATGCATGTGGGTCAGCCATCCCCCCCCCTCGTTCACCACAGCAAATGGCTGGACACTGCATCTGTACAGGTGAATGCTCCCTCAGGAGAACAGAGGAGACCCCACCCCTCGGCAGCATCCTGGACCCTCAGACCCACGCGTGGCTCTTTGAAATGGGTAAACGTGTACCCAACCTTATGGGACATGCCATGGGGGACCAGAGTCCAGGACACAGAGGCTGTGAGGGAAGAGGAGCTGGGCTTCCCCACTCTGCCGGTCTTGGCCTCTCCTCCTAAGAGCCCTGCCCTCTGCTTTTCCTTCTGGCACTCACTTCTGCTTTGATGCATCCTGATGGCTCACTAATGGAGGTAATTGGAGTGGAAATGACTTTCAAAAGCCTTCTGTGAATGAAAGGGGCAAAATCAGTGCGTTTTCAGGTAATTAAAATAGCCAGATGCAGTGAATTCTGTCAACTTCTTATTAGCAGGAGCATCTGAGATGTGTACGTCTCTTTGTAGCTGGAAAGAAGAGCTCCTCCAGGGACCTTCCAGCCATCCCCCTTTGTCTTCCTTAGAGACTTTTAGTTTCTGCTGCCCAGTCTACCTTTGTCCATTCCATCTGCAAAGATGAGCCTGAAGGCCCTGTCCCCAGCAATCCAGAAAGTGCTGGTGTATTTGGGCCTTGCCTCTCTTGCTCACTCTGGAGTTCCAACACACACACACACACACACACAAACACACACACACACACAAACACACACACACACTTTGTCTCTTATACATACACAAATACCACAGGTCATGTGACTCATCCAAGTCTTTATTCTAGGAATTTACAGATCTTCTAATTGAGGTGAATCCCCTAGCTCCACCCAGCTCTCTATGGGTCCTTACAGTCTCCCTAGTTTAGAAATACCTGAGGATGTAATGGGCTTGTTGGCAGAGCCCTTCCTGATAGTGGGTGATGGTCAGGGAAGGAAGACCAAAAAAGAGGAAAAATACCTCAAAAGTGGACATTGGAGAGAAGTGGAGGTAAAAATAGTCAGATACATGTCATCATACTATTTATGTAGACACTGAGTTGTTTGTTTTACTTTCCACCCATGAGTAAGACGTGTCTCAACTGTTCAGGCCAGTTACAGGCTGGTTACAGGAAAGTTAAAGGTCCTCTTCTCCGTAGTAATGTTTTGCAGCAGGGACTGATTCTAGCTCTTGTCCCATAGTCTGGAGAGTCTTTTGGGGCTGCAGAGGAGAGGGCTGAGCAAACCTGTTCGAACAGGAAGTCAGTGAAAGTCAGTGTCCACAACACAGATGGCAGCAAGCATCTCACTCGAGCCAACAGAAGGATGAGCTTTGGAGAAAAATTATTACAAGAAACAGAAGCACATTTTAGACATACCTGTAACCTCAGCCGTGTGGGAGACAGATGTGAGATGATGGTCTGAGGCCAGCCCTAGACAAACATGAGATCCTGTCTGAAAAGTATATAACTAAAGCTAAAGGAGCTGGTGGTATGGCTCAAGAGGTAGAGAGACCTGAGTTCATACCCCAGTATTCCAAAAAGAACACCAAAACTGAACTCTGAAATGAGATTTTAATTGGCCTCGTCATAGTTAAAATAGAATGGAAGCTAGAATTGGCAAGGGAAAATGCAAGGAATCTAAAATCTAGAAGCAGAAGTTCCACGTACATTTCAAAATCATACAGCTGCTCTCCGGTATGGGGAATAAATCTCCCTAACTATATAAGAAGTGAGAAAAATAATAATATTGACAAGTAGTGGAAGATAAATAGGACAGGGATGGAAGGTCTAATGTAGTGGCAACTGGCCATCTTAAACAGCCAATCAAATGGACAGATTTGGGCACAATAATGGAATTTGAAAAGAAATATGGTAGCATCATGCTAAGAGCTCTGGAGTGGTCTTTGTTGACCAGCACCTCTAGGAGTGATTTTGTAACTCTGGTCTAATTTACTTTAAAGATGTTAGGTATGATCTGATGTGAAAGAGAGAAGCTCTTTCTTAGACTTTTCTGCAACACTAAAAATTAAGAAGGCAATAAAGCATATTTGTGGGTTTCTGAAGGATGAGTTCTATCACCAACCACTGATGATCAAAGGATAGAAACAACAGAAAAAATGTTCCAAGGGGCCTAGCAACTGGTGGCTCACACCTATAAGCCGCAGGAGGCTGGGATCTGAAGATCGCAGTTTAAACTCATACTAGGGAGAAAAGCCCATGAGACTCAAAGTGGAGCTATGGCTCAAATGGTAGAATGCTAACCTTCAGCACAAATGCTTAGGGACAGTATCAATGCCTTTAGTTTCACACACACACACATACACACACACAAACACTATGCTCCAAGGGGCAAAGATTTTGAAAAGGTGATATCCATCTATTCTTGGCTAGGGGGTAAACAATCTAGAGACAGAGAATTGGACCAAGAGAAAGCCTGGCACTCAAGACCTAAAAAGAGCACAGGAACCCCTGAATCATCCAAGTAATTGTTCCAAATATTAAAAAGAAACTGGATCATGCCTGTCCTCTTTAAAAGGGACTTTTCGGGGGATTTAGACTTTGCCTGAACCTGGAGAAAATGGGTAAGATGTGAATCTCCAGGCCAGCAGCAAAAAGAAACACTTAATGCATCTTCCTAAGGGTTGTTCCTGTCTTCGTCCTCTGCCAGACCCAGCTCCTGTGTCTTGTCAGAGAACATGTCCCTAACCACAGTCACTCCCCTAAAAGGAAACAGGGGAGCCAGGCACTGGTGGGTGGCTCACACCTGTCATCCTAGGTAGCCAGGAGCCTGAGATTGGAGGATTGCAGTTCGAAGCCAGCCCAGGCAGGAAAAGTCCATGAGATTCTTATCTCCAATTAATCACCAAAAAGCTGGAAGTAGAGCCATGGCTCAAGTGGTAGAGTGCTGGCCTGGCGCAAAAAAGCCAAGGAAGAGCATGAAACCCTGGCCGAATTTAGGCCCCATTATACACAGAGAGAGAGAGAGAGAGAGAGAGAGAGAGAAACAGAGAGAGAGAGAAAGTAGGGAAAAGTTAGGGATTCCCCAGACATCAAGCATTTCCATGTCTGATCATTGTAATGAGATGAATCATATTCACACAGTGGGTCATGTGACTGTATGGTGAGCCCACCCCCATTGAGCACATTGCAAAGAGAAAAAAAAATCCCTGCTAATGACAAGCCCGATGGGCAGCAGGCTTCGGCAGCCCAGGGAAGCGCACACCATAGTTCTCAGGGTTTTTTTCTCTCTCTGCACTCTTGCCTTTCCCCCTCTCCAAGTCTTGTTCACATGTCAAACCCACCTCCAGGATGACTCCTCTAGCGATCTTAAAGGAGCAGGGCACAATTTAAGAAGTCTGGTCACTCTCAGGGAAAATAATAGTGGCTTTGGGGAAGACCTCATAGAAAGGCAAAGGAAGTTCACTGCCAGGCAGCGTGGATTGCCTCCTGTGCAAAATGCCCAGCTGAAGCCCACACGCTAATTCTGAGAGACAAGAACACAGTTGGCTATGCGCATGGAGAAGGCTATGGATCTGACCCGCAGGTACTTGTCTGGCTCTGATTGTAACCATCCAAATGTGCACTGGGCACTGGTAGCTCATAACCTGTAATCCTAGCTACTCAGGAGATGGTGATCTGTAGGCTAAGGTTCAAAGCCAGTGTGGGCACCATTAACCAATTAACCAGCAATTAACCAGCAAATAAAAGTAGAGCTATGGCTCAATTGTTAGAGCTCCAATTCTGAATGAAAAAGCTAAAGGACAGTGGCCAGGTCTTGAGTTCAAACCCCAATACTAACATCCCCACCCCCCAAAAAAACCTGTAGCATATTTTTGTGATTTTAAGCCTCTCCCTTTTTTTTTTTTTTTTTCAGTCTTGGGGCTTGAACTCTGGGCTTGGGCGGCATCCCTCAGCTCTTCAGCTCAAGGCAAGCACTCTACCACTTGAGCCACAGCACCACTTCCGGTTTTCTGAGTGGTTTATTGGAGATCAGAGTCTCAGAGTTTCCTCCTCAGGCTAGCTTTGAACTGTGATCCTTAGATCTCAGCCTCCTGAGCAGCTAGGATTAGAGGCTTGAGCCACCGACACCTGGCCCTCTCCCCATTTTTAAGAGACCAGAGACTCGATGGGAATGGAAAGCAGGTTAACAGAAGCCCCTGTTATGTGCCAGGCACAGTACCAGGCACTTTGTGTCATCTCCCTCATCTCATCCCATAGAATAAAGACTATTTATTATGCCTACTTGAAACAAGGGGAAACTGAGGACGCACTGACCTTTTCTTAGGGGCTCACCTCGCAGTCTCCCCTGTGCTGGCTCAGATAAGCCATACGACTCAATGTCACTCTGGGTGTGACTCTTCCACCCTGTGGCCCAGGCCCTGAGCTGTGTAGATGGAGCGTTGATGCTTGGGTCATTGCACCTGTCTCCCCTGTAACGGGGGAGCTGGGATGGGTTTCAATAACACCCCCTGACCCAGATGCCAACAGGAGGCTGACGGAGCAGTGCTGGACCCCCACAAACCCTCCACCTTTCTCTGCCATCATTCTGTCACCAGCTGCTTCCCCCGTCGAGTTTGCTTCCAAACAAGCCTCATAAGCAATCAGTTGGAAATTATGATAGAAAATGTGAGACTCGAAAGTGCGAACTTAAGAGGAGAAGAGTCAAAGGGGAACAAAGATGGCAGATTCCTCACATCAGGCCTGATTAAACCCTGATGATGCGTCCATCTGGAGACGCCTGCTCTGGATTTTACACACACATACACACACACACACACACACACGCACACACACACTTTGGCCATCACTTAGCCTAATACCTAGCCTGACCATAAGTGACATCCAATGCCCCAACTCATCCACAAGCTGATCCTTAGATACCCCTATAGCAACCCCTAGCTCCCACTTTTCTTTCCCTGTAAAGCCCTACAGTCTCTAAGCAGCATAGGGCTCTAGGTTTTAGCTTGAGACCCATCCATGGGCTTTACTGCCCTGAATAAACCTGCACCAGCATTGAGCTATTTCTTTGTCTATTTCCTGCACCTTCTGAGTCTAATGCCTCAGAACACAAGCAAGCGTGTAACTACGGGGAGACAGGCAGAGCCCAAAGGGGGCTGATTAGATCCTAATGCTCCTCCTTGGCAAAGATGCCTCAGTCTCGAACCACACACCCAGGCCTAGCCGGCAAGCTGGGAGTTCAAAACCACAGGACAGCCCCTGGCGCCACAGTCATTCCTGGAGATAGCAAGGAAAGGCTGCTGCCTCCCGCTGCTTCGTAGGCCAGTGACCAATTAACACAGCAAATGTGTGAGGTGTCTTCCCCCCCTACCCCCCCCCCCAGTGATGGGCTGTCTCATCTCCTCCCAGAGTCCCCAGGGGCCGCCAGTCACACAGGCAGGTACATGACTTAAGTTAATTAGAGAAACACTCCTTCCAGGGCCGTGGACGCTGGCTTGTCATTGAATGGGACCAAGATTTGGCCTTGACAGGAAACCTCTGCCGGCGGAGGCCCGCCCCTCCTCCACTGCCCAGATCGTGGTTGGAATTTCCTGGCCCTGAGAATCTCAGAGGCAAATGGCCAAAGCCGGGCATCCGAGCACCAGCAGGATTTGGGGAGGAGAGGATTTCCGGACCCCAACAGGTTCACAGTGGCTGTGCTCCAGGATGACCAGATTGGGCCAGGAGGGGGCATGAGAGAGGCCGTGAGTACAGAAGAAGGTAAAGCATAGGGTGAGGCAAAAATCGATAGGGTTTGGTTGGCTGGGCAGGAGTTGGCCATGGCCATAAAGCAGCTGGTTCTCAATGGGCCAAGGAATAAATGGGTGAGTAAAATCCACGTGCACATGCAGGCCTGTTCCAGCCAAAGTGAGGGAAGAATATTTACCCAGGCAGGCAGTCTCCCCCCTCTTCCCCACCCTTCTCTCCTGCTGCCCACCTTTCCCCTCCTTCCCCCCTTCATCTCCACGCCTCTCTCTCCCTTCCATTGTCCCTCCCACCCCTCCCAGGGAAGCCTGGCTTGAGTGTGCCCACACATACCTCCACAGCCGACTGCAAAATAGCACGTTTTCAAACCCTTTGGTGCCATTGTAATACACGCACACATACCGGAAAAAAAAAGGACAGGAAACTAAAAGCGTCCTTGGGGTGGAGGGGTGTTACTTTCAGGATGAGGTCGGTCTAACGAAAGGTGAACGAGGGTGACTCTGGTGCGTAGCTCGTATAGAGGAAAATAGAGAAATGAAAGCTGTCAGAATTAAGAAGGGGCGGGGTAAGGGAAGGCGTGAAGGAGGCGAGATTGGTTGTGATACATTTGTACAATGTGTGGAAACGTCACTATGAAATCCTTCCCCTTGCACAAGTAATAATGCATACCAGTTTAAAAGAAAAGAAAACCTGAAAAAAAATAGCATGTTTTCAGCTAACTATTTCCTGTGTAGCACAAGCCATCGGTTTTTAACATTTTAATGATGTAAGCAGCGTGACTGGCAGGAGTTTAGACAAGGCCTGAAATAGTTCATGACACCTGTTCCCCAAACACCCAACCCAGGGTGAGTCAGGGAGGAGAAGGAGCTGCGGTCACCTGACCTGTCATGGTCAGGTGCATGGCAGGTTTGTCTTTGGTGAGAGGAACCCCAAGCAATCCCAGTGGGGATTATAAAGTGCATGATAAGTAAATCAGTGAATCACTGGGTCCTTCACCCCCAGCTTCCAGTAAGGGGTGAGGGGAAGAAGAGGAGGAGAGGGTGATGATGACTGAAGCCAACCGCCATGGGCAGGTGGGTGGAAATTATTAGCCCCACTATAAAGAAGAAACCCAGGCTTCAGGGCCGGGGAGGGGGGGAGGCGTGTCAGGCCTTAATGTTTTGTTACTTGCCACAGTAACAAAAACCTACAAACCCTCAGTCATGAGTAAGAGCTGGGGGTGTGGCACTCAGTGGTAGAGCCCTTACTGTGCATGTGTGAGATCCTAGATCGCATCAGCATGCTTACCCAGCGTGGGCAAGCACAAGCCAACTCACTGCTCAAGGGCCACTTCAATGTGGGCTTCTGTGGTCGTCTCGGCCAGGAATGGGGGCGCAGTGAGTGAGTGAAACTCAGGCTTGCCCATCCTGGAGGTGATAGCACAGGTAACACGTCCATTTTGCTGCAAGAGGGCATCACCCAGCCAAAGCTGGCTTGGAACGGAGAGGGCTCTAGATCTTTGGAGCTGGGTGGGGAGTTGGCACAGAAGTCAAGGGCTTCGCAGACCACAAAAGCAGGGTCTGGAACCCCAGACCTCCCATTCCCCAGCACATGGCCCAGGGCAGGTAGTAAGACCTCTCTCTTGGAGCATCAGCTTTGTGACCCAGGCATGAAACAGGGCAGATGGCAGCGCCACGGAGCGCTCAGCATCACTCCAGTGTGGCTGTGTCCCACCGTGGACGCAGTGTCTGAGATTAGGGAAGCAGAAGACAGGAGGGCGGCTGCGGCATAGAACAAATTCACACAGGGCCTGGCACTCAGAGCTGCCGAGGTCGATCGCCCGGCAGGCTGTATTGGCGAATGGAGTCGGGAGTTAACGCAGAGTGATTTCTGGGTGTCACTGACCCTACCCATGTGTGCGCACGCACACCTGGCCGCTGGCTTCTAAATAAATGCCCTCTCATGCCTGGGCCAAGGTCATCCGTGAGACCACGTGGAGGGCTGAAAACATCCACCCCAGCCAGGCTTCTTCCCAAATGGGATCACATTAGAAATGCAAGAATGTCCTTCCTCCTGCCCAAGGCCCCTTCCCAGGGCCCAGGAAAAGCTCTGGAGAGGCTGTAAATTCTGCTGAAAGCAGATCTTAAGAGCTAATGGATTGTAAGACCAAATCTCATTCTCCTCATAGGCTCTAGAAAAAGAAATCATCATCATCATCATCTCCTTTACAGATAGCTTAAATGCTTCCTTGTTATTACCTTTGCCTTGACCTCTGCGCCCTCCCCGCCCCCAGGACTTCTGAATCTTCAGACAGAAAAGATAGGAAGTTCCCTTAAGCAAGGTGCTCTTTTTAAGTTTCCTCTCAGGGCAGTTTCAAATCTTGAGTACCACCAAAAAAAGCAATCCCATCAATCCCACACCACTTCCCAGTGACAGCCCTTCCCTTTGCTGCAGCCTCCTGGTGTGAAAGAATGCTACAAAAATGCGTATCTTATCAACAAGACTAAAATTTAGACCTTGTTTTCCAAGGTTTGTACACTGGCCCGGCCCCAGGCTCGCATATCGACACCCATTTTCTTCCATGCCCATGTTGACAGTTTTTTTTCCCCCTTCGGCACCATGTTGATAGGTTTAGAAAGGAATCCACTTGTTGGTGGGGGGGGGGGAGCATCCAAAGAGACAGTGTATCTGTATACTTGAAGAATAACCAATAAAGCCCAAAGCCTTGTTCTGGAACTAGACTGGGCTGGGCTGGAGAAACCTTCCCCCTTCACAGCCTTAGAAGTGACCACGTCCTTTCCTTACTCCATTGGTTTCTTTATAGAAATCTGGGTTTCTGTTTACAAACCCCAGGGTTGCAACATGGTTTGAGTTTCCCTGGCTTTTGAACTTCATACAGCTGGCACTGCGCCTTGGCTATTCTCGATTTGTCGTGCACTTTCTCTCAGCATCCATCTGTATCAAGGACAGTTGGGATTTGCTCATTTTTGTTGTTGCATATCCCCTTAGATTCTACACCACCATTTATCCACTCCACTGCCTGCCGCCCAACACACCAGCATTTCACTTTGTTCCCATTTGGGGCCATTCCAAGCGATACCCCCCCCCACCCCGCCCCATCCTCCTGTATGTGTCCCAGTACACCTACCCTGGCTTGGGCCTGTATCCTTAAACAGTAACTACTTTTTCCTGTCTAGCAGGAAAGACTCTTGTCCTGCTAAGACTCTTGTCCAATCTCCCCTACAAATAGCAGTGTATGCCGGGTGCTGGTGGCTCACACCTGTGAGCCTAGCTACTCTGGAGGCTGAGATCTGAAGATGGAGGTTCAAAGCCAACCTGGGCAGAAAATCCCCATAAGATTCTTATCTCCAATTAACCACTCAAAAACAGGAAGTGGAGCTGTAACTCAAAGTGGTAAAGTATTAGTCTTGAGCAAAAGAGCTCAAGGACAGAACCCAGGCCCAGAGTTCAAGCCCCACGAGCAAAATAAAAAACAAAACAAAAAAAACAACAACAAAAAGCAGCATATGAGCCTTCCTCTATTCATCTGAATAACATTTGTGACTCTCAAACATTGTGCTGTAGTAGGAAGACCCCTACTCAGGCAGACAGGCCCACCTAGTTGTCCAGAGTGACAGAGCCCAGTGCAACAAAGTTGTTAGCAAAGAAGCAACTTTATTGAGAAGGTTCCTACACTGACCAGTCAGGGCCGCAACACAGGCTTGGGAGCTGATACTGCGACCCCAAGCGCCCCCATTCTTTGGTTTTCAAAGGCAAAATCCATGAGTTCGAGCCTGGTCACGTGCAGGTGACCAATGGGATCGTAACACACACAAAGGATTATACAGTCATACCCGACCACACACACAGGTGGCCAATGAGGTTACAGTTTGTCTGTTTAAACCAGCCTATCACCTTGGTTTAAAATGGCACGCACATTTAGTGGGTAAGGTGAGGTCTACCTTTTGGTGGGTGAAAGGTGGAGTTTACCATAAGCCTGTGGTGTTGCCAGTTGGAGCCAGATTACAGCCTATCTGTTTTATGGGTCAATCTTTAACTCAACAATCTAGGATGGGTTACGTTGCTAAGGGGAGGGGGACCAGATGCATTTTTTTTTTATTCTAGGAACTAGGCCCATCAAGTCTAAAATCCCTAAAACAAAGGCAAAACTCAAAATGGAATCATACCAGCTTGGGCCCCATCTCAGGGTCCACTTCAGTGCATTTTTTACTACTCTGGTCTGTACGCAATAGTACTGCATTATAGTTTTAATCAGCCCTTTCTTGATTCCAAATGAGGCTAAGGATAGTGTCTTTTGCTTTTCTCCTGAGGGTTTATTTCATTGTAACTCGGTGCTCACCAGCACCTTGTTATCGTAGGTACTCAGGAGGCTGAGATCTGAGGATCAAGTTTTCAAAGTTAACCCGGGAAGAAGAGTCCATGAGACTCTTTATCTCTAACCAGCAAAAAGTTAGAAGTGGGGGGTGTATGGCTTAAGTGGTAGAATGCCAGCCTTGGGGGAAAAAAAGCCAAGTGAAAGCTCAAGGCTATGAATTCAAGTTCCATTGCAGGTGTGAATGTGTACATACACACACACACATCCTATCATTGTGGGAAAAACAAATCAACCTTTAGTGTCTAATACTGACCCAATGTGATAGAAAGCTAGGTTTCTAGACAAGATATCTTAGAGGGTCGCTGCTTCTCAAAGGTTAACTATACCAAGGATAAAGAGCAGGACATTTTGTCACAAAGTAGCACCTGCCTTAAAGCTACTTCACCACTCTCCACCCCCCCACCCCCCCACCCCCGGTTGCTTTCCTTTCCTTTCCTTTCCTGTCTTCCCCAGTGTTCCTACTGTTTTCTGACAATGGGGAGCCCGCATGAGATTTTGCTGTTTCGATCAAAGTAGAAAAACCCTGATTGGGTGGAGGGGGGTGGGGAGATCTTTAAAAGTCACTGCAGTTGCTTTTTATTGTTGCTTCTTAGAGTTACAAAGGCATTATGTATGATGTTCAGAAATTTAGGAAAGACAAAAAAAAAATCGCAGAAGAGAAAAATAGACGGTATTACCACAAGAGCAAATCATAGATTATGGTGTAGGACGTAAGTTAAGAGTTTTTCTTCATGTTTCTGTAGCACATGCACACACTTTGGGGTTTTCTTTTTCAAAATATCCCAGTATAAACCGATGTCTTTGCTCACACCATCCATTTCTTCAGCAGAGTTGCTCCTTACCCACACAGGGCCAGGTGCAAGGCGCTCAAGTCGCTGCAGACAAGACCTGCAGGGAAATCCTGCAGGAGAAACAGAGGTGTCTAAGTTGAAGTAGCCACCCACATGCCAGCCCACACTCAGCTTTAGATGACGGACACAAATTTGATGGCCCCTCAGGTTTCTGTCCAGCTCTAAAATAAGATCCCATATTTCCCTCTCTGCCTATGACCCCATGTCACCTGAGGCTGTCACAGACGTGAACTGTTTAAACAAGAGTGTCTTGGTAAAAAGAATGCTATAGACTGAATACTATATTCTGAATGGCTTTGGGAGATTTACCCCTTACCATTCTGGAGGCTAGTTATAGTCAAATCAAGGTGCTATCTCTTCTGGTGTCTTATGAGGGCACACTTCTTGGGTGTGTGTGGGGGTGGGGGGTTGGTTTG
Organism: Dipodomys ordii; assembly: GCF_000151885.1. Classification (NCBI taxonomy): domain Eukaryota; kingdom Metazoa; phylum Chordata; class Mammalia; order Rodentia; family Heteromyidae; genus Dipodomys; species Dipodomys ordii. Next base: position 4,565,892 of record NW_012267351.1, read on the forward strand.
GTTTGATTTTGGTTTGTTTTGTCAGTTGTGGGGTTTGAATTTAGTCTGACCACTGTCCCTGAGCTCTTTTACTCAAGTCTAGAGCTCTACCATTTTGAGCCACTGCTCCACTTCCAGTTTTCTGGTGGTTAATTGGAGAGAGAAGAGAGTCTCAAGGACTTTCCTGCTTGGGCTCAATTTTAGATGATCATCTCCTTATTGTATCCTCCTTACTTAGTGGAGAACAGGGATGCAGGGAGAGACAGAGAGAAAGAGACAGAAAGGCCGGGCTCTGGTGGCTCAGGCCTGACATCCTAACTACTCAGGAGGCTGAGATCTGAGGATCACAGTTCAAAGCCAGCCGGGACAGGAAAGTCCATGAGACTCTTATCTCAAATTAACCACCAGAAAATCCGGAAGTGGTGCTGTGGCTCAAGTGGTAGAGCGCTCTCCTTGAGCTGAGGAGCTCAGGGACAGCACCCAGGCCCAGAGTTCAAGCCCCACAACCAAAAAAAGAGAGAGGGGGGATACACAGAGACGTTCTCATTTACAGGAGCACTATTATAATTATCTAATTACCTCTCAGGATCAGCCCCACTTCCAAGTACTATCCTGTTGAGGATTTAGCTTCAAGACATAAGCTTTGACACACATAAAATTCAGTGTGGGTCTAGGAATCTTTTTGGCTTCACTTCCCACAAGAAGTTAGTGAAAGGGTTCTTGCTTAGCCAGGTTGGAAGCCCTTACAGCTGTTTCTATCTAGAAGGAAGAATACTAAAAAGACCATTCCATCTGGCCTGCTCAGTCCTACTAAGGAGAGATGGTGAGTTCAGAACTTGTCTCTGAACGTCTGCCTGGCCTGGGCTCTGGGTCCCTTGGTCAGCCCTTTCCGACCCCACCTCCCTTCATCTCTACTACGGCAATCCTCAGCTAGAAAGGACTTTCATCTGAATATTCTTGTCTCCATAATGGCTAACAAAAGCAGTCTGCACATGCAGCTACTTGTCATGATAACATGAGCCCCTTTGTCCCCTTTGGTCCATGTCTTGAGTGTAGGTTGGCAGGTGGGGGAAGCGAGTGAGCAGAGACAAGGACTCGGCTGAAAAGGGAATGGGAGGATCTTCTAATATTAGACTCGATCCTGCAAAATTACCGTCTAATTGACACCCAGGGTAGGACAGCTTTGATGATAGGGGTGCCCATTTCAAGAGAGCCACTTGCCTATGCTGCAGAACCTGACTCCTCTTGGACAGAGGCAGAACGGAGGAGAATCACCTCCCATAGGAAGAGGGAGGAACATGCAGGCTCCAGGAAATGGCCAACACAGAGAATACCATTGTGCTGTAGGTAGACCAGATGCCTTTTTGTGCTGAGACCCGGGGATGACTCACTGTTTGGGCCCACTTACCAGCCCCAGTGTCCACCCAGAGAGGTGGAAAAGCATGGTGACCCCCACCCACTTCCTGGCCTGCATGGATTAGGCTATAACCAGGGAGAGAGTATGGGAGGGAAGAGATCTACCCTAAACAGTGCTCAGCAAATAGCCACATACTCAGCCTGTTCAGGACAGAGCCAGCCTGCAGACAGAGCCAGCCGCATCCTGAGCCATGTTGTGAGTACTACGCAACATGTATCCCCTCAGCCCATCAGCAAGCCACTCAATAGAAAGAACGCCTCCAAAAACCCCAGCCTGACACCCCTCAGATATTCAGAGGATTCTGACACAGGTGATCTGCAGGGGAGCAGAGACATAATGGACACACACACACACACCATACCACACACACGCACACTCACGCACGCACTCACGCACATACGCACGGGCGCTCCTCAGCTCTCTCCTGGAGCATGATCTCCTCCAAAGGAGAAATGTCCACCATGATAGGTGGACGTGAGTCCCAAGGCCAGGTGACAGGGAGGCCGATTTCAAATGCCCTGATACTTACTGTGATGACTTTTACTTGTGCCCTCTGGACCCAGCCTCCACCGTCACAGGGTGAGGTTGGTTGGTTTTCCCACCATGAAAGCAAGTCACATAACCTATTTCCCTGAACGATGCTATTCTAGGCCCATTGAGCTTGCTAGAGTCTATACGCACACCATCCAGATGGCACCTACCTATCCAGACAGGGCCCACCTCCGCTCCATGCCTGTCATCCTAGCTCTTCAGGAAGCTGAGATCTGAGGATCACTGTTCAAAGCCAGCCCAGGCAGGGAGGGGGAGGAGGGGGAAGCAGCTCAGGGTGTCAGGAAAGGCTGCTCTGGGCTGGGTGCTCCCACGTCACTGGATTGTGACTTTAAGCCAACCCCCTCACTCCACCCCGACTGCCTGCATGCTCTCTCCTGAGCTCTCTCCTGGCTGTTTCTGAAGTGCCCAGATATTTTTGTAAACAGACAAAGAAGGCTTGATCTTGTAACCATCTGTGACAGATACAGTCTTCACGCTTACATATCTCTTATCACTCTTTTTGTGTCTTTGTTTTAATTATATTTTATCTATTTTGCCTCATTTTTCTAAAACTGACCCTGACTCTTGATCTTAAAAAGGGGGTTGATGGGCAGAGGTCCATCTTCTGTAACTTCTTCAAGCTGACTTCAGGGCCGTTGATCCTACCTAGCCAGGAACCCCGAACCTTAGCCTATTTTACAAAGAGGCTACCAGGGTTAGATGTCATTAAAAACAATAAGTTTTGACAAATGCACCGAACTTTTCTCTGGCTACAGCAGTGTAGCTTGTTTAGCACTCTGGGTTGCAAAGGCATCTTTCTGGATGAGTTAGGAGTGTGATCTCTAGTGACCCTAACAATACCTACGTTACCTCTGCAGGCCTTCAGGCAGATATCAATAGAAACACACTCTGGTTTATAAACTTTTTTCCTGAGCAGATGAATTTCACGTAGCTGGTGTCAGCTCAAAAGTTACTGCCAATTAAGGCTTTTGGCACATACAGGGGTTGGGATTTAAACTATCCCCCACATTTTATAACTTTAGCTTTTTACGACTATCACAGAGGACTGGCAAGTTCCTGTCCCTTACAAGGTAGGTATTAGGCATGCTTACAAACTATCTCCCCATGACCTCCCGGCTCTGACCAGTTTTGAAGGGCCACGCACAAATGACTCTAGGATCTGACATTTCTGCCATCCAAGCAGTGGCTTACTGCCTCTGGATGCTCCTCCATTGCTTTCGTCCCAGGAGTGTCTTCTCCACACCAGGATAAATGCCTCATTGGCATTTCCCATAGCTGGTTGCTGGACTTGAACTCGGGGCCTGAGCGCTGTCCCTCAGCTCTGCAGCTCAAGGCTAGCACTTGGAGTCCCAAAGCAACTCTGCTTGCTCTTTCAGCACTCTGCTGGCTGATGAGAGGTGACAGTCTCACAGGGACCTTTGTCTAACATTTCCAGGCCCCCTTCCCACTGTGGCATCCCGCAGCTCTGACGAGAATGGTGCTGGACATCTCTTGTGTGCATCTCAGCCCGAGTCTTGCCAAGAAGCCACCAGAGGGGAGAAGCGAGGGCAGCAATTAACAGAGGGACTGTGCGCGTCGTGAGTTAGCACGATGCCAATTGCCAAGCACAGCAACTCGCATAATGAGCTTCTTGTTTTATTGAGAGGCATGATTCTCTTTAGCCAAGTCTAAATGCCAGATGGGCCCTGAACTTTGGAAGATCTGATTAACAGGAGCAAGGAAAGGGCAGGCGTGGGTTACTCTGGGAGCAGCTGAGAGCTTCTCACCAGGCCGCGGGTAGATGGAGAGCCCTGGCCAACTCCAGAAGCCAGCCACTGCTGCTTCGCCCCTTTGTCTAAGGGCACGCTCACCTATCCTGGCTGGAGATTAGCTTTTCTCACCACCAGACCTGAATCTTACCTTGAGAGGTGACAGAAGGGAATTAGAAAACTTGTCAGATGACAGGCCAACAGCATGTCCAAAGTTGAGGGACAAAGGGAGGACTCTCCTTGGGCCTGGAGATCCAGGGGTTTCAGACAGTGAAGCCCAGAGCCCAGCTGCACCTAGGACTGGATTGCTGGGCCTACTACCCCCATGGTTCTGGACTCTAGAAAGTCACCAGCCTATGATGCCTTTGGGGGGTTTCCAACACCACTTTAGTTCTGACATCAACCAGCTGTCCAGTAGTCCACTAGAAGAGCCCACAGATCTCAGAAAAGCCTTTGCACCCATTTGTCAGGTGAAGTGGCTCATGCCTGTAATCTGCTACTTGGAAGGCTGAAGGATTGGTGCTCATGACCAGCCTGAACTATGTATTATTATATGACCCTCTATCTCAATTGACAAAAAAGATGGAGAACAGTGCCACACACTTGTCATCCCAGCTCTGCAGGAAGCTTAAGTAGGATCGGAATGCAGGCCCGCCCAGGCTCAAGACAAAATCCTAGTCAAAAAAAAAAAGCCCTTAAGCCACCAAAAGGACTAGGGAGTGTGGTTCAAGTGGGAGAGTACTAGCCTAGCAAGCCCAAGGTCCTGAGTTCAAACCCCAGGACCACCAAAAACAAAATTAAATGTCAGAAATGAACTATTCATATGTTTGCTTTTTCTTTTTCTTTTTTTGTGCTAGTCCTAGTGCTTGAACTCAGGGCCTGGACACTGTCCCTGAGCTTTTTTTTTTTTTTTTCAAGGTTAGTGCTCTACCATTTGAGCCACAGCTTCGCATTGTTTTTTTTTTTGTTTGTTTGTTTGGTAGTTAATTGGAGATCAGAGTTTCATGGACTTTTTTTTGTCCAGGCTGGCTTTGAACCATGATTCTCAGATCTCAGTCCCCTGAGTAGTAGCTAGGATTACAGGTGTGAGCCACTGGTACCCAGCTGCTCACATGTTTTCTACTGTGTGTCATTTGAGTAGAATATACAACCTCACACAATCCTGTCCCTCCCACCTGGAACAGGACCGATGCATTTGTCTGGTGTATCCACGTGGATAGGCTACCCATCCACAATTCACTCGGCACCTAGCTACTCGCAACTCACCTGTCACGGTTCTGTAATGCTTTTTGCTACTATCCTTTCAGATACACCCTGGGTATATTAGAATGTATCCCACAGATGCGGGGAACTACAGTAAATATGGGCACTACCAGCCAAGAAAGCTGGCCTGAACCTCAGTACTGGAGGATGGTGTTGGAGCTAAGCAGACTGCCCACACAGCTTACCTTAGTCTCTGACCCCCGCCAGACATGAAGCCAGCACCACCTAGATCATGTGCCATCATCAATTCTTGTGTGCCAGGGGTCACAGTAACAAAGATGCTCTTACGGAGTAGTATATTTCAAGAACTTAGCACTCACCTCCTAGAAGCCAGAGGACCAAGAGCAGAGGCTCTTTGGTCAAGGCTCATCTGCAGGAGGCACAGTGCTGGGCACGGTCCCCTGGCTCCTTTGGGTCCCCATCACCAGGATCTCGATTCTGCCTGCTGAGCATGCCACAGCCGTGTTCCAGCCGACCACCCCAAAAAGAAGTGTGAAATTACTCCAGCTCTCTATTCAGGTCCGTCCGTGTCATCCGCAGAATGGTTTGATTAGTTCTCTCCCAAGGATCATAGCTGGCAGGCTCTTTAAATCCATTAGCTTTCATTTCCTTGTCTGCTCACCTGATCTTTGATTCCCAAGTCCTGGGTGGTCTACTGCCAGAAACCCCATAGTGGCAGAGCAAGCTTAGCTCCTTGCACTTCTGAACACCTTTTATCTTAGCAGCACAAGAGCACTGGGGGTGGGGGGGCGGAGTTTCAGTATGGGGCTAAGCAGCAGCTGCTCAAACACTTCTGCTTCCTGCAGACTGAACTCTGGGCTCACTTACTCTATAGTGATGAAATCACGTCACATTGTCATCCCCCAAAACCCAGGGTCTGCTTGGACTGGGATCCAAACACAGGCCTTCCTTGGCTGCTGTGGTTCCATTCCTAGAAACCCTCTGAGAAGAAGCCATATGGCGGCTTCCTTATTTACCTCAGGCCTGCAGGGAGACAGCCTGGACCAAAATCTTGCACATGGTTCCAGAGACAACACATCCAACCCCGCGCATTTCAGGTAGGGCTGCAGGCTAGCCCCTCGCTCCGCACTGCGGAGAGACAGACACAGATCTCAGGCCTTGGCAGCAGGCACCACTGGCTGGGCCGAGTCTTCATCCGCTGGATGGCAGATGGTGACAAGTATGTTGGTGTACGCTTCCTCCCACGCCGCTCCAAGCAGCTCTGTTCAATCTGTCTCAAGTCTTTGCCAGCCCAGAGCTAGGCTCTTCCAAGAAAGGCTAGCCATCCTCTACCTCAGACTCCCCTCTCTACCCCCTCCCCCAAAAACCACCAAGTCATCAAAGGGAGGGCTCCAACAGTGTGGTAAAAATCCAAGTTGCAGTGTGCCATCAAAGGATGGTAGAATACCTGCAAGCTGGTAGGAATGGTGAGGGGAAGTCTGTCTTCTGTGGGTTACCTCCACACTGAAGTTAGCTAGGAAGGTACCACTTAGGGAGAGGGTCACCCTTGGAATTGTACTAGCTAAAAGTGCCAACTACAGAAAAAAAAATCAGACCCAAGTCACTTTAGTCAACACAAAAACATTGGTCATCTTATGTTCTCTTGGCAGCCACTGGATTGCACATCTTGATCAAGATAAAAAGCAATGCCCCCTCTCCAACTCAGTGGAGCTTTCTATACTTCTGAGGGTTGCGTGTTCAATCGCAGATGAGTTTTTCAGTAGGACTAAATTCAAAACTTGAGTCTTGAAATCAGTTGTGTTGCTACTCATGATGACACTGGCTTGCGCGCGCATTAAGACACGTACTGAGTTGCTTGCTGGTCTTTGAATACTGCAGGGGGTTCCAGGGTCTAGGTGTCGGGTTTCTTCTAGCATCTTGTATCATTTCAGTGATGTACAGTGTACACAGACAGAGGGAGGCAGGTAGAAGGAAATAAGTATGAGGGGCTGGGAAGGTGGCTCAGTTGCAGAGCGCTTGCCTTGCATGCATGAGGCCCTGGGTTCAATTCCTCAGCACCACATAAGCTGAAAAAGCCAGAAGTGGCGCTGTGGCTCAAGTGGTAGAGCACTACTAGCCTTGAACTGAAGAGCTGAGGGACAGCACCCAGAGTTCAGGCCCCTTGACCAACAAAAAAGATAGAAAACAAGTACGATAATTGCCATAAAGAATGTGAACAGGGAGATGTTTCCATGTGGGGGGGCCGAGGGGGAGGGACCTGGGAAGTCCCTGTGAGGAGAAGACACTGACCCCGAGCTGAACGTTGAAGAGGAGCCCGTCATGCCAGAATCTGGGGGACAAGAAATCCAAGTTGAGACTTAGCCCGTGCAAAGGTCCTGGGACTGGAAGGAGAATGGTCACACCAAGACCACACTGTAGGTGGGGGACCAGATTGAGATGGAACATGGGATGGGGCTGGGTAGGCCTTGGTGAGAAGTCTGGGATGCTGGTTTCGAGCCCACCGTGCCGAGGCCAGCGGGAACTCCTCCACCCTCAGTCCTGCCTCGGCCTTCTCCCCACTCAGCGTTCTGATTACACTGGCTGGCCTCCCTCCTCTGAAGACACTCTGTCCAGGAGCAAGCTGCAGCGGCCAGCCCCGCTAATAACACAACAGCGAAAAGGTCACCGCAGTACGGTCGAGCTCTCCCACCTACAAAGCGCAGGGCGCGGCAGCTCAGATAGCTCATTTCTCCCGACAAATCAAGGAGCAAGGACTGAAGACTGCACAGTTGATTAGGCTCATCGGAAATCAGAGGTCCAGGGAGAAATCGATGAAGAACACAGCTGCCCCACTCAGGGGGGTCATGAGAGAAGGGATGCTGATTAGTGAGGAGCAGTGGGTGGGCGTGCTGCCCTCTACTGGCCGCACTCGTGACTGCAGCATCTAGGAAGCCACCCCGACCCCCACTTCCCCTCCACCGAGGCCTTGGGGGAAGGCCTGCCCTGGTGTCTCTACCAAGGCCTGGAAGCTTTTTGATTTTTGTCCCAGAAGTAGGTAGCTTTCCTCCAAGTCATAGCTAAACAGAACATTCTCCATTAAAATTCCCAAAATGTGGGCTGGGAAGGTGGCTCCGTGGTAGAGCGCTTGCCTTGCATGCTCGAGGCCCTGGGTTCGATTCCTCAGCACCTCATAAGTAAGAAGAAAAAAGCCAGAAGTGGAACCGTGGCTCAAGTGGTAGAGCGCTAGCCTTGAGCTGAAGAGCTGAGGGACAGCGCCCAGGAAAAAATCCTAAGATGTATTTCCTTTCCAAACATTTTGAGTTCTCCATTAAGGGTGTGTGTGTGTGTGTGTGTGTGTGTGTGTG
>NW_012267351.1:4574741-4577440 GCF_000151885.1 Dipodomys ordii
ATCTCCAATGAACCACCAGAAAACCAGAAATGGCGCTGTGGCTCAAGTGGTAGAGCGCTCGCCTTGAGCTGAAGAGCTGAGGGACAGCGCCCAGGCCCAGAGTTCAAGCCCCATGACCCACCAAAAAAAAAAAGTAAGAGAGGGAGGACATCAAAAAAAAAAATACTCAAATTGAGCCACAATACAGACCCCTAAAAACTGAGATGGAGAAACAGGACAGACAGAATATATATTTTTTTAGGACGATAAACAGATTTTTCCAAGTGCTTTAAAAATAAAGGGACTTGCATTTTGAGAACAGTTGATTAAAAGCTTTTCGGCACAAATGCTCATTTTCACTGGGGGGCTGAGCACAAAAATCCATGGAGTAAATTGAGATCCTAAATGGTAAGAGAAGACTAAAAGATTTACTGCCACAGATTCAATTAAGTGAGTAGGAAAAAAAAAAAAACTGTACCATCTCTTTCAGGATTCATTTAGGTATGTGTCTCACAGCCTTACGATTTCCCAACTGTTGTCTCTCAATAGGATGATTTCTATAGGCGGCATGAAATTTTGATCCCAAGACCTTAATGAGCTTGTGACATAGGGCAGCCCTTGCTGAGTATTTGTCACTAGGTTGGCTGTCCCCTGGAAGCAGTCCATTGTCCTTGTGAGGTCCCAGTCCTCAAGACACCAGGTTTCACCAGGTTTCACCCCTTAATACCTGTAAGAGACCTGACTTCATGCACACTGGTACATACCTGTCATCACAGCTGCTCAGGAGGCTGACATCAGGAGGCTTGAAGTTCAAAGCCCTTGCCCAAAAAAAGCAAGACTCCAAACTAGGAGTCAGGTACTGGTGGCTCACACCTGTAATCCTAACTATTCAGAAAACTGCGATCTAAGGTTCTCAGTTCAAAGCCAGCTCATGCAGGCAAGTCTGAGAGACTTAAGCCTCCAGTTAATCAACAGAAGCTTCCTAAGCAGATCTATGGCTCAAGTGGTAGAGTTTAAACCTGGAGTCAGGCATGGTAGGTGCATGTATGATCTTAGCCAAACAGGATGCTCTAGATAGGAGAGCCATGGTAAGAAGACAGCCCTGAGCAAAAACAATACTACCTAAAATAATCACAATATATAACTGAAAGCAGAAAGCAAAAGCGTCTGTGGTCTGACTCAAGTAGTCAAGCACCTTCCTAGCAAGCATAAGGCTCTAAGTTCAAACTCCTGTACCACTAAAAAGAAAGAAAAGAGGGAGGGAAGGTGGGAGAGAGGGAAGGAGGAAAGAAGGAAGAAAGAAAGGAAAAGAGAAAGAACCTGAATTTAGAGATTACCAGCAGCTTATGAAGCTGACCTGTAAGAGACGGAGCAGTGCTCAGCCGGCGCTTCCCTCAACCCAGGGTCCCCGGCAGGCGCTCTCCCACCGGGCTCCATCCCACGCTCGAAAGTGCACTTTGAACGTGCAGTAACACATGGACCGCCCCACAGACACGCTGGCTCCCTTCTCTACCCCTGTTGTCCTGTTCAGTAGGAAGACATTTGTTTATCCCTGGCAGCATACTCAAGGGCACAGAGGTCCAACTTCAGCAGGAAGGCTGGGGCGTTTTCTTGCCTATCTATTATCCAGCCCGGAGAAGACGAAGGTCAGCCCAGGGTACTCACAGGGTAGGAGGCTCAGGGAAGATGGGGTGAGGCAGGCCCCGAGCCACCCCCAGTTTGTGTGAAATTGCAGATAGGCCAGGATCGCGACCGATCAGCGCTCGTTCACTGTGAGATGCCCATCCCAGGACTCACCTCCTATCTTACCAAGTGCATGGGCCAGAGGCTCAGGAACAAGGTTAAACGTTCTTTTAAAAGAAGTAGCAAGAGGGACTGGGAAGGTGGCCCAGTGGTAGAGCGCTGGCCTTGCGTGCATGAGGCCCTGCGTTCAATTCCTCGGCACCCCATAAGCAGAAAAAGCCGGAAGTGGCGCTGTGGCTCAAGTGGTAGGGCACTCGCCTTGAACTGAAGAGCTGAGGGACAGTGCCCAGGCCCAGAGTTCAGGCTCCACGACAGACAAAAGCAAAAAGAAGGGATGCTGGGAATCCAAGAGTACAGGGGTCTCCTACCCCAGGGACAAAGCAGGGATGAGCTCCGGCCCTTTGTCCCACCCCCGCCTGTGAAGCCAGAGCAGCTGGGAGTGGGGCGCTCAGCACCTGTCCCTGCCGGCCCCAGCCTCAGTGTTTCACCTGGAGGTTATCTGCATATCTGCGCGGTTGGTTGGTTGGTTGGTGGATCTGTAGAGCATCAAGCTTATTGGGGGGGGGGAGGGAGGAAAGAAAAAGAAGGGTAATTTTTCTTTTCCTTTCAAAATGATAGAGCAGACCTAAAATCCTAAGTAGACTAAAACAGGAACAAGTTAGAACACAGGAAAAATCAATAAAACAGATGAGGTTTAAAAGAAGAGGTTTAAAAAAAAAAAGCTGACAGCTACAGAAAGGAGAAAAGGAATTAGAACACTAGAATTTAAATCCCTGATATTAAATGTGAGATAAAATAGAAAAGAAAAGGAATAAAAATGGAATGAATTTTTAAATTCAGTATTGAAAAAGAAACAGTGGAGGGAGGGGAGATAGGTTAAAAGCATAGAAATTAGTGGAGTTAAAATTACAGTATGAGGTAATGCCTTTGAAATATAAAGGAACGAGGGTTAAAGAAATCATGAGAGGGCTGGAAAG
>NW_012267351.1:4577895-4581358 GCF_000151885.1 Dipodomys ordii
AAAAAAAAAAAAAAAAAGGAATCATGAGGAGGCCAGGCCTCTAATCCCGGTGAGGCTGAGATCTGACAATGGTGATTCGAAGCCATCCGAGGCAGGAAAGCTCATGCAAAAACCTAGAAGTCAAGGCGTGGCTCAAGTGCTAGGACACCAGCCTTAAAGCAAAATATGACAGAGAGAGGAGCCTGGAGTTCAAGCCCAAAAGTGCCAGTACACACCCATACGCACCAATAAATACATGAATAAATACCACTAAGAAAGAAAGAAGATGCGCAGGTAGCGAGAAGCATCTAGGCGGAAGGCATGGGTAGGAACTCTGAGTGCGCTCACGGGCATCAGAAGTCACCACTTCCGCACAGCCTCCTCAGTGCCTGCCTGGGCACACACAGGAACCAGCTTTCCCATCACCCTTGCGGAGTGGCCGAGAACCCAACTGATTCCATTTGAATTTGTTTAAAGAAACAGTCTTGAGCTGGGCACTGGTGGTTCACGCCTGTAATCCTAGCTACTCAGGAGGCTGAGATCTACGGATCATGATTCAAAGCCAGCTCGGGCAGGAAAGTCCGTGAGACTCTTATTTCCAATGAACCACCAGAAAACCAGAAGTGGTGCTATGGTTCAAGTGATAGAGCGCTTGCCTTGAGCTGAATTGCTGAGGGACAACACCCAGGCCCAGAGTTCAAGCCCCATGACCAACCAAAAAAAAAAAAAAAGGTCTGGAAGGACACTTCTTTATTTTCTAATAATAATTTTGATGGATGAGAGAGACAAACAGAGACAAGACAACAAGTTCTGCAGATCCACTTAGAAACTTCTAGGGCCCTGGCAATTAGGTAGGCCAGAAGGAACAAACCAACACCCAAACAGATGAACAAGCAAAATTCTTCCCTACCCCCTTTGAAGAGTCGTGGCCAAAATCACAGCCCAATTTCCAAACCCCATGCTCAGCTATTTTCTGATGTAGTACTTTCCTTTTCAGGATACATATTTTACAATCTCCCTTTATTGTCCGGAAATGAAAAATATAAATAATACATACTTACACATATAATTGCTAATATCAGTGTGCTCACCAATAGATAGAGGAGAAAGACAAAGACAGACATTTGTTGTAAAAATACTACAGGTTTACATGCGTGGATGTTTGCAAGGCACAGCAGAATTCATAATGAAGGAGCCAGATGCTGGCACACAAGTGTCTTCCCCATTGAAGCCCGTACAGGTGTACTGAACTGGCAGCTTGTGTACCACATGCTGTGTTGCTAATGGCAACAAGATTATAGTAAACAACTTTACTTTCCATAAAGCTCGGATCTGAGCAGCATGGACTCTTCTTTTGGTTTTAGCCCAGAAAAACTACAAGTACATTAAACCTAACTAGCTAGGTTCTAGGTTCCGATATTTATTTAGATGTTTTTACCTACATGACCATCCACGGGTACTTAAATCAATGATCGATCATTGTGAGGGATTGTCCTGTGGAACAGAACATCCATGATTTTTTTTTTTTAATGCCAGCACTGGGGCTTGAACTGAGGGCTTGGGTGCTGACCCTGAGCTTCTTTGCTCAACGCTAGCACTCTACCACTTGAGCCACAGCTCCACCTCTGGTTTTTCCAGGAGTGGTTAATTGCAGATAAGAGTCTCATAGACGTTCCTGCCTGGATTGGCTTTTCAGATCTCAGCCCTCTGGATAGTGAGGATTTACAAACATGAGCCACCTGCACCAGGCATCCATCCTGATTTTTGCCTCTCCATAATGAGAGCGATCCCTCCCAGTCATGCTGGCTACCGAAAAATGCTCAGTACCTTCTAGAAAAACTACCGAATTCTGCTGCAATTGGAGTAGAGGGAGCGACTTGACTGAGGACCATGGATCTTGTGGCTGCTAAGTCAGTATCAGAAGAGAAAGAAGGAGGAGGGAGGAAGAAGAAGAGGAAGAGGGAGGAGGTAGTTAAGAGGGCGGAAGAAGAGGAGGAGGAGGGAGATGAGGGAAAGAAAGGAAGAGAAGGCAAAGGAGTTATGCAGAAGAAAGAGGATGAATAGGGAGGAGGGAGATGAAGAAGAGGGAGCAGGAGGAAGAGGAGGAGGAAGGAAGAAGCAGCAGCAGCTGTTAAGAATTACTGTATGAGCAGGGCACCAGTGGTTCATGCCTGTCATCCTAGCTACTCAGGAGGCTGAGATGTGAGGATTGCAGTTCAAAGCCAGCCGGGGCGGGAAAGTCCGTGAGACTCCTATCTCCAATTAACCACCAGAAAACCGGAAGTGGCGCTGTGGCTCAAGCGGTAGAGCGCTCGCCTTGAGGTGAAGAGCTGAGGGACAGCGCCCAAGCCCAGAGTTCAAGCCCCACGACCAACAAGACAAAAAAAAATTACTGTGTGAACCATGAAATCATGGTTCATGAACTCCCACTCGTGGATAGGTTACTTCCACAGACAATTCCAGCCCTTAGAATGCTCTGGAAAGAAGCCCACACTGCAGGGTAGAACTTCAACCCCTCCTCAGAAAGTTGATTAGAGCAATAAGAGGTCAGGAGCCATGATTCCTGATTCCAACTCCCATCGCCACGGCTCTGACAAAGTGAATCTGTGGCTCCTCTTACTCTGGGTCATTTAACTCATTTCTAAAATTGGATTCTCACTCGGGGAAGGATTTTGAGGTATATAAACTCCCCACGAGAGAAAAGAAAGAAAAGAAGAGGGGGAGGGGAAAGCTCATTCTCAATTGTGTTATTGTTATTGAACAGTTTCATTCTCGAAGATTTCATTCCCCAAGTTTTTGCTTTAGGGGGGAAAAATTGCAAGACAAGGTAAGATGGCAATTAAACTCGCTGTGTGAGAACACATTACTCACCGTGATAATTGGGAAACAAGGCAGAGAATGGGGCGTGCCATCTGAGGAGAGATGAAGAGCCTTTTCAATTCCTCTGGAACTTTACTTATTATTTTCGAAGGCTAAAGCATTGCTGCTCTTAACTGCCTGAAATTAAAGTGCGTGTTGCCGGCATCGCCTTGTCCTTTGAGCTTAGTTTTATTTCCGCAGCACATAATTGGTTGATGTAAAAGGGAAGTTTTCTTTCTAAATGTGGCATCTCTTTTCCCTGAAACTGTCATCACATCAGTCAGGTCTTTGGGATTAGGATTTTATTGCCTTGTCTGGCTTCCTTTTCCTACTGATCAAACTTAGTAAACCTCAAGATCATTCACCAATAAGGAAAGCTGGTTTATTGCAAAACAAAAACAAAAATCCCTTTTATTACCTGAGAAACAAACTAAGAGACACTAACAATCATGTTTAATAATAATGCTGATGGGGTTTTTGTTGTTGTTGTTTTTGTTTTTTTTGGGGGGGGGGTCCAGTCGTGGGACCTGAACTCTGGGCCTGGGCGCTGTCCCTCAGCTCTTCAGCTCAAGGCTAGCGCTCTACCACTTGAGCCACAGCACCACTTCCAGCTTTTTTCTTTTTG
>NW_012267351.1:4583308-4659002 GCF_000151885.1 Dipodomys ordii
TTTCTTTCTTTCTTTCTTTCCATTTTAACTAAAGGAAGGTTGCAGCTTATTGAAGTGTATGAGCCTTAGAGCAAAGAAAATAGTGTCTGTGTGCTTTTTGATCAAAAAAGCACTTCATTAGTACAGTGTTTGTCTGCTGTGGCCCAAGACTCGATTTCCCTGATCACTCCTGCCTCAAACGCACATTACAATGGTCTGGCAAGGTGAGAGGTAAAGACTCAGCATCTTCCTGATAAAAGTCCCACAGGAAGTCCTTAAGGGACCCACATCGTAAAAACCATAAGAGAAGTCAGGGGATTTCCTGGCAAGGAAGGTGGGAGCAAGCCTGGGGGTCGCCATGCCTTGGAGAGGAGGGATCCCCATTCACCCATCAAGGAGGAATTCTAGTCTCAGGATCCCCTGAAGTTTCCCAGACAGTTTCTATTCAGTTTTACTACCATCTGCCCATCAGGAAACCACTGGCCTCTGGCAGCGGTTCCCACTGCAGGACTTGCAGCCTGTCCCCTCCGGCTTGCCGTCCCCAGCGGCTGGACCTCGGGGCCTGGCCCTGCCACCACGTCTCCCCATGGCATGCTCTTTCCTCTCTGATTATGCTGTGTCTCCAGGTAACTCCCCTTACGGGTGCTCCCCAAACCACAGAGGTGTGCCCCGGCCCATGGAGGAGCTGCCCCTCGTGACACAGCCATGTCCCCAGGACCTGGCATGGAGGAGATGAGTTTCAGACTGAGTCTGTGAAATTAATTCCACGGGGGTCAGTAGTCCCCCCCCAATGTCTGCTTCAGAAGACAATGCAGCTATGAGGACTTTTCCCTGCAGGGTCCCAGAGCTCAGGGCCGCAGAGGAGATTTGGAGAGTGAGTTGTAATTAGCCTCCTGCTCCTGCCAGGCCCTTGGGCCTCAGGTCCCCACACCTCTGAGCAGGACTGGAGACTCTTCCCTATCAAAGACAAGGCTCCTTCAGGAGGCTGAGGTCTGAAGATCACAGTTGAAAGCCAGCCCAGGCAGGAAAGTCCCTGAGACTCTTATTTCCGATAAGCCACCAACGAAGCTGGAAGTGGAGCTGTGGCTCAAGTGGTGGAGCACTATCCATGAGCAAAAGAAGCTCAGGGACAGTGGTTAGGCCCTGAGTTCAAGTCCTAGGCTACCCCCTCCCCCATTCCCCCCTCCCGACAGCGCACACCCCACACATCCACACCATCCTGAGGTTCCCCATGGGGCCTGAACGGCAAGTCCTCACTCAGAATCCCATCGTCCTTACCACTTCTTCACACAAGATCAGGACAGCAAGTGCCGGTGGCTCACGCCTGTAATCCTAGCTACTCAGGAGGCTGAGATCTGAGGATAAGAGACTCTCCGCCTTTCCTGCCCGGGCTGGCTTTGAACCATGATCCTTGAACCACAGCTCAACTTCAAGGTTTGTTGCTGTTTTCTGGTTAGATGGAGATAAGAGTCTCTTTGCTTCTCTGTCTGGGGTTGGCTTTGCCCCTCTATCCTCAGATCTCAGCCTCCTGAGCAGCTAGGATTACAGGTGTGAGCCCCGGGCCCCTGATTAGGTGCCACTAATCTTGAAGCATGCATGCTACACACCAACCACAGCTTAGCACTGCTGAAATCCACCTCAGGAGTTCAGCATCAACCACAGCCAGAGACTGCTGCGGACAGCAGACTTTCTGGCTTCCAGAAAGTTCCCACACACACACACCCCATGAGAATCGGAGGAGCCAGCAGGCACGGCAGGCGTGAGATGCAGGTCAGCACCGGCCTCGCGTTCCTCGCACCCCCGCCGGCACACGCACGGCAGCCCTCTGCGGGCGCCTCCAGGTCTGTCCGGGAGCTGCAGGTTTGTGTGGAGGACCCGCGATCTGCAGGGCACAGTGTGGCCTTTGAATTATGAGGCTGGCACAGGCCGGCACTGGAAGGGGGCGCCAGCTCATTCGGCCGTGCCGGTCTCTGCGGGTTCTCTCTTGGGCACCTTAAAGGATAAGTGCAGACCCTGCGCAGAGGAGCTTTTACAGTCTCATTAAGAGGTAAAAGGCAGGGCTGGATGTGGGGTGACTGCAGGGCAGCCGAGGGCAGAGGGACCGGGGCCACCAGGGCTCATGAGGAAAGCGTGTGTGTGTGTGGTGTGTGTGTGATGGGGCTTGAACTCTGGGCCTAGGCGCTGTCCCTCAGCTCTTCAACTCAAGGCGAGCACTCTACCACGTGAGCCACAGCGCCACTTCCGGTTTTCTGGTGGTTCATTGGAGATCAGCATCTCACGGCCTTTCCTGCCCGGGCTGGCTTTGAACCGTGATCCTCAGATGACAGCCTCTTTATCTCAGGTCCTCCTGTGCCTTCGGCCTGAACTGAGAAACCTTCCAGGACCTTCCAGCCCCGCTAGCCATCCAGCTTTGTAAACCTTTCTAAAACCCCCTTAGGAAACGACACTCAGGGTTTTGCTGTCCCTCCCCTGCCCCAGGGCCGGCTTCTGCCGGTGTGTCGAACTCCACTTCCTGTCTCTTTGCACTTGTGCTAGGGCGCACCGCCAACTTCCCCTGCTTTTCTGTTCTGATCGCATTTCTCACCAACCCCCTGATCGCCCTACATAACAGGGGTCATCGGGCAGGTGGTAAACTAAGAGGGTGACTCCCCTGAGACCCCGCCGGGCCTGTGGGCCTGCCCAAGACAGAGCAGTAACAGTTGTCTTGGTTTCCAGAGCCCCAAGCCTGCACCTCCAGCCCCGGGGTTGGTGGGGATCTGTTCCGATCCTCAGGAAGGAAGAGCCAAGGAGATGGAGCATACTTGGCGCTGTGCGGCAGGTGTGGGGTTGGGGGGAGGGGGTCCTAACATTACTCAAAAGGACTGAGTTCGAGGAAGTACAGGAAAAAAAAAGGACTGTGGAGTGAAGTTTGTATCCTTTTATTTCATAGGGTTTCGTGTGTGTGTGTCTGTGTACAGTTATTTTTGTCTTTAGAGTCTCCACTGTAACACAGCACCATTTTGTTTAAGTAATTCTACAAAGGTGTTCCTGTCCATCTGTGTGCAGCGTACATCCTGATCAGTGTCATCTCTCCCATTGTTCTGCTTCCCCTCACTCCCAGCCCCCTTTGTCCCCTCAAGTTTTCTGGTTCCATTGTCACATGTAGTCAATGAGTATTATGGCTCTCTCTGCCCACCTTTCCTCTCTTCATCCATCTTCCCTCCTCCCCTTAAGTCCTACCTCCTAGCCAGGTGCACTAATGGCTCACACCTGTAATCCTAACTACTCAGGAGGCTGAGATCTGAGGATTACAGTTAGAAGCCTGCCTGGGCAGGAAAAGTCCCTGAGACTCCTGTCTCCAATTTTTAGCTTGTTGATTCATTGTACAAAAAGGATTGCACCATGGAAACCCTCCCCTGACTATACCATACTTTATTAGGCAGTTTGATTCAGGTTTGGTGCTTGCGGTCTTACACCCTTTTTATATGTGATTATATTTTAGTTCTGACTTCCACATAGGAGAGAAAAACGTGCACCTTTGCCTGACTTCCCTCATCAATGTAATTTTGTTTCCAAGCAACTTTTGAAAGAAAAGACTTGCACCATGTGTTGCTGTGCGGCTCTAGGGCTCCGGCTGCCTCCCTCCTCCAACCACCTCCCCCACCCCCTGCGCAACCCCAGCACCTCATGCAGCAAGTTCCCCACCTGGTGTCTGTGGCACACTCCCCCATTTCGCATATCCCACCCGAGGGCGATGCCCTCACCACGCCTCTGGTACCCTGGCAGGCTGGGAGCAGTCTAGCCTCATTGCCTGCAGCTCTTTGCTGCCTGGGCTGCAGGTCCAGCTATTTGACCATTGCCAAAAATGACCTGAAGAGCCGGGGAAGGAACTCTCACACTGCACTTCACGGCTTAGCTGTGAACAGCATGCATCATACCACGCGGTGAGTCCTGAACGCTGAGCCGACTGCAGCCCAGCCTGTCTCTATGAAAGGGGCAAACAGCCCACACCTGTGATGGTAGGAGAAGCCCATGTATTTAAAAGGAAAAACAATAGCTGTTCAGGAGGCTGAGATCTGAGGATCACGGGTTAAAGCCAGCTCACGCAGAAAAGGCCAAGGGCTTGCATCTCACCAGAGGGAAGCTAGATCCACGGCATGCCTGTCACCCCAGCAGCAGGAATCCCAAAACACAGGAGGGTGGTGATCCAAGTAGGAAGCAAGCACCTGGGTAGGAAGCAAGCCCCTGTCTCAATAAGAACCAGCACTAGAAGCATGGCTCAGCGGAATTGCCCCAACCCAGCAAGCCCCAGGCCCTGAGTTCAAACCCTAGTGCTGCCACACACAAAAACAGTGCTAGGCTTCCCCCCTCCCCCAGGCCCTGGGGCCTTGCTTCCTTCTGTAAAACTGGAGTTGTCACAAAATGTGTTTCCTTTTTTTTTGGGGGGGGAGGTGGGGGGAGGGCCTGGAGACTTAAGAGAACTGTTCAGAACCGGCACTGAAGGCGATTGCAAACCACACAAGCCCCGTGTGCTGGCTATAAGTGGCAGTTATGGAAAAGTTGGTGATGACTTGGGTATTTTAATTAACCCGCACACAAGAGTACCTTCTTCTGCTTATTCGAGCAAGCTGATGTCAAAATTCAGCAGTGGTAAGAGCAGCCACATTTAGGGACCCCGTTTTCCTGTGCCAGGCTCCGTGCCGATGGCTTTCCAAGAACCACCTGTCTTATGACCTCCTGGCCATTTAGTGTCCTCAGCTCTGTTATCAGCCCCCTTGTACAGATGAGGAAACTGAGGCCCTAGAATGTAATGGGCCCCAAGGAGTGGGAAGGTGTCTGCCCATGAGCTCAGACCTGTAGAATGCAGAGTCCCAGGCCAGGGACACCCAAGAGTGCCAAGAGTCTCCTACCCACGCCCCTCTTGCCCTCCAGTGCCCGCACCTGACTGAACTCAGGGCCCCTCCAGCCCCTCCCTCCGTTCCTAGGCCAGCTCTGCTCTGCAGCATGCACACTAAACTTTACAGACCCCATAACTCCATGTCTTCTCTGAAAAGCCAAGTTGTTTTTTTTTTTTTTTCTGAAATGCTATCTTCTACAAATTGAAACCCCTGGTTTTCAGAAAATTGCCTCTGCTTTGAGTTTCAGGAACCAAAAATTTGATGTCTTCTTGTTTTGTCTCCCCTCCCCCCACCCCTGCCCCGGCTATAAAACCAGTCTGGTTTTAATAGGGGAAGAATTTAGGAGGAAAAATTAATTTGTGGACAGTAAAGGGGGAGGGGGAAAATACCGGGTATCACTTTGCCGTAGCTGGCTGCTGATGGCTTTGGATAGCCCTGGGCGTGGCTTCCTTGCCTACTGAGGGATTGGACACGCTGCCGGTCCTTTCTTCCCGTGACACCCCAGGATTCCAGCAGGAACACCTGGGGGCCCTCTCAAAGTGGACACATGCAAGGAAAGGTCTCTCTCCCCTGCAATCGGAGGCAATTTGGGAAATCCAGGCATAGTCTGAAGCCTTGCACAGTACGCGAACAAGATTAGACTGAGACAGATGGTCTCGCCTGAAATAAGAAGCCGGCCATCCAGGAATGTAGGAATTTGGGGTTGTTAGGGGTCTGATTTGTGAACTTGAATGGGCGTTTTGAGAAAGCTATTTGTAAAATTCATTGCTGTCTCTGGCTGCGGCTAACACGTTCCTTCTTCCATCTCGGACTAGGCAATTGCACACGCTAGGCTACTATGTTTGTAAAATAGAGTAGGCCTTGGAGTGGAGCCTTGGGAGGGGGCGGGGAGGGCTGGGCAGATGGTGCTATGCTACAGGGCAGAAGAACCAGGGGTCCTATACTGAAATACTTCATGCTGACCGTACTGTTGCGCCCTCTCCCTCTCTCCTTCTCCCCCCTCCACACACACACACACCTTCATCTCCTGGGGGACTGTCTGAGTTTTCAAGAGCTAAGTCCTGAGGCTGACTTTTGTCCTAAATACAGAGATGGGAAAGCAAAGGAACTCTGGGCTGAATACCGGCCTGCCCTTCACCCACCTCTGATGGCCTTTGTGTAGCTTCTGCATCTCCAGGTCTGGTAAGGGAGAGTCCTTCTCCGAGGTCCAGGTCCTACAGAGAAGAAAGGAAGGAGAGGAGGGAAACGTATTCCCACCTAGAGAGGGGTCTAAGCTACAGCTTGGGCAGCTTGGGCACAGCATACATGGTAGAAATGCCTTGGTACCAGCAAAGAGTTTCTGGCAAGTTTGACCCAGATTCAACTCAAACCCCAGGATGGTACAAGGGCCAAGATTATTATTTTTTCTTCCTCTGTCAAATAACCATTGCACTCCTGATCAGTTTTCTAGCTCTAAGTGTAGCTGAAATTTCCCAATTGAAAGAGCAAAGAACATGCCTTTCCTTAGCTCATGATGCCTGTCTGAGGAAGAATTAGACCAACATGACCATCACTGGCTTACTGACAGAATAAGGGGCAGAGGCCCGGTAGATCACCATGCCAATAACTGATCTCAGAGAAGCCACAAATGAGTAGAGAGAAAACAGGGTAACTTCAGTGTCTCTGTTCTCCTTGCATTCACTCCTTGGTCCACGAGGAACTGCTAGTGGCTGAAAAGGAACTTCCAGCTGGCTGGAATTTTATAACTGAGATGGGATCTGTAAGGTTCCAGGTTAGGGATGGAGACCAGCCTCTCTGGAGATGTTTTGGCCTCTGTGTGGCTACTTTTTATCCAGGCACTCCAGGGTTTTGACTAGAGGGCAGAATCTGGCATGGTGCCCCCAGAAGGATAGACAACCAGCCCGTCTGTGAGCAAGATATCTCTAGATGACATTGTGTTAGGCAAAGCCATGGCCCAGGACACAGAGCAAGCCCAGCTTTTATTTACCATGCCCCGTGCTCGGCTTTGCTCTCCTCTGCTTGGAAGCAAAGTGTATTTTCACAGGGCGGTGAGCCGGACTCTGATGGCTCATGCCTGTAATCCTAGCTCCACAGGTCCAAGAAAAGCAGAGCTAAGCTTTGTGTAGCATGAAAGAAAACTGCAGCATTAAGGGAGGCAATAAGGAGAGAAGCCAGAGAGATGATATCCCAAGGTGTGGAATGGCAATGCACACCTGCAGTCCTAGCTACCCAGGAGGCCGAGGTGGGAGGATCGCCTAAACCCAGGAGTCCCAAAACCAACCTGGGCAACATCGTAAAGCAAAACCTCATCTCCAACAAAACAAAATGAAAAGAAACCTGGGAGATGGGCCATTCAAGTTAGAAGAGCAAAGTCAGAAGCTCCGCAGGGGGGAAGCTATCAAGAAAAGAAGATAATTCCATTCAACCAAAATAAGATTGAGGCTCCAGAAAATCGTGGCAGTAGAATGTAAAAATAACATGGACAGTCTCTCGATAACATTTTGTTTTGTCCTGTTTTTAGGCAGCTAAAAAATTCTGGGGAAGATAAATAGCTGAACAAGAAAGGTCTGCGCAAATAGTAAGCAAACTGAAAGCTGTCATGATTTTGAGTAATTGACCGACAGGGAAGAAAGAGAACTGTTTGACCACCATGTTTAAGGTAATCTCCTCCCAACAGCAGAAGTGACTCACCTGAACCAACAGCCCCTGAGTGAGACTTGCCTCTCTCTGAGCATCACAGCATTCCATATCGCTCTTCCTTTAATGTCACTTTGGGGGCTAATGAATAGACACTGATACTCCTTTTAGTTACAGAATATAATGAGGTAAAAGTTAATGCTACAGAATATATAGTTGGAAGTGAGAGAAGGATTCAGGGATTAAAATATTATTTCAAGTTTCTCTTTTTGTCTTTATAGTCTGTCTTGTGTGTGTGTGTGTGTGTGTGTGTGTACATTCACACACCAGTCTGGGGCTTGAACTCAGGGCCTGGACACTTTCTCTGAAGGCCGATACTCTACCACTTGAGCCACAGCTGCACTCCCAGCTTTTTAGTGGTTAGAGATCAGAGTCTCACAGACTCTTCTGCCCAGGCTGGCTATGAGCCATGATCCTCAGATCTCAGCTTCCTGAGTAACTAGGATTACAGGCATGAGCCACCAGTGCCCAGCTGTTTTGCTTTGATAACTTTTTCCAAATATGGTTCCACATTAGACAGCTGAAGATATTGCCAATGTTGGTTCAGGCCAAGAAGAACTGACTACATGTTTTGTTCAGTGCCTTTTATTGTATTTTTATTTATTTGCTGTTCTCCAAAGATTGCCAAGTTGAATTGCTCGATACATTTTCTCAGCTGAAAATGTCAATGTATTTATGTAATGAAAACACCAATCGGTATGTGTATATTTAGAATTAGTGCAGAAACGATTGAGGCTGTTCAGTGTTGATCAATAATCATATTTGATTTGTGGGTGAGCTTTTTTCCCCCACTTCTCTCAGCTACCATGTACTTTGATATTTATTACCACCCACTGTGATTTTGGACCTTAACTAAATAGAAGTTGCTTGAGGAAATTGACAATCTAACGACTGAATTGGAAGTAGCTGCCTGAAGAAAGACAATACAGAGTCATGTGTGGCAGATCTTTTTTAAAAAGCCAGGCACTTGGCCTATAATAAAAATGTCTCTTACTACCCGAAAAACCTATTGCCAAACCACAGTCCCCAGTCTAAAAGTTACACTGTAAGGAAAGGGTCCAAGTTCCTTCGAAATGTATCAAATAGTATTCGTTGTTTCTTTGTCTCTTTTGTGCTGGTACTGAGAGTGATAGAACTCGGAGCCTGGGCATTGCCTCTTAGCTTTGTCACTGAAGGCTGGCACTCTGCCACTCCGAGCCACAGCTCCACTTGCAGATCTTTGCTGGTTAATTGGAGCCTATCACAAACGTTCCTGCTCAGGCTGGCTTCAAACCACAGTCTCAGCCTTCTGAGTAGCTAGGATTACAGGCATGAGCCACTGGCATCTGGCAATAGCACAGTTTTGACATGCATTGTGCTCTGGTCTGGATGGGACATGCCCCGCAGAGGGCTGTGCTGGAAGCTTGGTCCCCAGTGGGGTGGCGTTAGGGCAAAGGAGAGTGGTCTTCTGAAGGGGATTCTCAGGACCCTAGTTAGTTCCCTTGAGAGGAAGGCGTAGAAAGGGGAACCTGGGGGCTGGAAGGTTGCTCAGTGGTAGAGCGCTTGCCTTGCATGCATGAGGTCCGGGGTTCGATTTCTCAGCACCACATAAGCAGAAAAGGCCAGAAGTGGTGCTGTGGCTCAAGTGGTAGAGCACTAGCCTTGAGCTGAAGAGCTGAGGGGCAGCGCCCAGGCCCAGAGTTCAGACCCCATGACGAAGGAGGGAGGGAGGGAGGGAGGGAGGAAGGAAGGAAGGAAGGAAGGAAGGAAGGAAGGAAGGAAGGAAGGAAGGAAGGGGAACCTGGGGCATTGAATACCTCTAGCTACCAGGAGAGACCTTCATCAGAGGAGATTGTTTTCCACCTCCAAACCTGTGAGCAAAACCACCCAGCCTGGGGTAGGTTGTGATCGCAACAGAAAACTAACAGAGGTGGTGTCAGGAGCTGGGAGACTCTCAAACCCCAGGGGCCAGAAGGGTGGGGAGTGTTCGAGTTCTGTGTGAAGCTCCAGGGCTGCTCATGTGTACCTCCGAGCCAACCTCCCGGGAGCCCCAGATGCCAGCTGAGTGGCCAGAGCTGACATTTCACATCTGAGCCAGCTCCTCCTCCCCACCTGCCAGTGGGGGTGAGATGGAGTTTTGCAGACTAGGTATCCTGAGCCCTCAGCCTAAGGGATCATCCTCTCCCATAGCACAGACAACAGCATCTTTAATGGTGGGAGGTTGGCGGAGAGGAGGTGGCCAGCCTGCCTCTCCTCAGAAGAAGGGAAAGGGTCTTCATAGCCACAGTCCTGCGGAGTGGGGGTTTCCCAGGGTTATGGGAAGCAGCTTCGTCCTGCAGGATGGGGATCTCTGAGCAACTGGAGACAGGAGACTTCTGGGAGACTGTTAGAAAGGCCAAACTCCAGGGGTTTTCCTAACACACTGGTCCACCGTGTCCAGGCAAATGACAGAGACGAGGTGAAGCAGAGGGGGCTTTGTCATAGAATTGCTGCCCATTGTCATTTCTCCGTGCCCAGGTTTTCTCATAATTCCTATGAAAATGGAGCCTTCAGTGCTACGATTTAGTTACTGGTATCTACCTGAAGTTTGCTGTGCACGTTGGGTTTTGTGGTGGTTTTTGTTTGGTTTTGGTCAGTCATGGGCTTGAACTCTGAGCCTGGACGCTGTCCCTCAGCTCTACAGTCAAGGCGAGCGCTCTACCACTTGAGCCACAGCGCCACTTCCAGTTTTTCTGGTGGTTTATTGGAGATAAGAGTTTCACGGTCTTTCCTGCCCCGGCTGGCTTTGAACTATGATCCTAAGATCTCAGTCTCCTGAGTCGCTAGGATTACAGGTGTGAGCCACCAGTGCCCAGCCTGCTTTGGGCTTCTTTAGAACATCACGATTAAGCTGCATACCAGCCAAGAGGGAGGAACAGGACCCGGCCATGCTGCCTGCGCTGCCACCCTGCTTTTCCCTCTCCTTCTCTCTGCAAAGGGAGAGCAGCCCAGAGGCCAGAATTCCAGGCTTGGAGAGAAAAAAAAAAATCACCTTCATTCCCAAGTGTTGGGGCAGAGATCAACCAGGTGTGAGTCTCTGGGCGCCTGCGCAGGCAGACAGCCACGAAGGAGGAGAGCTCAGCTGCTCGGGGACCCCAGCACTTTTTCTGAGCACCCTTTCCCCCATAGTCCTCATCTCCTCTGCCTGCTGCTCCTTCCTAATGCTTGGATGCCAAGAAGCAGTGCCCTGCAGCCGCTCTGCCAGGCTGCACGTGTGTCCCTCTGTGTCCCTCACACGGCTCTTCATGCGCGCATGTGTGAGTGCACACACAATGCCGGACTTCCACAGCGGGCTCTCCACGGAGATCTCTGCACCCCGAGAGTCACAGCGGAAGCCAACTTGCAGTGTTGTGCCTATAGCCAGTGTTTAGGTAAAAACATAGCAAAGCAGCAAGGTGATAGCTTGCCTGGGAAGTGAGGCAGAGTCAGCAGAAGCTGAACAGTGCTTCTCTTTCAGAGACGAGACCCAAGATTTCCATGCAGAGGTCGCATTTTGTTTTCTGGTTTGGACTCGAGCTGTCTTGGATCGTCTGAACACTATCAGGTCCCCAGCGGGGCTCCGAGCGCTTTGGCCAGCCTGCTCCACAGCCCTTGGTTCATGCTTGTGCAATCCCAGTTTCTCCACTACCCAGCCGCCTCTGTGTGAGCACTATTCAAGCTACCAGAGTCAGCAGTGACTCCCCCGCCCCCCCTGCCCCCCAGGAAGCCATGGGTATCAGAGAAACAACTGGAGTAGGTACCCGGCCTGGTGGGGCAGGGGACAGTGCACTATGAGGAAGACTTGCTTTCCTTTGTGTTGTGGATGAGTCAAGTTCAGAGGTTAAGTGACTCTGAGATCACATGGCTGGTAAGTGGCATATCCAGAATCATCGCTTAGGGTTTCCTAGCGGAAGAATGTTCCAGGCTGGGCCTGGAAGGACAGAGGGGAATGTAGACAAGCGAAAAAGCAGGGGACGGGACAGAACCTGGAGTGTGTACAAAGAAGTTGATAGCTAGCTCTGTACCTGTATGCATCTGTACAAGAAAGGGGAGAGGCTCATCTCTGCAGGGTCTTGGCCCATCCTCCCTTGTAACACACAGACACACACAGATACACACAGACACACAGACACACACACACACACACACCTACCTCTGAGCTTGGCAGGGATTTCTGGACCACATGTACTGGAAGTGCTGGAAGAAGCTACAGACTCCAGCTCTGCTCTGGGGCCTGTGAGCTAGCAGCCCAGCACCCAGCCAGAAGCCAGCCTGGGGAAGGGCAGTGATCTTGGCCTTGACTTAGACCTTAAGTAGTTAGTGCATGTGTGTCTGACTTCCTGCACACATTTTACCTCCTTCCTAGTAGTTGGGAGAAGACATTAGCTTGAAGAAGTTGCCCAAATGGCACCTTGGATATGACGGAATCCCATCATTTGTCCCAGGCTGTGGAACATGGCCTGCCTTGGGTAGCAGGACCTCAGAGGTCCCAGGCAATGGGCCCGGCTATGCCTGCGTCTCCCCCAAAAGCTTCTGTATGAACCAAGGCCGGCCCCCATGGAGAGAGGGTTGGTGATTCAGACCCAGGCAGCTGTGGGTTCCTATTGACTAGGGGGCACACTGCACAGTGTGTGTGTGTTTGTGTGTGTGTGTGTGTGTGTGTATGTGTATGTATTCCTTGTGTTTCTTATGTCCTGAGCAAACCCACATTATCATTTTATTAATGTGTTTCCAATTACGGGATAATGATTTCCAATTGCGTGTGGTCTGTGATACGGGGACGTTTAATCAAATAGCCATACGATAGGCCTTTCAATTCTCTGGGGCCAGAAACTTTTTCCCGGCAATAAGGCTTCAAAGAAAATGGGTCTGAGGCTCATCCACACTGTATTTTTATGGGGCTGTCATGGCTTCTCCTACCTTCCCCTGGGTCTTTAGAGATACCGGGGAATGTGATATGGGGTTCAGGCATTTATTAGTAGTTCATCATGGCTGCCACAAAATAGTCAATGACTTCTTTGAAGCAGGGCAGTTTTTGTTGTCATCCTGGTCTCTTTGTGTGGTGTTCAAGTCACTGCAGTGCCACCAGGAAGAGGAGCATTTATTGGTCCCACAGACTCCCTAGGCTCAAAAATCTCAGGGGACGCTTCCTCTGGAAAGAGACCTAGATTTCCAGAACTTTCCAAAGCTCACATTCTCACTACGCCCGCCCCCTACGAGTTGGGAATCTGATCCACTAAAATGCAAAAGAGTGTCTTCCAGAATGTTCATCTTCTGTGCCAAGCTGGGGGCTCTCCCAGACCCCAGGAACAGAAATAATCAATCCTGTTTTACAGACAAGGAAATGAGGGGCCAGGGAAGCAGACATCAATTTCTGACACGCAAGCAGACAGATGCTGATCTGTTCACCCCTGGCCAGGGTGGGTGCACGGGAGACCCAGGTGCAGGGAGACCTCCTGCCTATGCTGTGAGCCTCGTGGAGAAAAGGGAAGGCTCCAAGCCATACTCGTGCAATCTCCATGTTTCTCCTGATTGCGCAGGGAAAACTCTCTGCCATCACTGAAGGACAAGCACAGACCCAGGGTAGACAAGTCGAGTCCTAGCCAGAGCCCCTCCTGTGGAGACTTAGAGCAAGGGCTGGGTTTGCCCATGGAGGCAGAGAGCAGGCTGTCCACTTGGAGTGAACGCTCAGGGTTAGATGGCATCTCGGCCTGATTAGCTACATACAACAGTGTGTTCATTCATTCCCTTGTGTATTGGACACATAGTTGTCGAGTGCTAATCATGAGCCACAACCCACATTGCCTTTCTCTTTCATTGCTAAGAGACACATGGCAGACAAGCAGACACAGCAGAGACAAGCATGTCTGAAAGCCATGCCTAGGGTACCCTGAGAACACACAACAAGGAGCTGAACCAAAGATGCTCAGGAGTTTGCTAAGTAGGACACAGCCAGAGGTGGTGCAAGCCTGTTCATGGAATCAAACATGGTGGCAAGGCCCTGGTGTGTGCGGGGAAGGGATGCTGCTGGAGAGGAAGACACTGCAGGCCATCGATGGAGCTTGGCCCCATCTTGAGGACAGAGGGGAGTCCCTAATGATTGCTCCAGCTTTGAGTACAGGGAGGTTGGTGGAGCCAGGATTGGAGGCAGAAGGCCAGCTAGGCCTTCTAGGCCAGCTAGGTTATCAAGGTGTGTTCCTGATTTCCCCAGTTCTAGAATAGGGGCAGTGGTCAGGAGAACATTGGCACCGCTAAGAGCCACGTCCAATGCAGAAATGGCCTGAGCTGAGCTCATTGGCTGGGGAGAGATCAGATGTGGCTTGAGCAGCAGGGACTTCAGTGGAGGGAGGGACCCGTAGCCAAAGGATGAAGGTGTAAAGGAAGGAGCAATCTGGGCAGAAAGTTCTAGAGATCATGTGGAGTCCAGGGACTGGAGGACAACGTGGATAGATGTGAAGCCGGTGACATGTAGAGTTGGAGGCCAGGGCTGGAGAGCAGATAGAGGCCTCTAAGGCCTTCCGCAGTGCTATCTCAGGATCCAACCCAGAAGTTCCCATCCAGCTTACGTCACTGGTCATCCTCAAAGAACCAGAGCTTCTGAGAGCCCAGAAAGGCACCGGGGTAGGAGACGTGGCCAGCCTCCCTCCACCCTTTGATGATGTCCGGAGAGGCAGAGGCCAGCCCTGGCCACACCCACGCCCCACCCACCAGAGATAGGCCAGTGAGAGGCACTGATTTAAAGCTCCACACCCACAGATCCACCTGCAAACAGATAGCTCCCCACGGGTGATGTGGGAGACCCACACACATCTTAGACTGTCCACAGCCTATGATAAGCAGACACCCCCAGAACTCCCCTGCCAGATGTACCCCCACACACGCTCGCCACCTACACACCTTTATGAGGGCCCCACAAAATCCAAGTGCCTTGTAGGCAAGAGCCTACTTACTGAAAATGTTTCTTCTAGGCTGTATAGAGTCTAGTGCGTCCGCTGGCCTTGGCCTTGGCCTTGACCAAGCCTCCCTGGGCCTTCCCGTTAGCTCTCTCGAGACTGGAGCTACAGCTTTAGCTACCTGCTCCGTATCAAAACCCCTGAGATGTGTGTAGTATTGCAACTTGGGGGTCCCCGAGTTGGGGAAATGATTTTCCTAAGATACCAGTGATGGTTTTTGTTGTTATTGTTGTTGTTTTGTCAGTCATGGGGCTTGAACTCTGGGCCTGGGCACTGTCCCTAAGCTCTTCAGCTCAAGGCTAGTGCTCTACCACTTGAGCCACAGCACCACTTCCAGTTTTCTGGTGGTTTATTAGAGATAAGAGTTTCACGGCCTTTCCTGCCCAGACTGGCTTTGAACCGTGATCCTCAGATCTCAGCCTCCTGAGTAGCTAGGATGACAGGCGTGAGCCACCAGCGCCCAGCTGCCAGTGATGTTTTTAAATGTGACCACTGTTCCCACTTAGCAGCCCAGCTTTCATGCCAACTAATTCTCTTGTTTTTATTTACTTTTAAGCTTCACTATTTTTAGGGATCCATTAGTAGCTCTACTAAGTCCCTTAAAGGCTGTAATCACAGCTGTTTGCCTCAGACAGAGGCAATCCCAATAAATGGACCCAGATCCACTCTTTGGAGACACTTTGGGCTCAAACTGTGCACTAGTGCCCCTCAATTGAACCAGCAGAACCAGAGGCTGCTGGGAGTGTTACTTCATCTCCTTTTTGAAAAAAAAAAAAAAAAGTAGCGGAAGCCGGGTGCCGGTGGCTCACACCTATAATCCTGGTTACTCAGGAAGCTGAGATCTGATGATCACAGATCAAAGCCACCCAGGCAGAAAAGTCCATGAGACTCCTATCTCCAATTGACTACCCAAAAAGAATGCAAGGATGGTTCAAGTGGCGAGCTCCAGAGGAAAAAAAGGCTAAGGGACAGCACTTAGGCCTTGACTTCAAGCCCCAGTACTGGCACCAAACAACAACCACCACCACAACAAAATGCCTCGCTGAAGCATGGGCACAAGGAAGCTACAGAGTATCTGCTAGGCCCAATTCTTGGTTGGAAAATGTCCCCTCGGTCCTTTTGGGCCACAGGAACCAGAGTCCCGGTGGGATGGCCTCATGACTTCCGTCCGTGCTGTGACTTCTCAGGGTTGCAGGGAGCAGAGCCCTGGCCTGGCTTGGCCGCTGTTCAGGCAAGGGCGGCTTGGGGGGGCTCGGTGCCTTGCCACCAGGAAAGGATCAACCCTTCATCCAAGGAGCGGCCCCTCTGTCTGGGGCACACACTGCGTGTGGACCCCACGGATGAGGAGAAGCTGGGCAGGTGTGAACACAGACTCACGCAGTGCGCTCAGTGTAGCCCAATAGATGGGTTCTGTTGCCACCAAGCATGGCGGGGCTGAACTCCCCAGGGGAACTCACAGGAGATCCGTGCAGGCTGTGGAGTCAGAGGGTGCCGGGGTGCACCTGCCCTGCACTGGAGAAAGAGGATAGATAATGAAATGCATGCTGTCACTCCTTCCCTCCTTTTTTGGGGGGGGAAGGGGTACATCGTGGGGCTTGAACTCGGCCTGGGCACTGTCCCTGCGCTCTTCAGTTCTAGGCCAGTGCTCTACTGCTTAAGCCACAGCACCGCTTCTGGTTTTCTGGTGGTTCATTGGAGATAAGAGTCTCACGGCCTTTCCTGCCCGGGCTGGCTTTGAATGTCAATCCTCAGATCTCAGCCTCCTGAGTAGCTAGGATGACAGGCGTGAGCCACGGGCGCCCAGCTCTTCCTTCCTCTTGAATGGCAGGGGAGGCTGGCAAAGGAAGGCCATGGGGGGATGAGTCCCAGAGCCTAAGCTTCTAGAAAACATGGACCCCCCCTTCTCTGCCCTCTTTGGGGTGGCCCAGGGCTTGGAACACCCTCTCATACCTCAGAGCCCCCCTGAGCTTTTGTCCACACAGGGACCTGCTCATCCTTACCCACCCCTGCCCACTTCCCCTGCTGCCCTGGCCCACTTGGTTCAAGGAAACATGGAGAAGCTGGGTCTGGGGCCTCGAGGTAAGTCTGTGCGCTGCCTAGGCTTCCCCATGCTTTGCCTGATGCCTCTGGAATTAGGGGAACCCAGCCAGTGATTCACCGTGCAGGGGGAGTTGGGAGGGGCTGGTCCGTTCCTGCCTCTCCAGATGTTCAGGGTGGCTAGCAGTTATCTCCGGAGGTGGAGCGCGCTTCAGGGTGTGGCGTCTGCAAGTCACGTTGCAGGGTTAGGGAGCTCGTCCAGACACCCCTTGCCGGCATGGGGGCTCAATCTCCGCAGAGGATAAAATACCCTTCTGGTCCTGGAGGGTCCCACTGGCGGAACGGGGAGCCCCATCAGCTCCCTCCTCGTCCTGTGCCTCAGTTTCCCCGATCTATCTATGAGGAATCTGAAGAAGTTCCTCTAAAACTCTCCCTCTTGTTCTCAGAGTCCATGTGCCACAAAGGGGAAGGGGGTGCGTGCGTGTGTGTGTGTGTGTGTGTGTGTGTGTGTGTGTGTGTCAGACAGATAGACAGACAGACAGACAAGCAGAGAGACAGGGTATCTGTCATGTTTTCCAGTGTCCTCTCCTCTCCTGCCCTCCATGTAGACCCAAGGAAGAAATGAAAAGCATTCTGCCACTCTACTCTTATATTCTTGAAAATTCTTCCTCAAACATATTCATCCGAGCGCCACTGGTGAGAAAAAATAAAAATCAAAGTCAGAGCGTGACTGGCTTCCTAACTGATGGCGGCTGCTTTTTATTCGGGACCATTAGCATCATCACCATCATTTCCTGAGCCCCAGCTTGTGGGGGGGTTGGGGCAGGGGCTGGCTTTCTGGTTACACCTTGCAGGCATCCGAGCTATGTTGTTTGCCCCGCGTGCCCAGAAAGTTTTTTTGTGGAATTTTTCAACCCCCCCCCCCCCACACACACGCACTTTTTTTTTTTGGTGGTGGTAGTAGCTGTTTTCAAACTTCAACTGGAAAGAAGCCAGGTATAAAAACACCCCGAGGCAGGGCAGGCTAATACCCAAGCACATCAGGGCTGTGCTGGGCCCAAGCCTGGGCCTTCAGGTACAAAGCACCTCAGGCTATGGGCCTCAGGCTCCACCAGTCCAGGCTCAGGTGTGGGTGAGCCTTCAGAAAAAAAAATCCAGCAATGTTCCTCCCTCCCCACCCCCTCTCCTATTCCTTGGTATGCTGAGCCCAGCAAGGAAGCTGTTCAGACTGTGAGAACTTATGAATATGGAGGAAGGGGGGGGGAGGTGGATCTCTCAATAATAAGGTATGTAGTAAGAGTCAGCACATCTTCGAACTCTCATCTTGCCTCTGCTTCTGCAGTGTGTTTGAGGAGGATACAGCCCAGATGCCACCCAGCCCAGATGTGCCTGGACTAACACAGTTGGCTGAGGGAGAAGGGAGCACATGTGTATATGTGTGTGTGAGACAGACAGACAGACAGATCGACCGACCGGGAATGTTTGTGTGTGTGCCAGTTCTGGGCCCCGTGTTACCCCTGAGCTGCTTTGTGCTCAAGGCAAGTGCTCTACCACTTGAGCCACAGCGCCACTTCCAGCTTTTTCTAGGTAGTTTATTGGAGATAAGAGTCTCATGGCCTTTCCTGCCCAGGCTGGCTTTGAACCATGATCATCCACCAGCGCCGGGCAAAAAGGGAGCTTTTGGAGCTCTCGGGGCTGCTGCACCCCAGGACCTTCTTCCCCACCCCACCCCCACCCTGCCCTCTTCCTTCGTGGACTTCCCACTTGCCTGGTACCAGGCATTCCAGATACCCCTGGCCTCCGCAGACACCGCACCTCAGAAAACCTACCTGTTCTGCTCAGGCCCAAGTTTCCCAGACAATGTTTTCTGCAGCTCCCCACACAGGCTGTCCCAATCCTGAGATTGTCCAGTATGGAGGCAAATTTAGGGGGGTGGGGAGCCCTCACATCCTCCTCCCTGAAGCCCCACGTGTGCACTGGAGCTGGAGCAGTCCCCCAGATGCCATCTCCAACCTCGTCAGAGTTCCTGGCATTGACTGTTGGTCCTCCATGTCAGAGACGTTAAGATCCATCTTCAAACCCCAGGAGAGTCCTCGGAGCTTGCAGGTCTAAGGGCCTCTGCCTGGGGCTTTCCTTCTCTGAAATAGCGTGTAAGGGCTTAAAGCCCGGCTTATACCAAGACCCACTTTTCAGCAACCTTCCAACACCTCTTCTTAAAGTAAATGTCCCTGAGCCCAGCAAAGCTACCGCAGGTAAAATGTGGGAAGCATTCCCTGTTTGAGGAGTCATCGATCTGAAGCTCATGCACTGCCCACCCCCCTCCCCAGTGCCGTGAAAGGAGCGAATCTCTGCTTTGTTGCCTTTAAAACCCAGCATCTCCGCTTTGTTGCCTTTAAAACCCAGTGGTTCTTTAGCTCCTTGACAATGGCTGTGTTTGAGCAAACAGCCCTGAGACAACACCAAGAGTGCACATGGGACAGCAGCCCTCACTAGCATCCACAGAGCCGGCCTATTGGCTTCTCAGAGAAGCCTTACAAACCAAGGCAACAGAATTAACTAGAAAGTGGAAGTGCCCACAGGCTCCTACCATGTCCCCACAGACTTCGTCCACTGGCCCACTGGGGTATGTGTGTAGACATGGGCTGCGCTTCTGGCCAGAACATGGGGTCCCCTGAGGCATCTGTGAATTGTTAAGAGAGCCCTGTGAGAGTCTGAGATCTCTACTCACACAAGCATTAATAAGCAAATGAATGAATGACGTTCTTGATGCCGGCGGGCTTTAGCATTTATTCAGGTTGTCAAAACATGATTCTTTTGCTCTGGGGATACCTGATAGATAGCCATTTTTTAAAAAAGTCTCTGTGAAGCCCTCTCTCAGGAATCCAACCAATCTTTCTTTCTCGATTAGGAACTAAAGAGAGGATTGGAAATGTCAAATAGCAGATTGTACAGCAACACCAATTGAACCAGGTGTTCATGAGCACATGTATCTGACAAAGATCTGGGTGGTTTTTTGTTCATTTAAATTCCCCAGTGCTGGGGCTGGGAAGATGGCTCAGGGGTAGAGTGCTTGCCTTGCATGCCTGAGGCCCTGGGTTCAATTC
Source organism: Dipodomys ordii (assembly GCF_000151885.1). NCBI lineage: Eukaryota > Metazoa > Chordata > Mammalia > Rodentia > Heteromyidae > Dipodomys > Dipodomys ordii. Next base: position 4,602,953 of record NW_012267351.1, read on the forward strand.
CTCAGCACCACATAAGCAAAAAGAAAAAAGCTGAAGGTGGCGCTGTGGCTCAAAGGGTAGAGCGCTAACCTTGAGCTGAAGAGCCGAGGGACAGTGTCCAGGCCCAGAGTTCAGGCCCCACGACCAGACCCAAAAAAAAGAAAAATTCCCCGTGCTGGGGTGAAAATTGAGAGGGGTTTTTTTTGGGGGGGGGGTTGTTTAGTTTTGTTTTATTAGTTTTGGTCTGTAAATTCAGGTACAAGTAGATTCTTCCACTAGGGTTGGAGTGGGCTTTGGTCTACACCAGCCTGGGGCAGCTGTGGACTTGTTCAAGGAGATGCGAAGCCTTAGATATGCAAATTCTGTTTGCAGTCCCCCAGTGAGCCTTGTGCTTTCAACCCAGAAAGTTCCCAATCAACTGGGATGACAAATACAAAATACAGACACTCCAGGGAACAGACCCGGTAGGAACTGACCACAGCCAGCTGGCCAGCCTGATGTTTCCCGCTTTGAACCCTGGGAAGAAGGGGGGCTTGGATCCAGTAGGATCCATTTCCCTGAGCCACCCCCAGCGCCCCCCCCAAAAAAAAAACCTGGCCCAGGAACATGGCTTGGCCAAATGCCAGCAGGGGACCTTTGAAAGAACCAACCCTCCCCGCTCCCCACCCAGCCCTGACTGTGACAAGCTGACAGTTCCATGCAGCCAGACAAACCCCAAGCCAGCACCCATGCCCTTCTCTCCCTGCTGTCTTTTTGGCCAGCCCGACTCAGCAAGGAAGCAGGGGTCTGGGTGCTCGAAAGTTGCACTCAGCTACCTCTGGATCTTGGCGGGGAGCAGATACCCTTTGTGGCTTGGGTTCTGGTCCCAACTCAGCCTCTGCTAAGTATCCGTTCCAGCCTGTCAGGGAGTTCGCACAAAAGGACTGTTTCCAAGTGTGGTTCGTGATCTGTCTGGACCAGGACCACCAGAGATCCAATGACAGGCCGCGTGCGTAGCATCGCATGCCAGAAGCTGCATTTCTAGTGGGAGTCTCCAAGAGATCTGGACCCAGACCAACCTGAAACCCTGCGAAAAGCCTCCCCGCGCTCCATCTCCCCCAAACCAAGCAGCTCTCCGGTTACCTTTGCTTTCTCAGCCAGGCCTGTCCGGAATGCCCTCTAGGGAAAGCCAGGGTGCCGTTCGGCTTAGTGTGGATTTGCTCTGCCTTGCTTTTCGGCCTTTGTGTCATGTCGTTGCAAGACCATGAACCAGCTTCAGGAGACCCAGGTTCTAACCTTGGATCTGCCACGTGGTCCTCCCTGCCGCCGGGACCTCCGTTTTCCCATTTGACTCAGGAGTGCCCTGGGCTCTCTGCTGGTTGAGGCTAGAGCTCTGAATAATGATCATAGGCCCCTGAGGGCAAGCAGAGATGCCCGGCCGCTAGGGGTCGCTGTGGCTGTGTGCTCTTGCTTCCAGAAGTTTGCGTCTGGAGGATACAGGACAGACAAACTCCTCAAGGTTTGTGTAGCTGGGGAGAGGACAGAAGTGTCTCCAGAGAGCTAGGCCATGGCAGAGAAGTCCCAGCTTGAGGAATGAGCCTGTCAGGAGTGAAGTTGAAGATGGCTTTCTGGAGTGTAGCGGGAAGTCAATGGAGCCAGTCCACCGAGGCCCATCGAGGCTAGAGTTACCAAGGAACCTTTCACTTTTCAGTCTCGTGCCCCAGCTGGCTGGAGGCCACCACCAGGTGGCCTGACTTGGGGCCACACTTGTCTGTGAGGCTCCGGGGACCACAAAGAGACTGTAAACATTAGACCTCACAAATCTCTGGAATTTTCAGGATTCTGTGACTCGATCGGTGAAACTGCATGCCGGTGAGTGGGGGGGAAAAATGTATCCGAAAGATAATCCCATTGGCTTTGGCATTTATTGTTAATTGAATTTCCCCAGAAATGGCAGCTGAAAGATTTGTTAGCGTTCATGAATTTACATCAAGTTAAACATCTGTTCCTCTTTACGCGGAACTCCAGCAAAAGTTGCGGCAGTGGTGGCGGCGGCGGCTCATAAATTAGATCAGGGAGGAACATGCGTCTTGCTCTTTGCACAGCTTAGCAGTTTCAAAGTAGAGCGAGGAATGACACCTCGTCACCCAGGCCCGAGGAATGCCACCATGTTGGTGGGTGCCAGACGGTTACACCAGGTTTTCTGCTTTGGTGATAAAGATCTTGCGACATCACTTACCAGAATGACTGGGGACAATGTGGAACCAGGGCTGCCATTTCTGGAGGTAGCTGCAGGGGGGGGGGGGGGAGGGTGGGAGGAGGGGCGGGGAGGGGAGGGGAGCCCACCCATAGGCAGACCCCCTAAGGGCAGCCAAGAGGATAGGGTCACAGCCTGTCAATCTCCCTTGGGCCCCTCCATGGTTCTGCCCGGATGTTGTTCTGGTTGCTGAGCTCAGGTCTCAGGCCACCCTGCCAGGTGAGCAGAGGCTGGAGTTCAGTGAGTGTGGCCCACGACCCACCCAATGCACCCCAGAGTGGCCCCCCAGGGGCCAGCCCTACTTCCTCCTTCCTTCTCTCTTCCCCCTGGCCCGCTCCGCCCCCTGGGAAGGTATCTGACATGGTGGACAATGATGAGAAGAGTCTGTTTCTATCTAAGCGATTTGCTTCCTTTCTGTAAATCTTGAGAGAAGCCAGGCGCTGGTGGCTCACGCCTATAATCCTAGCTACTCAGGAGGCTGAGATCTGAGGATCACAGTTCAAAGCCAGCCCAGGCAGGAAAGTCCGTGAGACTCTTCTCTCCAATAAACCACTCAGAAAACAAGAAGTGGCCTTGTGGCTCAAGTGGTAAAGTGCTCCCCTTGAGCTGAAGAGCTGAGGGACAGCGCCCAGGCCCAGAATTCAAGCCCCACCACCAAAAAAAAAATTCTTGAGAGAATTGTTTTTCTGAAGTGGTCCTGCTTTGGCTCCATGGCTTGGCCCTTGTTAATTACATTTTAGTTACATACATCCTTTTCCTGAGCACTGTAATTAAGACATCCTATTAGGAGCTCCTTGGGGTTTAATTCAAGCCTGTTAATTGAGCCCCATCCTTTTGCAGAGTGTGAACCTGAGCACAACCAATGGGAGCAGAGGGGCGGAGCCCGCTGGGTTAGGGATTAAAAAAGGAAGCACCCTGCCTGCTCTGTGTGCTTGCTGACCAGATTTCTGGATCTTGATGCACCCTTCTGCAGGAGTTGCCTGGCTGAGTTCCTTTTGAGTTGGTGTCTTTATTCCTACCAAACACCCCAACATCCTGAGCTATGTCTTAACAGTGACATAGGCCTCTGCCCCTCTAAAATTCCTCTCCTCTGTGTCTGTATCTCAAAGGGTCTGAGAGTGACAGGGTGTAACCACCCACTGAGCCACCCACGCTCCTCCCCCTTGGCTCTGTGGAGACCTCCAGCTCCACCCACACCGGGGCCTGGATGACGACAGTGCCTTGGGCCAGGGTACCAGTGACGGATGAAATATCCACAAAGACTCCCTCGCCTCCTTTTGTTTTGCAATAGCAAGCGTCTCTGACGCACGCTTCATTCCAGAGCCATCTCCCGGCTTCCTATTTCCCTCTGCTCAAAAAAAAAAAAAAAAAATCAAATGCGCCTGCGTTTGCGCCCCTGCTCCGTCTGTGTCCCTGGCCGGAGCGGATGGAGTACGGCCGGAATGGGAGAACCTTAGAATCTTCGAAGAGGGACAATTATTGAGGGAGCCAGATTAATGAGGTGTCATAACAACTTAGCCAGATCCGCGGCTGACCTTTCTCATGGAGAACGGGGCTTGATAAATGTAGTTCATTACCAAGTTCTGACATGAAAATAGGCTCACACTCGGGCCTCCTCAGCAGGCTGATCAATATTTTATCTGCCAAAGCAGGCCCGGTCTGTGAGCAAGGGGAGGGCCCTGCGTGTGCTGGCAGGAAGCCCAAGGCCAGGGCCGGCTGGACAGGCCCTGGTGCACAGGGGGACTGAAGGCCAGCAGAAAGGTGGCCGGGTCCTACCAAGGGCTATCAGGCCAGCTAAGACTCACAGGCCCATCATGGGAATGGTCCTGCTCAGGAGAAGGGAGGGAAGAAATGCAGGCTGGCTTTCTGTGTACGTTGGTCTATGTACACCAGGTGAACAACCCCCCCTGTCCCAGGCCCCATGGGGAAGGGACCAAAGACAAATGAACCACAGAGAACTCAGGCCAGGCACAGTGGCCTAAACCTACAATCGCAGCTACTTGAGAGATGGAAGACCACTGTGCAAGACATAAAAGTATGCAAGACTCCCTCTCGACCAGCATCTGGGCATGGTGGCACATTCCTTTTCTTCCTCCTAATGACACAGGGATGCACAAGTAGGAAGATCACAGCCCAGGCTGTCGGGGATAGATAAAGTGAAGCCCTACCTCAAAAATAAGGCCAAAATAGGGCTGGAAGCATGGGTCAGTGGTGGAGTGCCTGCCTAGTAAGCGTGTGTGTGTGTGTGTGTGTGTGTGTGTGTGTGTGTGTGTGTGTGTGTGTGTGTGTGTGTGTGTGTGTGTGTGTGTGTGATGGTATCAGGGCCGTCCCAGCAAGAGGAAACTTGGGGCGCTACTGATGCAGAAATGCGCACACTGGCCAGCTTCCCCCGTGTCCCCATCCCTGTGCAGCACAGCGCGGCACTAGGGCTGCTCAGTGACACCAGGCAGGTGGCTTTATTCCCTTCAGGGAAACTCGAGTCCTAGGCTGAAGAGGGGCCTCAGGCAGGTGAAGCAGGGTGAAGCGCATCGAGGCCTGCCCCTCCCTGGGGTCCCCAGCCCTGACGGCCTTCTCACATCTGCGACACACACGGCCCAGTGGGGGCCCCGCACACTGCTGGCACCGGCTCTGCTGGCACAAGATGGAGGGGTCCGGCCCCGGGCAGCAGGGACGCCGGCCCTGGGCACTCAGGGCGCGCACCACCCACCCCTGCAGCAGTTGCCAGGGTGGAGAACCCAGAGGCCTGTGAGCTCCCAGTGAATTATAAAGGATGAGACAGAAGGGCAGGGCCCAAGAAGTGACCAGAGCGCCCCCCTCCTCCGCCCCAGCCCCCCTCCCCACAGCGGCACCCCTAGGGTCGGAGGCAAAGTCTCACTGGAGACCCCCCGTGTGGAGCTGGAGGCAGCTGGGAGGAGTTCCATCCTATGAGGCCAGGCTGGGGAGGAAGGCCGGGGACCCGTCTGGCCCCGCCTCGCCTGCCCACTTCCGTTCCAATGGGTTTCGGGCAAGATTTCCTCTCCTTACCCAGATCTGAGCTCCATCCACCTCATCCCACCCCCCAACAAAGAAACCAGCCCGCCGGGGGGCCCATCTCACAGCACAGAGTGACTTGGTAGTATCACGAGACCACCCCAAAAGGGGGTGCACTCCCAGAAATCCCTCTCCCCTCTCCCCAGGCAAGAGAGGGTAGGAGAGGGTCATTCTTGTCAGACCATGGAGACTCGCAGAGAGTCAAGTAAACATACGGGAGGACATGGTTCCGGGCGTCTGTGTCTGGCAGGAATCCCTGGACCCCGATTTGAAAGAAAACCTAGAAACACAAATATGCTCCAGAGAAAGCAGTCGAGCCACGCAGGTTTCTCAAGAGAGAGACAAACAGACACAGACACAGACAGACACACACAGCCTGGCCCCTTGTCTCTTTGTCTTCCAAGCCTAAGCTAAGGCTCATCAGTTACAGCTGCTGCAGACCACTGTGAGTGGACCGCAACAGCCCCGCGTGGAATGAACTGTTATTCCCAGGTCTCCGATAAGACCACTGACACCCCCTGTCCCACATCCAACGGTGTGGCAGCATCGCAGCTGGGCCCCAAACCCAAGCAGGGGCAGCCGGGTGCAAGTGGTTCACCCCTGTCATCCTAGCCACTTAGGGAACTGAGATCTGAGGATCGTGGTTCAAAGTCAGCCCAGGCAGGAAAGCCTGCGAGGCTTATCTCCAGCAAAAAGCCGAATGTAGAACTGTGGCTCAACTGGTAGAGCACCTGACTCCAGTGAAGAAAAAAAAGGCAAGGGACAGCAGCACCCAGACCCGGAGTTCAAGTCCCAGGACCAACACACACACACACACACGTGTGCACACACACACACACACACACACACCCCAAGCTGCTTGTTCCTCAGCACTGCTTCCTATCAATTCCAGGATAGACAGATGAAGAACCCACACCCACTCTGGGATTCAGCAAAGCCAATTACAGGGAGTCCTTTGTCTGCCCCTACCCGCTGCCTCCCCTCTCCCCCCCCCCCCCAGTTTACAGCCCGATAGCGATGATCTTAGTGGCACGTCATCAGCAAGATAAATAATGTCAGGTCACAGTGCATCACAGGCCTCATTTGCCAAAACGCTGTGCAATTCTGATGCTGGCGCTCATCAAGTCCGGGCTGCGATAAAAGGCCCAAGAGTAATGGGCTGTACGCCTCTGCTTTCATTTCCTAAAACTCCTTCTTTGTTTCTTGGTCATGGACTTGTGTACACAGGCTTGTTTGCAAGTAATCCAGCGCTGGGAGTGTACTTAATTGCTTTAAACAGGGCTTATTGGTCCTGTTAACTAAAACTCCCTAATCTATGAGGCCAAGTATTCCAAAGCTGCCTTGGAGGTAGGATTAAGACAAAAAAAAAAAAGAACTATTACAGATACAATTGGGGGCTTGTTTTCCTAAAGCTGCTGTGATTCCTCTAGAAGAATTTCTCCATTCCATGGGACACTCGCTCTATGTCTGGCTTGTATTAGGTGCTCAATAAATATCTACGGGCTGAGCAGGCAGGCTCCCTCCAGTATTCATATACTATGTAACATCCATTCACTATTCACTAACTCTGTAGAGGCTGGGTGTGGTGCTGTACAGCTATAATCCTAGCGACTCTGGAGCTCAAGGCAAGGAGGATGGACATTGAAGGCCAGCTTTGACAAAGTTAACTTGAGGCACTATCTGAGAAACAAACTAAAAGCAAAAACAGGTGTGCAGGGATAGAGGAGGGAGGGGATAATGGCAAGTATGCCCTGAGTTCAATCCAATGATGATGATCATGATGATGATCATGATGATGTAACCAAGTGTAGATGCAAATGCCTGTAATTCCAGCTGCTTGGGAAGTGGGGGGTCAAGAAAATCATGATGACAAGACCCCATCTCAACCAATAAAACAGCGGGTGTGGTAGTGCAGACCTGTCATCGCACCTATGTGGGAAGAGCAAACAGGAGGATTACAGTCCAGTCCAGGCTTCAACACAAGACCTTACTTGAAAACGAACATAAGGAAAAAAGGCTGGGGCAAGGTTCAAGTCGTAGAGGACCTGCTTAGTGAGCACCAAAGCCCTGAGTTCAAACCAGGGTGAGAGAGACAGAGACACAGAGACAAAAACAGAGAGAATGTGTGGGATGGAAGAGCAGGCCGACCCACAGCCTAGATGCAGCTATAATCTAATCTAATACTTCATCGTTGATGGTAGCTGCATCCTGTGCAGCCTCTGCCACTGCTTGTGAGCGAGATGGCCGAATGGACCCAGAGCTACACAGCGCCCCCTATAACAACCCCATCTCTCCTTCCAGGTGGCACCTGTACCATGGCCGGCTATGCCCGCCTCAAGAATGTCCTTCTGGCTCTCCAGAGCCGCCGGCAGCCTCTCGGCGAAAGGGACAGCAGGCGGGACCCTGGCACCCAGAAGCGCCTCCTGGTGGAGTCCCTGTTCAAGGATTTGGATGCTGACGGCAACAGCCACATCATCAGCTCGGAACTGGTGCAGGTGGGTGCCCCCAGCTTCTTCCCCCCACCTGCCCTGGGCAGAGGCAGACAGCTTGAGATCACTTGGCACCCAGGCCCACCCAGCTCCAGAGCTGCTGCTGCTGCTGCTGCTGCGTAAACAAGAACCTTTTTCGAGCCCATTGCTCTAAACCCGGCAGCCCGCAGGGGCCCCAGGCACCCGAAGCCATTAGCAAGCATAGTAATTGGACTACGATTTCCTCTTTAAACTTTAATATGTTTAACGTCCATTTCATAAATCTCCCCAGCAGAGCCCAGATCTCGGGCCTTTCCCTGACAAAGCCATCAGAGGTGTGTACATGTGGGGGGGGGGGGGGGGGGAAAAACAGCCTTCCAGTGAGCACTTAATCCATTTCCAATGCAGAAAGAGACAAAGGGAAATCTCCATCTTCCCAAGATCGATCTGGGACACTAGGCTCAAATCTGGCTTATATCGAACACTGACTTGCTGGGCAAAGGATCTCTCTCTCTCTCTTTTTAAACATTATCACATTAAATTGCCTTTAATATAGCAAGCCAAGCTAAGAATATTAAACAAATAGAAAAAGCCTCTAGCTCTCCATTTCTTCTCTTCTGAGCCTTCCTCCCGACCTTCCTCACCCACACCTCTCTGATTCCTGTCACCCTGCTATTTTCTGCACGTAAGAGCAGACCAGGTGGCCCCAAAAGATCCTTCTCAGCTAAGATTATCTAAGGTCCATCAGACCAGACAAGGAAAAGACAGACTACGCCCTAATCTCCCTACTCTCCCAACCCGCTGTGTGACCTTGGAGAAGTCACTCTCCCTCTCGGAGCCTCAGTGTCCTCATCTATAAAATGAGGTACAAACCTAATATTCTGTGTGCCTGAGTGAAAATGGAACGAGGTAACTGGAGGGGGTGGGGGAAGTGGGGAGAGATGGGGGGAACATGGGTCAAGATGCAGTGTACTTACACACTGGTGTCTCACGCCTATAATCCTAGCTGCTCCAGAAGCTGAGATCTGAGGATTGTGGTTCGAATCCAGCCTGGGCAGAAAAACCCATGAGGCTCTTATCTCCAATTAACAACCAAAAAACCGGGCAGGAAGGTGTGTCTCAAGGAGTAGAGTGTCAGCCTTGAGTGTAAAAGTTAAGGGAAAGCACTCTGGCCCCGTGTTCAAGCCCCAGTACAGACACACACACACACACACAGACACACACACACACAGACACACACACACACACACACACTGCACTATACTCATAAACTGACATGTTGGATTGCAACCCTTGTACACAACAACCTAAAGATAATTGGAGAACAAAAGAAGTAAAAGGAGGAAACGGATCAGACAAGAGAGAACCAAAATGCTGCCCTGAAATCCTTGCTTAGCCTTGAGCCATTTTTTTCCCCCTTCTGGAAGCATCGATGGCCTCACTCACAGCTCTGGCCTTGTCCCTCCTCACCCACAGCACCTGCTGACGGAGCAGGACCTGACCGGGGACCTGCTGGGGTGCTCGCCGGGGGACCTCCTCCGATTCGACGACTACAACCATGACGGCTCCCTGACGCTGCGCGAGTTCTACACAGCCTTCCGTAAGCCAGGCGAGCGGGGCCGAGGGGCTGACGTGCCCACGCCGCAGTGGGGGGGGGGGGGGGGGGGCTGGAGCGAGCCTCAGTGCTCTCTGCCAAGTGGGTTTTTCCTTAGAGATGAAAAGCCAGCTGAGTTGGATTCTGTGTCAGCCTCAGCATTCACAAAAGGGCAAAAGAGGCCAGGCCTCGGCTCACGCCTGTCATCCTAGCTACTCAGGAGGCTGAGATGTGAGGATCACAGTTCAAAGCCAGCCCGGGCAGGAAAGTCCGTGAGACCCTGATCTCCAATAAACCACTCAGAAAACTGGAAGTGGCACTGTGGCTCCAGTGGTAGAGCTCTCGCCTTGGGCTGAAGAGCTGAGGGACAGCGCCCAGGCCCAGAGTTCAAGCCCCACAACTGACACACAAAAAAAAAGGCAAAGGAGAATGGATGCCTTTGGGATAGTTTCTTTGCTAATGGAAGACCGTGACCAGCATGGACTTGTGTGGGAAAGTCTGTGACCGTACATGGAAGGGTCAAGTTTTAGGGCCATGCCCCTTGGGGAGCTCTGCTTGGACACTTGCAGTAGAGGCTGGAGTCTCGGCTAGGCAGAGGCCAGGAGCAGGCTCCATGGACAACAGAGGGAAACTGGGTCCAAGCCGAGGAGAGGTAGGTGATCCTCAGAGAGTTGTTGCTCTGGTGAGAATGGTTCCCATTAAATACCATTCCCACAGGGGATGTCTCCAGCACTGGCGATGACGTTGGCCCAGGGTGATTTGCCATCAGATGTTCTGAATGACGGGGCTTCTAAACGATGTGAGGTGCAGGAGCCAGTTCCCGAAGCATGCCACAGATGCCCGGATGTCTGTGTGTCCCCAGTGAAGGAGGGACAGGGCGGGGGACAAACCAGACTGGCCAAGAGGTTATCCAAGCTCCCCTGGCATTCCCTGGATACGGCCTACAAGCTCGCAGCTCAGCCCCTGGCCTTGGAGAGCTGGTGCAAATCCCCCAGAGATCCTGAATACCTGAGCCACAAAATTTTGTTCTAGATCCTTCCTCTTTAGTCCTGACCTGGAGTTTCATCTTAGCAGGGGGCTGTTTCTGCTTGATACTGTTTTGTACACTTTGAACATGGCTTTTTTTGAAGTGTTGTTCCAATATGCCACTTCCTACAGGAAGTGCCCATGAGTGTAACATGGCGAGGGGCGGGACTTGCGGTTCTCAGCATCCTTAGTACCAAGGGCCAAAGTCCAACACTGATGGCCTCTGGTCCTCAGCCTCCTCCCTGCTTACCAGCAAAACACATCGGCCAAAACTAGTTCATCCTCAGGTATGAATGACCCAGCAGGCTTGTCTTGCCGTGGGGAGTACTTGCTTTGTGGAACCAAGGAACTTGTTCCCAGAAATGAATCTCCAGGTTTTCAGATGTGCAGAAGTAAACCAGCAATGCCCTAGGCGCAGCTCAGGAGTTGTGATGGTTCACGTGTCAGGCAGGTGAGCAACCAAAACTTGAACAGTCAGTAGCTTCAAATTGGTCCTGCTGGGAATATATCTACACTGCAGAAATTAATGCCAGACCAATGACACCCAAAATTTGTGTGGGGTCCTCTCCAGAGAAAAACCAGGTGTTCCGGAATGACCTGCATATCCCTAGATAGACCCTTACTCCTGTCCTCAGCGCCCACCTCCTGCGTTATTTCCCCATCTACTGCCCCACACCGAGATCCTGGGTGATAATGACCGCAGATATAATAGATAAGAATAAGGCAGGGTGAGCTAGGCATCAACAACTCAGACCTGTAATCCTAGCTACACAGGGGGCTGAGATCTGAGGGTAGTGGTTCGAAGGTAGCCCAAGCTGAGAAGTCCATGAGACTCTTAACCTCCAATGAACCAGCAAAAGGCCCAACGTGGAGGTAAGGCTCAAGTGATAGAGCACCAGCCCTGAGCACAAAAACTAAACGAAAAAAAAAAAAGAGGGAGAGAGACAGGGTGACTGGGGTAGATTCAGTGAGAGAAGTCTTCTCGGTCAACACACTTCCAAAGCGAGTTCTAGCACCTGCCCAGAAGGCTGGCCGAGCTCCAGCTCCCCGGCCAACGCAGCAAGGAAGGAAATGATGAGTGGATATTAGCAGCCAGAGGCCCCAGGCCAGACTACAGGGATTTAAAAGAGTCACCAGGTACCACAAAGGCATCCTCATGAAGCCTGGGTACACCATCCTTGTTCCTGGTACTGGAATAACCCCTGTTTCATGGACTGGATTCCTGAGACTGGATCTAGACCAGCCAACCAGGCTTTCTACATACACAGGAGGTACCCTGGGAAAGGGGGCGGGGTCTCAGACAGGGTAACCCAGTGTCTCGCTCCCTTCATTCCTGGATTACTCTTTGAAAAGCTTTATAATCATCATTTTTAAAAGCAGATTCGATTCTGCTGTCGCCTTGAACATGTGTTGAACCAAGAAGCTAAACCATTCATCACAGCCCAACCCAAATAATAGATATGCAATAAAATGTAAACTCGCAGCCATTAAAGAAGCCACAGAACGCGTTAACCCGGCTATAAAAGGCCTGACACACGGCCAGCGGAACAGGCAGGGATCAATGGCTTCTCAAAGTCACAGGAACTCTAAACTGAATTGCCTTCGCCGTAGGCATAGATTTACGGTTCAGTGAGTTTTAAATGGATAATTGAAATGAGACATAGACTTACAAACTTATTACTCAGCAATCAATGAGCGCTAAAGAAATCCCACTCAATCCCAGAAAAATCATATCTCAGAACATCTCAGCAACAACAGTTTGGATTTGAGTTTAACAACTAGAGCTGACAGGCCGGCGGAGGCTGGCTGGAATTTTATTTGCTCGTGTCTTTGCGTGATGCTGGTGTGTAAGGCAGTAGCGATATCTGTGGGGTGGCTGAGACCATTGTTGTTGTTGTTGTTGTTGTTTGTTTATCTCTAATTATCAATCCTATATTTTTAGTATATATTAATTGTACAAACGGGGGTTTTATATACTATTTCCTACACGCATATAATGTCCTTTGATGAAATTCACCCCTTCCATGGCTCTTTCATATCCTCTCTCCCTTTTTCAGTTATTTTAACAAGTTTCATTTATGTATATATATATGAATACTACTTCGATCATATTTCCCTTCCCCCTTCCAATTGGATCTGACTCTCTAACACCTCCTGATTTTGCATTCATATCATAAATCTTTTTTTTTTTGGTCTAGAGCCCACTTATGAAAGATAACATGCAACATTTGTCTTGGTCAGACTTATTTCACTTACTATGATTTCTGGTTGCATCCATCCATTCTCCTGCAAACAGCAAAATTTCACTCTTCTTTATGGCTGAATAATACTTCATTGTCATTGTGTGTATATACCACAGTGTACTTACCCATTCATCAGTTGATTTATACCCAGGCTGATTCTATTATATTAGTTTGGCTATCGGGAATAATTTCTGTTCCTCACAGACTCCCCATTGAATAATGGTGGTTTGAGAGTGTTTTCCTATAGAACTGGCTTTCCTTTGTAAGTGTGTGTGTGTGTGTGTGTGTGTGTGTGTACTGGGACTTGAACTCAGGGCCTGGGCATTGCCCTGAGCTTTTCCTCTCAAGCCTAGCACAGTACCACTTGAGCCGCAACTCTACTTCTGCCTTTTTTTGCTGGTTCATTGGAGATAAGAGTCTCATGGATTTGTCTACCTGGGCTGGCTTTGAACTCGCTCCTCAGGCCTCAGCCTCTGGAGTAGCTAGGATTACAGGCGTGCACCTCCAGTGCCGGCCCACATTTGTGTATTTTTGAGTTTGGGGTAGGCCTGTCTGAGCCACTTTGTAGCCTGCAGCTAGATGAGAATGAGACCAGGGGTCTCTCTTCCTGACTTGCCAGGTGGCGTTCCAGGCACCTGTTCTGCGTTCATTGACAGAAATGAAAGATGAGGGTGGCCTCCTTCGCCTCTTCCATCTATCAAGGGAACATTTTCCTCAAGTTGCTTTTGGCTTGCCCCTATCAAAGGCAGGGCTAGGAAGTTAAAGAACTATGTCCTACATACATGCCTTGCCCTCTCTCCCTACGTCTCCTACAAGAAATACAGCTGCCTGCCCGGGCTGTGGTAGAAACCCAGGCTCCAGAGCCATTGGTAAGCAAGATGCATCCGGCCCTGCCTGTCCATCATGGCCAATTAATCTAAAAGTCACTGTCTACAGAGCTGCTCAGTTATGCATGGTTTTTCTTGGGGGGTGTTGCATTTTGCTCAGAATGTTCAGGTGGGGGTCATGGAGGGAAAACATGTTGCTTCAGTGAGGACTTTTTCTCCTCTCTCCCTCTCTCTTTGAATTCGTTATGAGTTTCCTCTGCTGTTTAGAGAGATGACTTGCCCTTTTAATTAATCCTGCGAGGGCAAGGCTGGAGAACGTGCGGCCAGGGCAGGAAGAGCTTGGGCTGGCAGCGCGGTGTTGGGTAGAGGGCTTCTGGTAGTAATCAACTAGGTCGCCCGGGACTGCAGGGCACTGAGCAGGTGGAGTGGGGACACTGGAGGACTCAGCCAACCAATCACCCGACTTCTGCAGCCAGGGGACCTCTTGAGTCAGATGGAAGAGTCCCCTGGTGAACTGGTTTGTCGTTGTTGTTGTTTTGTCAGTCTTGGAGCTTGAACTCAGGGCCCCTGCGTGCTGTCCCCGAGCTTTTTCACTCCAGGCTAGCACTCTACCATTTTGCGCCCCAGCACCACTTCCCGTTTTCTGATGGTTCATTGGAGCTTAGAGTCTTGCAGTCTTTCCTGCCCAGGCTGGCTGTGAACCTCAATCCTCAGAACTCAGCCTCCTAAGTAGCAAGGATGACAGGTGTGAGCCACCAGCTCTGAAGATTTGACTCTAAAGGCTCCATTGTGGGGGCCCAGCAATTTCCAACCATTGTCTGGTGCCAAATCTTCCAGCACTTTCCATTTTTAAAGACCCCAGCAGCTGGAAGCTGTCAGTGGCCTCGGTGCAGAGCAGTTGAACAGTAGAAAATGAACTCATTACAGGTTGTTATTGAACATCTATTATATGCAAAGTGTAAAGAAAACTCATTAAAAATCTGGTGCTTTGGTGATACTTGTTTTAGACCCACCACTTGGGGGGAGAGAGGCAGGCATGAGGTAGCTGGGTGCACTGTCCGTCCCAAATCCTGGATTGCTAAAGCAAACTCAGGGTCCTGGGTCACCCAGCCCAAGCTAAACACACTAGCACAGAGAAATCTTGCCTCTAGAAGATTTATAAGAGAAATCATGCTTTTATAAGAACTTTGATGTTTGCCAGGCACCCGTGACACACACCTGTAATCCCAGCTACTCAGGAGATCTGAGGATCTGAGGATCTGAGACCTGAGGATCATGGTTCAAAGCCAGCCAAGGCAGTAAAGTCCGTGAGACTCTTACGTCCAATAAACCACCAAAAATCCAGAAGTGGTGCTGTGGCTCAAGTGGTAGAGCACTGGCCTTGAGCTGAAGAGCTGAGGGACAGCGCCCTGGCTCAGAGTTCAAGCCCCACAACAAAGGAAGGAAGGAAGGAAGGAGAGAGAAAGAAAGAAAATAAACTTCAATATTCATCACCAGTGATCCCATATCCTATTTATAAACATGGTCCCTCAGTCCTAGTGTTGGAAAGCCTTCAAATATGAACGACCAGGGCTGGGAAGGTGGCTCAGTGGTAGAGCGCTTGCCTTGCATGCATGAGGCCCTGGGTTCGACTCCTCAGCACCACATAAGCAGAAAAGGCAGGGGGTGGGGGGCGGGCGGGGAAGGAATATGTGAACGACCATCCAAAGCCTGCATGTATCTCTAAGAGGATACTTATAGGGCCAAGAACAAGACCCCAAAGCAGGCTCAGGAGACACGGGGTGTGTCTCCAATCCACCGTCTCCTGGGGAAATGCCAAAAGCAGCCTCAACTGAGGTGTACTGATGGTGGCAGGTAGGGGCTCTGCGGTACCTGGTGATCGGCCTGGGGTTCAGAGGTGGGAGATGCAGACCGCATCCAGGAAGCAGCCCCATGTCTGCTGCCTTGTTGGTCTTGGCTTCCTCCGCAGACATCTTCTCCAGGCTTAGTGACCGTGGCCCACAAGCCCCTGTTGCAGCCCCTAAGAGGGGCCTGCCTGTGGCCGGGGTGTGCCCAACGGGAGTGCAGTCAGCAGAGGCACACGGAGCAGGGCACATTCTGTTGCCCTCTGCCCCCTCCCCGCCCCCTCTGCCCTGTGAATCCTGGCTTTGCCCTCCCATCCAAGGGGAGGGGGATGAACCAGGGGCTCCCACCCCATAGAGAGCTGGGCAGTGTTGTTCTTTGACAGGGTCCCCGTTTTCCTTGATCTGATGCCAGCCCCAGGGCCACAGCCCCGCCCCAGCTTGTCACTCCCCAGGCAGATCTGCTCCGGGGAGCTGCGGGGGCGCCTGGCAGGTGAGCCCCGAGCAACCAGAGCACCCAAGGATCAGAGAGCAGAACTTCCTTCTCCAGATGGCCTGGGCGTTTGGCCTTCTGACAGGGGGTTTCAGGCACAGCAACTGCTTACACACTTGCTGGCACAACAAATCACACCCAGCTAGGGGTGGGCATGCCCCCCCTTCTTCCCCCTCCACAGGTGGGGGGAGGAGGCAGGTGGGATATGCGTGACATTCTGCACTCACACTTCCCAAACCCACAGGCCTCCTCAGAGACAGCCTCCACTACGGCAGACAGCCTCTCTCTGTCTCTCTGTCTCTCTCCCTCCCTCTCCCTCCCTCTCTCTCCCTCTCCTCCTCTCTTCCTCTCCCCCTCTCTTTCTCCCTCCTCCCTTTCTCTCTCCTTTTCCCTCTCTCTCCCCCCTCCCTCTCCCCCTCTCTCCCCCCTCCCTCTCCCCCTCTCTCCCTCACTCCCTCACTCCCTCTCTTCCTCTCTTCCTCTTTCTGCCTCCTACCTCCTCTCCCCCTCTCTCTCCCTCCCCCTTTCTCTCCCTCTCTCTCCCCTCTCTTCTCTCTCTTCCTTTCTCCCTCCTTCTCCCTCTCCCCATCCCTCTCCCTTTTCTTCTCTCCCTCCCTCTCCCCCTCCTTCTCTCTCCCTCTCCCCCTCTCTCTTCCCCTCTCCCCTCTTTCTCTCTCTCCCCCCTCTCTCCCCCTGCCTCCCTCTCCCAGCCCCCCCTTTGTCCTCCCCCCACACCCAACCCTCAAGTTCTGAAGATGAGCAGTCAGGGAGCAGCAAGTCTGAGCGCGGTCTCTAATCTGGCCAGCGCAAAGAGGTGCAAAACTAATAGCTCAGGAATCTGTGCCTCCAGACCTTACCCAGAACCCTTCAGGGGCCTTCATTCCTCCACAATGTGGAAGAGAAGAAAGCGTGGGCTGGGCATAGCAAACCTGCCCGGGGGTAGTCCCCTGTTACTGCCAGGAGCCCTGCCCCGAGTGGCATGGGCGTGGCGGGGTGTCTTCAAAGCATGCGATGGGTGGGCTGCCAGCCCCACGGGGGAGCTGGGAGCCACGATAGCCAGGACAGTTGTCCCTTAAGGGGCCTCGTGTGCACTGGCCCCTGGCGACCAGGTGGAATTTGGGGCTTTGAAACAAAAGATCCCTATCGCTACCTTTTGTGTGACTCCACAGGGCCGGAGGCTGAAGCCAGAGCTGCGCGCTGCACAGTGTACTGGGCGTGGGGTGGGGGGCTCCTTGCCCAGGGCACGTGGCCTGTCCATCCACTGGCAGAGGGGTGGTGTGAGGAAGGTGAGCAGTTAGAAGAGGCACACAGCAGTGGCGCCATCTTGAAAGGAGCAGCGGCAGCCCCAGGCTCCAATGCCCACAGGGCACCTGGCTTTTACATCCTGTCCATTTGGCCTGGATTCTGCCCTACCCCTGAGCACAGGTCTCCACCTCCACTCTCTTTCAGCCAATGGTGGGCGCTTTCCAGACAGGGGAGGGCACTGCTGCAGGCAGAGTCCTAATTGGAGAGTCATTCCAGCATGCTCCCAAATCCGGGATGCTTGCCTTGCATTCTCCAAGTTCAGAGTGGAGGTGTGGGCTGAGCGGGGGGCCCTGGTCCCCCACATACCCTCCCCCCAACTCAGCTCTTCATCTGGCTGGCAGCTCTGGAATATTCATGGCTGGCCACTGCCTGGGAAGTTGGAATAAAGATTGGAGGAGGGAGTGCAGGCTATTGGGCCTGTGGCTGATTAATTTGCTCAAGGCTGCAGTGTCTTGGAAGGGAATGAGGAAACTCAGGGTTAAATGGCCCTGGAAGGAGGCACCAGGGTTGTCTGCCCTGCTTGAGCCTCGGTGCTCCAAACCACCTCCCTTTGAAGTCAGGAGAGCGTATTGATTTTTGCCAGGAGGGAAGGGCACAGACCGAACCCCGAGCCTCCAACCCCTGCCTCCCCGACCTCAGGCCCTCTCTGTAAAGTAGCCCTCGCCAGGCCCCTGGGCAGATGAAATATTCACAGGCCCCAGAGTCTGAGCAGCTCCACTTTAAATGGGCAGAGAGGGACCAGCCCAACCGCTTCCACCCCTCCATCTTAAAAAGAGCAGGCTTAGGCCCCTGCCCGCTTCCAAGGATGCACATGCATGCAGGACGCCAGCAAAATGTCTCTGCGCCTGCCCAGGTGCAAGCGGTGGTCTTCACCAGAAGGGGGCAGTGTGGTCCTTGCGAGGACTCTGCCCAGCCCCCAGTGGCCCTTCCCCAGGGTCCGTCCCTATTCTCCAGGGGCAAGGGGCTCTGATGGCAGGGGCATCCGACACTCACTCAGGGTCTGTGTCCCTTGAGTCTCTGAAGAAGAACTGAGTGATCTGAGGCGCCCCCAGCAGGTGCCCATATTGAAGCACTCTGAGTCCTAGGATGAGAACGGGGCTTCGGGGCTGAATCTCCCAGACAAAAGCCAGAGCTAATTTGGCAAGTACTTCCTGAGGCTTCATATGCCCAGTTCTAGCCATCAGCGGGCAGAGTGGACAGGGCAGGGGGAGAGGGGGTCCAGGCAGGTACACCAGGGGTCACACGCAGGAAGCTGTGGCCAGTGGCTGGGCTGTGACATTTGTTACTACTCTTGACATGGATTAAGTGTTGGCTATTTTGACATTAGCTCATTGAGGGGGCAATGATGCTTCCCAACAGGAGGCCGTGTGTACCCCAAGTTTAGCGAGATGGGGAGACTCATTGAGAGGTGGGTGACAAGAGCCACCCACCTCTCAATGAGTCTGGGACACAGCACACTGAGGATTTAGAACCAGTCCTAGAGGCTCCTGAGGCCCCCCGCCCCCCGTCTGTCTGTCTGACAGACATGGCCACCATGAGGTCCTGGCACCCAGGGGCTCCCGAGTTCAATCTCCTGCCCAATTTACTGGTGAAAATTACATCATCTTTTCTCCTTAGTCAAGAGACTGATTCTTCCTCCATCTTTTGGGGTACTGTAAGACTCAATACCCATTAGCAGGGGGGGGGTGTGGTTGGTTGGTTGGCTAGTTGATGTTTTTGGTTGTTGTTGTTTTTTTTTTTTTTCCAAATTCTTTATTGTGATTAAGTGGTTACATAATGTCCCAAATTTCACAGTATGGTGGGATAGTGATGCTTAGTTAAAGTCACAAACACATTCTAACGTTCCTGGAGCAAATTGTCTATCATGGTCTGTAACACTTATGAGTTCTATGAGCTTTGCAATACAGTTATCTCTTCCACATTGGGTGATATGTACATTTTCTTTTGTTTTGCATAGCGTCAGCTGTTCCCTCTTTCCCACTTGTTCCCTCCCTCCCATCGCTGCCATTGAGTTGTTTAGTTCATTTTGGTCAATGTCCAGTGCAGCTGATGGGTCCCGCTGTTGTATATTTTTCCCTGATTCCCTCTAGTTCTGTGTCGTCCTCCTGGTTTCTCTCTGGTGTGCACATATACACCATATATGTGATCAGCAGCATGGGCTTACTTAGTAGTGATTCGACCGGATGAGTGGAAGTCCTTTGTTTCTTAAGTCTTATTAATTTTGTCGTATCACCTTACATTTTGGATTTAACATCCACTTATCAGGGAGACCATGTGCCATTTATCTCTTTGCTCTTGGCATACCTTGCTCAACATGATTTCTTCTAGCTCTATCCATTTCCCTGCAAATGCCATTATTTCTTTTCTATTCCATTGGTCTTCGGGTCTGTTTTTGTGCCAGTACCATGCTGTCTTTGTTATTATGGCTCTGTAGTAGAGTTTGAAGTCCGACATTGAGATCCCTCCCATGTTGTCTTTTTTGCCTAGAATTGTTTTGCCTATTCTAGGTCTTTTGTTGTTCTATATGAATTTTTGGACTGTTTTCTGTATTTCAGAAATGTATGTCATTGGGATTTTAATAGGAATTGCATTGAATTTGTATATTAATTTTGGCAGTATTGCAATTTTCACTAAGTCTGCCTATCCAAGAGCATGGAAGGTCTTTCCATTTCTTAGTGTCTTCTGTAATTTCTTTCTTTCTTTCTTTCTTTTCTTTGGGGGGGGTCCGGTCATGGGGCCTGAACTCTGGGCGTGGGCACTGTCCCTCAGCTCTTCAGCTCAACATTAGTGCTCTACCACTTGAGCCACAGTGCCACTTCCGGCTTTTTTCTTTTTTGCTTATGTGGTGCTGAGGAATTGAACCCAGGGCCTCAGGCATGGAAGACAAGCGCTCTACCACTGAGCCACCTTCCCAGCCCATGTAATTTCTTTCTTTAAGTTTTTATAGTTTTCATTAAATAGTTCTTTTACATCTTTGGTTTGGTTAATTCCTGAATATTTTATTTTGTGTGTGTGTGGGGGGGGGTTATTGTGAATGGGGTTGCTTCCTTTATTTCACTCCCTGCTTGTACATTGTCAGTGTATAAGGAGGTGATTGATTTTTGTGGGTTGATTTTGTATCCTGCTACTTTGCCAAAGTGATTTTATAATTTCTAAGAGTTTGGGGATGGAGTTTTGGGGATTATGAAAGTATAGTATCATGTCATCTGCAAAAAGGGATAGTTTGACTTGTTCTTTCCCTATGCGGATCCCTTTAATGTCTTTTTCTTGCCTTATTGTCCTGGCTAAGGGTTACAGGACTATATTGAAGAGGAGTAGAGACAGTGGGCATCCTTGCCTTGTTCCTGATTTTAGGAGAATTGGTTGTAGTTTTCCCCCATTAAGTATAATATTGGCTATTGGTCTGTCATATATGGCTTTTATTCATTTAAGGAATGTTCCTTCTATTCCTTTTTTCTCCAGAGCTTTTAGCATGAATGAATGTTGTATTTTATCAAAAGCCTTTTCTGCATCTGTGGAGATAATCATGTGATTCTTGACCTTGGCTCTGTTGATGTGTTGGATTACGTGTTTGGGGTTTCTTTAAACCATACTAGAGTTTGAACTCAGGGCTTGACTCATGCTAGGCAGCTGCTCTACCCATTGGGACACACCTCCAGCTCTTTTTTGTGTTAGTTACTTTTCTAATAGAGTTTAGACTTCTTTGCACAGGGATGATCTACCTTCGCAAGCTCTAACCTCCGAGGTATGTCCGTGTCAAGCCATCCCAAGCCTGCCCGGGGCTCCTACTGTTTTTGCCCCCCAAAATAGGTCCTTGCTGCTCACACATATACTTCCTAAGAGGTGCTGCTCTACCAGGTTCCAAAGATCTGGGAACAAAACTCCTTGTCCTCTTGGTACTTCCTCCACAGGGAGGGGACCCAGATAACTCACAGACACCCACACAGCCAAGGACACCCCCACGTAACAGGATTGCTTTGGCAGGGAAGGCAGGGAAGGTGGCCAGTGGGCAGAGAAATTTAAATCTAGTAGTTGAGAAAACAGGGCCCTCTGAGGCTGGAGTGGAGAGCTGGGGGCGCTAACTCTGCCATCGCCAGGCAAGACCTTCCCTAGCCATGCTGGAAGGCTAGGTCTGCTGTCTAGAGGTATGGGGGAAGGAAAGAATAGCGTCCTTGGTCCTGGGCCCTCTGAAAGCCAGCTTAGGTCTCTGAAGCTTCACGTTGGGGAGTGATACAATCTGACTTATACCATTTGTGTGTGTGTCTGTGTGTGTGTGTGTGTCTCTGTGTGTGCATGTGAATGTCAGTCCTGGAGCTTGAACTCAGAGTCTAGGCTCTGTCCCTGAGCATTTGTGCACAAGGTTAGCACTCTACCTCTTGACCCACAGATCCATTTTCTCTCCTTTTTTGCGGGAGGGAGGTGTTTTTAATTGGAGACAAGGGTCTCATGGACTTCCCTGGGCTTGCTTTGAATCACGATCTTCAGATCTCCCACGTAGATCGGATTTTAGGCATGAGCTTCTGACTCTTAGCTTTATGTTTTAAGGAAACCTGTTACTTTTTTTTAAAGAAAAATAATACGAGAAAATAATAAAAGCACAAATACAGAGGGCTGTTGCAATAATCCAGGAGACATATTGGAGCCAAGACCAAGATGGAGGCATCACTGTGGTAAGAGGGGGTCAGATTATTGATAAATCTTGAAGTTGGTGCTGAGGAGACTTGCACGTGGTTAAGAGACGAGGGACTGAGCCCAGGAGTAGCCCAAGGCTTTGGGCAAGAGAATTGGAAATGCACAGAGTTTTCATGAACAGGATTGGAGAAGATTGTGCTTAGAGGAGGTTTGGAAAGGAGGATTGGGAGTTCATCTGGGGACACATCAAGTTTGCAGCGCCAAAGACACCTAGGTGACAATGTTGAATAAAAAGCTGTGTGTGCCCAGGGAGCAGCCAGGGCTGGGAATGAGAATTTGGAAGTTTTCGGCATACTGACAGTGTTTAAAGCTATGATGTTGGATGAGATCACCGAATGACAGTATCAATGGAGAACATCCAAGACGGGCCTGAGCATCTGCAGTGGGAAGAGGTCCCGAAGAGGAGGAGCCCACAAAAGAGAACATGAAACAATGCCAGAGGACGGGGGGGGGAGGGGGGAAGCAAAAGGCAGAGTCCCAGGAGCTAGGAGAAGAATGGACAGGAAGAGGTCAGCTGGGCCAGTCAGGGGATCTGTTAAGATGAGGACCAAAAATAAAACAGAGACAAGCTTTAGCCACCTTAAAAGGCAGCTTCCATGGAGTACATGGAGAGGGGTACAAACCTCTCACTGGGTTGGGTTGAAGACAGCATAGAGAGCAAGGGAGTAGAAGAAGTGGATACAGAGAAGGCTTCAGAGTCCTGGGTCGAGGAATATGCAAAGAAAAGGCCCAAAACAAAGGATGCTGTGGAATTGAGAAGAAAGCACACCACATCTAAGCGCAAGGGGACCAGCTGATGACGCGTCCGATGGCTCGCACCTGTAATCCTAGCTGCTCAAAGGAGGCTGAGGTACGAAAATGGCGATTCAAGTCCTTCCCCAGGCAGGCAAATCCACGAGGCTCTTATCGCCAATTAACCATCAAAAAAGCCGTAAGTGGAGCTGTGGCTCAAGTAGTTCACGCGCCTTTAAGGAACAGCACCTGAGTTCAAGCCCCAGTACCAATCTATGCACACACACACACACACACACGCAGGCTGTCCTTCCTGGGAAGGAATGGAAGTGGAGAAAGGCACAACAGAAGCGGAAGCACAGCTGGGAAGGCCCCAGACCATCTGGCACGACCACTTCGCAGTTGGACGAGTCCAAGAAGAGCAGATGATGCTCGGTGGGAGGGTTGCAGCCACAGCAGCAGGGGCTGTCAATGGAGAGGCTACACGCAATCACAAAGGACCCCAGAATCTCAGACGCACACACAGCGCAAACTTCACTCTCCGTTCACGTACGAGTTTGATGCCCGTCTCCAGTTGGTGGCCCTCCGTGACCCAGGGCCCGAAGCACGTTCAGTTGTATGGTCTCAGATTCCTTTCCTGCACCTGCTGCATCCATCCGATTGACCCACAGATGGATGGAGGAGGTCAATAGGGCTTGAGACCCCAGCAAGCCGTGGCCACACGGGGCTGATGGGAAAAGGCCAGAAAGTTCTCTCACTTCCTGGCCGTCGCCGAGGGTCAGCCAAAGAGACAGGGTCAGGCCTAGAGAGGATGAAGTGGCCGGAGGTGGCCCCACGACCGCTCTCCCCCGATCCCCAACCTGGCCTCGGAGAGAAGTTGGGGGAGGAGGGGGGGTGGGGGAAAGGCCCTATTTTAATTTTCTTCTCGGGACTCCACCTGACAAAGGAGAAATATCTCCCAACATTATTATCTCTCAGAAAATACTCTCTGGAACCATAAAAAGGAAAATACAGTGAAGCCAGGCCACCGAGGCTAGCCCCTAAATCAGGCGCTTCTAAATTATCGTGGTGGTGCTCTTTAATTCTCTGGATGAAAACATTAAAGATGACAGTGTCCCTTTAAATCAAACACCCTGGGAGTTGCTGTATGGAGTCCATGGGGCTTTTTTTTTTTCCCTCCCCCTGATGCAAGTGTGTGTGTGTGTGTGTGTGTGTGTGTGTGTGTGTGTGTCTTTTCACCTTGTAATAAAATATAAATCAGAACTTGTGGGGGCAGGCTCTCCCGAGCAAGCTGTGAACATGGCTTTTGCTGAAAATGAAGGTGTTTCGTTAATGGGCATCATCTCCTCTCGGAGAATGTGAGAGTCGCCAGTGATGAGTCTGCTGCTTAAACATCACCCGCTTTTTATTATTCTTATTTACTGGCTGGCCCCGGGGCTGGCGGTGACTGACTGTGATGAATCTGATGGTCTTTGGGAGCCAGGCTCCGGGGCTCAGTGTCTTTGGAGACAGGAACAGGAACCCCTGGCCATTCAGAGAGGCAGATCGCGGAATGGAAGCATAACTGGGGCTTAGAGGAGAGGCGTAGACCGTGGCAGGATCGCCTGGGAGTTGGGGGAAGGTGCGTGCTCTCCTCCATCCATGCTCCTTTGGTAGACTCTTGCCCCATCCAGACTTCAGAGGTCCAGTTTCCAGAACAATTCCCTCCCCCCCCTCCAAAGTGGCCCTTCAGCAGTCATTACCGGTGACGTCACCCACTGACGTGACTACATCCCCACATCCCTCCTCAAGAGCCCACCTTCCTCCTCCTCCCGTATCTGTCTCAGGAACGCGTCAGCCCCTCTCTGGCTGTAATCAGACCCAAGCAGGAGGCCCGAGGCTGTGAGCCCGAGAGGGGAAGGCCCAGGACATGGCCAGGAGGCAGAGACGTGGGTTAGGGTGGACCCACTGGACTGGCTCTGCCACACCACCCAGCACGGGGTGTGTGGAGTGTCAGAGATTTATGAGAGGTTCACTGGCCCTGAGGGCTCACCCATGTGCCACCCCCCTCCCCTCCCTGCCCCCCCCCCGACACGCACACACCAGACTGTGCACGAAGAAGGAAGACAGACTCCCTTCCATGCAAAGAAACCGGGCCCACCTCCCCCACGACCCCACAGGGGCACACGCTAAGGTTTGGGGTGCCGATCCATGGCAGCTCGAAGCACTCTGCTCACAGCCATCAGCAAACAATCTCCCCTTGGCCGGCCGCCCACCGCACGTGGAGATAGAACCGCGTCTTCTTTATTCGGTCCTCGGCCTGGTTCAGAGCCGCCATACTCGATGATTAATCACCCAGCCGCCTTTGCAAGGGGCACGCAGGACGCCTGCGCCGCTCTCGAACAGATTGACTGCCGGAGGCTTGTTCCCAACCCTCATTCTTCATCTCGGCCCTGAGGGTGGAGGGGCAGAAGGCCATCAGCACACACGTGTGCATGTACACACACGCACACACACACACACACACACACACATACATTCAGACACCACCACCCCTAGAATTTATTCCATCCATTTGAATACAAATGCAACTGAGACTTAATTTTTCCCCCCTTTTGTTTCTCACAATCCCGTTTCTTGTCAACTCCATTGACAGCCAAAGAACACTGAAACAACTGTGCGCCCACAGCTGTGCCGGGTGGCGTAGATCTAGGGACAGGCCTCCCACAGTCCAGGAGTATGACTAAGCCAGGAACGGGAAGCTGTGGGAAGTTGAGAGGGCTTCCTGGAGGAAGTGGGCCCCAGGCTGGGTCTTGGACGGCTGAGGGTGCAAATTTGATTTGTGCAAATAGAAGGAAAGTCTCTTGCTTCCAGCGGGAGGGCCAAAGGAAAGCACCGGCATTGGGTTCAAGAGCGTAAGTTTAGCTTTGCTCTTACTGTTTTGGTGTGTGCTGGTCCTGAAGCTTGAGCTCGGGGCCCAGGCACTGTCCCCACTCAAGGCTGGCCCTCTACCACTTGAGCCACATCTACTATTCTGACCTTTTTTTTTTTTGCTGGTTAATTGGAGATGAGATTCTCATGGATTTTTTTCCTCCCACACTGGTTTCCGAACCTCAATCCTCAGATCTCAGCCTCCTGAGTGTTAGTACACCGAGAGGACAGGGGCCACCGCTTCGGTAGGTAGAGAGAGAAAGCCAGTCTGTAAGGTACCAGAAAGTGTCCCTCCCCCCCTACTCCTCCACCCCTGCCCCCAAGGCTCAGTCCCAGGAGGGCAGGCAGGCTGAGGGCCCCTGGGCCTTGCCCCCAGGAGTGGCTTACTTACTGTCGAGCCCTGACACCTAGACCGAGAGAGCTCTCTAAGCCACCCTATGGCTAGCCTGGCTATTCGGTCTCAGGAATACGTCTTAAGTAAGCAGGGTCAGCGATCAGGCAGTGCATAGAGTGGACAGGCAGGACAGAGCCGGGAGGGGACAGGCCCAGGTCTCCCTAGCTGTGCCAAGTGGGTGCCTGGGGCCCCTGAGTCACCACAGGTGAGGCCCAGGGACAAAAGGGCCTCTGCAGCCTCGTCTAGAACCTGCAGGCTCCCAAGGCCCCAGCCTTAGAAGGGTTCAGTCACCGTGGTTCTCAAGGCTACCCAGGCAGTAGTAAGAGATAAGGCTGGGGCTCGGGTGTGGTAGCTCATACCTGTAATCCCAGCTAAAAGGGAGGCAGAGATAGGAGGCTTAAAGTCCAAGGCCAGCCCCGGGTAAAACATAGATCTTATCAGAACAATAAGTGGTAGAACACTGGCCAAGCAAAGCACAAAGGTAGTTAACTGTTCGTTACCCAGCCACGGGTCTGTCGCCAGGCCCCATGTGTTCTGTCCTCAAACAAGCGATCATTACTCTTCCATTTTACAGATGAGGTGATGGAGGCCAGAGAGCCAGTGGCTCACACCTGAAATCCTAGCTACTCAGGAGGATCACGGTTCAAAGCCAGCCTGGGCAGGAAAGCCCCGGAGACTCTTATCTCCAATAAACCACCAAAAAACCATAGTGTCACTGTGGCTCAAAGTGGTAGAGCACTAGCCTTGAGCAAAAAGAGCTCAGGGACAGTGCCCAACCCCTGAGTTCCAGCTACACAACTGTAAAAAAAAAAAAAAAAATACTTTTCTAGTTAGATTTTCCTTTTGTGGGCTTAAGACTGCTCCACTCCCGCTCCGCATGGACAGGAATTAGAGTCTGAAGACCATCTTGAAGTGATTCATTTGTCTTTGGACACTTAGGGTCAAAAACAAACCGAAAACCCCAACCAAATGCGCATTGGTATATAGCACACAGGGCCAGCTCCAGACCTCCACCCACAGGAAGCCACCCTGGGTTTCCTTCCTGTGTTCCTTCCTTGCCTGGGATGTGTTGTGATGTGCTTTGTTTTGTTGTTGGTTTGTTTGTTTGTCTTAAGCTCTTTTGAACCACAGCCTGTGGGTGAGAAAGATTTTTTTTCCAAGACGGTGATTATTTTTTTTTCGAGGCAGTGATTAATCAGTAGTGGGTGGACATGCATCTAGAATGGGCTCCATAGAAACAGGATCTCTTCGGGGAGGGGGGGGATGGCAAAGCTCTGAACACAAGCATTTTTTTTTACCCCCTCAAATTTGGAGATCAGGAAGCATCACATATCTGGCACAAGGTGAAAGTCCTTCCCTTCCCCCTCCCACACCGTTAAGAGTCCTCGCGGGAGACTGACCCTTTTGGAAGCCACATTTTATAGAATGGGAAACTGAGACCCAGAGTAGGGTTGCACAGTCAATAAACAGCACATGGCACCCAAGGCTCCTGGTGTCACTACCATGCCACGCCCCCCCAGAATAAGCTCCTCCCACTCTTCTCAGGTGCCCACCACCAGAGCTGGGCAGCACCAAGCAGAATTATCGGTGCCCAACTCGCCCACAGCGATTGTGACTTGCAGGGAGCGTTGTGAGGGGGCCGTCTACATCCAGAGAGATCCACGAGAGCTGAGGGTCAGGAGGACCCCCTGGGGAGGGGTGGCGCAGCGTGTGGCCCTGGAGGAAAGTATGTGGAACCCGAGAGGAAAGTATGTACGAGCTGCTTTGTAGATCCCCAAGGCTCCCCACCAGCCCCATCTTGTCTGCTTGATAAGAGACCGAGGTTCACAGCCCATTTCAAAGAAAGAGAGTGGCCGGTGGGATGCACTTACCCTGGTCTTTAGATATAAAACAAGGTTGCTTGGCACTGTGGATCATGGTTCAAGGACAACCCTGGCATGGACTGGGCGTGGGATCCCTGCCACGTGTCCTGTCTTGGGACCTCGCCGGCCCTTGCTGGCCCTGTGGCACCGCCCCTCCTGACTCCTCCCATAACTTGCCTCCGGCCACCACGCTCACATCCCCCTTGGTAACTTTTTGGTGGGGGTGTTAACTTCCTAATAAGTACCTGCAGATGATCAGCCTGGGCCTAGGGGACCCGTGGTCCCAAGGGCAGTTTATGCCAGATCCAGAAAACATCCTGTCCACCCTAAGAAATCTGTCTACAGAAAACGCCATCATCCTTCTGCATAAACCCCAGCATCACAGCAGTACCTGAATCCCAGCCACACACTTTCAGCCTGCTGGCCAGGGCTAGAGAGGGGCTGGGGCTACTCGGGGGGGGGGGGGGAGGAGGTACCTTTGCATCTCCAGAGGGTGATGCCCAGCACCCTGCCTGGTTCCCGGAGCGTTCTGTGTCTCTGATGCTTTCTGGCCTACTGAGCCTCATTTTCCACATTCATAAGAGAAGGCCATTCCTGCCCAAGGTCTAAAGCCCAGCTATCAAGATCAGACTATCGTCTCCTAGATGAGAGTGAGCCGAAGACCTGGCAGAAGGGGGTGGAGGGAGGCATCTGTCTGAGACCAGCACCTGGCATCGAGTATGCTTCTAGCACCTTCCTCTGACATCCCACAAGAGAGTCTGACCACACAGCCTTGGCTGGAATAAGCTTCTAGGGCAGGGAACAGGTTTTTGTTCTTTTAGACAATGTCACTGAGGGGAGAGGGACTCACCATTAACTTTCCTACTCATGGAGGAGTGTGGTGGTGTGTGCTAATAATCCCGGAAACTCTAAAGGTAGAGTTAGGAGGATTGCTGTTCCAGGTCAGCCTGGGCAAAAGTGTGAGACCCTATCTGGAAGGAAAGAAGAGAGGGAGGGAAAAGGAAGGAAAGGAGGAAGAAAGAGAGAGGAAAAAGAAGAGGAAAGGAAGGAGAAAGATCTAGAAGTAAAGTGTCAGAGTGATGTGACTCAAGTGGTAGAATACTGGCCTAGAGAGCTTGAGGTCCTGAGGTCACAGCTCTGTCCACAGGGACACACACCCCCTGTTACATACACATCAGCATTGCTAAGGGACCCCCTTCTTTTCCTTCCCTGCCCCCCAGTCGAGCTCCAAACTGGCTGGGGCAAATCCTCCATTGTCGTTCAGAACAGGACCTCACTCTCAAACTATAGTGATAAGAGAAAACCAAGGGTGTCCCAGACTCAGCCTCCTCCACGGGGCTGCTACACCCACAGCCCAGGGGCTCATGGCAAAGGGCAGCCTAGGCCTGGGCAGCCCCTGTGGGAAGCTCCCTGTAGCCCAGAACTTTCCAGGGAAAGACAGGTAGGAGCTGACCAGGGAGTCACAAGATAATTTTCATTTTCTGCGTATATTTTATTTACTACATAGTCCTGTGTTTCGCACATGTCTATCCTTTCTCAAAAGCTATCACCGAGTTACAGATGCGCAGAAAAGCACACAGCTCGGGGAAGGGAACTCGAACAGTTCTGGTAACCACTGCGGTAACCAAGGGAAGAAGTAAATATCACCAACACCGCAGCCCTCCCCTCTCTCCATACCTTCCTCCCCCTGAGCATAAGGAAGGGAGTCCCGGAGCAGAGTTGCCTGTCTGGGAACTTCTCATGTGAGTGGAATCACAGGATGTGACCCTTTTGTGTGTCTCTCTGTTTGCCCAAAGCGTGTCTTTGAGGCCTGTCTGTGATAACTTCCTTTGTCTATATCTGTGGCCAGCTCCTTCTCCTTGCTGATGCCACAGCTGACATCGCTGAGTTCTTTCCAGTTTGGGGAAATTACAGTTACTCTTCCAATGGACTCTCGTGCAAATCGTTGATATGCATTTCTGTCCATGGAGAATATACCTAGAACAATGAGCTATAGTGTAAATGGGGTCCCACTGTGGGAGGAAGGACTTCCCAGTGGCAGGGATGGGTGAGGAGAGATGACCTGTGACCCAATCAGGACACAGCCTTGCGGGGGTCATAACCGTTCCCTCCTTGCCTGACCAGGTCCACTCTCTGCTGGGGATTTGTGTCACAGAAGTAAGGACTCTAGGCTGGGGCACAGACATGCAGAACTGTAGTCGGAAAGGAACCCAGGGCCCGGAAGACATTCCAGGTTCCTTAAGTTCCTGCCTTTAACAGCCACCTCCCTGCCCCTCCCTCCTGTTCCAACCCCTCTCTACCACACTCTTCTTCCTCTCCCTCTTCTTCTCCCTCTCTGGGGCCTCAGTCAGCCAGGAGCTAAGGGCAGAGCTCTGCGTATACCTCTAAGTCTAATCTTGGGGGACAAATTACCATCTTGGTGTCATGTGCAGGACACACACACACACACACTTTTTAAAAGGAGAA
Organism: Dipodomys ordii; assembly: GCF_000151885.1. Taxonomy (NCBI): domain Eukaryota; kingdom Metazoa; phylum Chordata; class Mammalia; order Rodentia; family Heteromyidae; genus Dipodomys; species Dipodomys ordii. The sequence goes on from NW_012267351.1 coordinate 4,633,051, forward strand.
ATGTGGTTTTTCTCTCCATTGATCTAAATTATGTCAAGTACAATGTTAGTTAAATACGTACAGACATAAAGCTGGGCGCACGTGCCTTACGCACACAGCTCACTTACAACCCTAACGCGAAAACAAAATTTCTCAATGAAATAAAAACAAACAGCAAAGCCAATAAGCTTCAAATTAACAACATCAATTTAATGGGACAAATGATCTTGTTTGCCTGAAACTAAATCAGTGCTCACAGCATGACTCTGGGCAGACTTGCTGCCAGTCGCCAGCATCTCCCACAGTTCTTCCGTGCTAAGGGGGTGACTCTGCTCCCCACTCCGCTTCTCCATCCGACTGCTCCGTTCCAGCTGCTGACCCTCTCCATACAGCCCGAGTGGCTCACATGTGAAATGGCGAGCACAGGGAGAGAATGAAGCGTGCTGATGCTCAAATACCTGGCTGGGCCTGGACCCTTCCGAAGAACCCCACATTTTAGGTTCACAGTTTGTCAGTCATTTTATCAAATGAACAAGTAAAGATCCCAAACATCATACATGGCTGAGAAGTCCCCAGATTCTATTTACATCGATTTATATCTCCAAAGGCCTTTGAGATCCAAGCTCTGCTGTCAACATCTCAAAATTCTTAGTAATAGTAGTACTAGTAGTACTTGTTGTTGTTATCAAGAAGAATGATGTATTGCATGGAGCCATGCAAGTTCTGTAGTAGCAGATCTTAGGTGCCGCTCTGAGCCAGCTCTACAGTTGGCACTCCATACATGTGCCCTGCCCCTGCCAGCAAGTGTTCTTCGTGAGGTTTAGCTTTCTGCGATCTCACGGGGGTTGGAGAGCTCACCCCCTGCGTGGAACTGTAGTTGAGTAATTCTCCGCGTCGGTTGTGTGTTGGGGAGCGCGTGTGTGACAGGCAGGCTGAGCCCGCGGATCCGGCCTAGCCCCCCGGGCTTCTTCCCTCCCCAGCTCTCTGAGGTTGATATTCAATCACTTTTATGGTAACTGGGTACAAAATAAGACCAGGCAGAACAGTGCTGGCTATTTTCTGGAAGCTACTTAAGTAGATGGCCAGAGCTGAAGTTAACAGGTTATGGACTTGAAGACACCTTTAATAGATCAGAAGCTCATCCGGAGTTGCTCATTTAATTTCCCCTCCTTTTTTTTTTTATTGCTCTTCTCTTACAAAACAGCACAAATAGACCTTTTTTTTTTCTGTTTTATTCCTCAAGGGTGAGATATGAATAGCCCCGGCCTTCTTCAAGAGCAAGGAGGACAGTACAATTTTTGCAAACATCCCTATCTATCCCTGACTTCTCAAAGCTCTTCCTTCCACCCCAAGACGATTAGGATACCCAGGGGACTTAGTGCCCTGAGTCCTAGGAAATGAACATGCCGCCCCCCCCCCCGTCATTAGGCTCCAGTAGCCTGTCTGAATCCTGCCTGTCCAGAGCACCCCTCTGCCAACAACTCCGTCAGCTCCTGGCTGTGGAGAGGGGGTTTGCCAAGGAGAAATGAACACAGGCCTCCAAGCATGAGCATGAAGATCCCAAGGGTCCTCATCATGTTTCCCCCAGGGGAGAAAATGGGCCTCTCCTTGGCACACAGCAAGCAAGAGACAAGGCCTCCTGGGCTCCATCATCAGGGTAAAGGGGTGGGGGTAGAAGGGACTTCATGGGAGAGAAGGAGGAGGAGGAGGAGGAACAGGATGTGAACCCATCCTTTCTTTAAGCCTCGCATGGAGTCTTTCTTCCATCACTGCACACCTACATTTCCCGCCCCCCCCTCAGGTCCCACCTGGGGACGCTCAGGGGCCATGGACAAGGATATGTGGTCACCAGCACCTTTGTTGCTGTTGGACGGTGGGGGCTTGAACTCAGGGCCTGGGTGCTGTCCCTGAGCTTTTTCCGCTCCGTGCTAGCACGCTCCTACTTCGAACCACAGCACCACTTCCGGTTTCCTGGTGGTTCATTGGAGATAAGAGTCTTACAGACCTCCCTGCCCAGTCTGGCTTCGAACCGGGATCCTCTGGTCTCAGCCTCCTGAGTAGCTAGGATTGCAGGCGTGAGCCACAGTCACCCAGCAGCTATGTCCTCTTCCTCAGCCTTCTGGGATACTGCAGCTCCAAGCCAAGATGAACCTTAAAGGTTCTCAGAGGCAGGTGGCCACTGTTGGGCACCTCCAGGGAAAGGCCACCACGTCACCCCCAGCCCAAGCTGCTCCCTCCTAAGTCAGGAGAAGTCACAGGCCTGGCTCAGTGACCCCAGAATGTGACTACAATCTGGTATCTTTCTTTGGCTCATTTATCCCGAACCTGACGTGATATCTCCACTGTGGTAGCCATCAGTGATCTGTGCGACGCAGCCTGCCTGCGTGAATTATGTTAGGATTCACACACACACAAACATACCAGAATTTGCGGCCTTACATGCAAAAGAGGGCAAACTGCTTCATTAGCTCACTTTTATATCAATTACAGGTCCAAATGGTAACACTGCGACGTACGAAGTTAAGGTAGCTTTTCAATCTCACCTTTTCCTTCTTGCTGTTTGGCATGGCTGCTAGGAAATGGACACTGGATAAATAGCTCGGTCTGGGGAAGACAGGAAATGTCTCAAAAGTCACGCTGAGGGGTCAGAACAGTGACAAGGGCCTACGCTTTCTCCTAGCGTGGCACGGGCCGGCACTTTCCCAAGGGATGGGTCAGCAGTCGGACAGGAACCAAAAGGCTGCGCTATGACAGATACCAGGAGCAGAAAGTCGAACTGGATTTCCTGGAACACCTAAGATTTACTAACAGCTGGTCCGAGTTTTCATCTTCTCTTCGCCGTCTGGGTACAAATTCTGGAGAAAACAGTCACAGACCTGCTGCCACCCAGATACCAGCAGACCGTCACTACTTGTGGCATCTCCCTTAGGGCTAATGAAGCACGCTCGCTTATCCACAAATATAAAATCGGAAGAGTTATTATTCCTTTAAACTGCCGACATATCTGGGGTACCCACTTAACGACGGCCATAGAATAAAGTACTTTCAGATGACACTTTCTAATTGAATCGAACTAACGGGCTTCATAATAGGTTACAATAAGAAGAATATTAGGGTGATTAAAAGATCTGAAAACTCTGGCGAAATTAAATGATTAAACGTAATGCTGAGTAAATGAACAAGCCTGGGTACATTAATCAATTTGTCGGCCTCCGCAAACGATGGTGTAGCCGCGCACGCGCGCACGGCAGCCCGGCATGCACACGGCTGCTTCCTCTTCCTGCATGTGGCTCTCCATCACACCCTCTTTACTGCCACTCAAGGCAAGTGGCATTTCCACAGATCAACAACGTGCAAGTACTTCAGTGCTCGTGACGCTGCATGAGCCACCGCTGTTAGATAAGCATTCATTCTGCGGTTGCGGCTTCAAGAATTGGCCAAGTTGATTGTCAGCCCTTGGGGTTGTTTTTTGTTGTTTTTGGTTCGGTTCTAAGGCTTGAACTCTGGGCCTGGGCTCAGTCCCTTAGCTCTTTTTTTTTTCTCAAGGCTGACACTCATCATTTGAGCCACAGCTCCACTCCCAGCTTCTTCTTTTATTTTTTTTTTCTTGTTAACTAGGGATAAGAGTCTCATAGATTTGTCTGCCTGGGCTGGATTCAAACCATGATCCTCAGATCATGGATTATAAGCATGAGCCAACCCAACCTCTACTAGCTCAGTACTTGTTTTTAAGATGAAGTGCAACTTTAAGGAGCAGAAATTCATAGAATGGTGGCTTTTATTCTGATCATAGGAATTGGTATTTCTATGTCAGTTTGACCCCCTTCTTTCCCTGATCTGTCTTTGGTTCCCCTGTTACCCCTCTCATCTCAACATGGTTTCCTTGGGGCTGTTGAGTCAATGGGTTGGGGATACTATGTTGGAAAAATGTTTGTTTGGCCCCATGGCCAAAGCTGTAGGAAGAAAAGAGAGAAGAGGAAAAGGCCACTGGGTGGAAGGACCTCCTAGAAGGGTGTCCAATGAGTCCCTCTCTCCCTCCTCCCATCACTGGCTATTTGAGTCAGAATCGTGCCGGTACCTTTTGTATTTCCTAGAAAACTGATTAATTTCCTTAACACAACACAACCTCCCGCCCGCCCAGGGGTAGCACAGGTCATTTCTCTTCTGATTAGATAAATCTTTCATGCTCAGGTTGTAGTTGTAATTAGTTACATAAAAATTCAGGTTATGATTCAGGCTGTTATTAGAGAAACATGCAAACGGTGAAAAGTTTTGTCTCTCTAATAAAAAGTCTCAAGGTCTCTGCTACAGAGAACAGAAGGAACTTTGTATCTCATTAAGGATGAAATTTGATTCAGAGCAAACTCTCGCTGGCTGAACTTCGGATTCCAAATACATTTAATATTTAAAAAGAAGAATGCTGGGCACCAGTGGCTCATGCCTGTAATCCTATCTTCTCAGGAGGCTGAGATATCTGAGGATCATGGTTTAAAGCCAGCCCAGCCAGAAAGGTTCACCCTTATCTCCAATAAATCACCAAAAGGCCTGAAGTAGAGCTTGGACAGAAAAACTCAAGGACAGTGCCCAGAGTTCAAGCCCCAGGACTGACAAAGAGGAGGAGGAGGGGGAGGAAATAATATCATCATCATCATCATCCTAGCCCTTTCTGGCAGTAAGTTTAGAGCAGATAAATCTATACTCCTCTGTACCCTGCCCTTCTGGGATGAGACTGGTGCTTCCTTAAACCAAGACAGCAGGAAACCAGCGGAGACCTCTTCTCAAATGAAAACAGTCTCCAAACTAAAGTGCTATCTGCAGCTCATCCCACTGGAGATGTAAATGCTGGAATTCCATTAAGTTGGTAGGTGCTGAAGAGTAAGCCAGCTTTTTGAAAAGTTCCAGAGAAGTACTACAATCTCAGGAATTTAGTGTAGTCACCTACCAGGGTCTGTACAAGGTCATTCGTCTCCCACAAATTAATTCCCATGGGTGTTCTGGACCACCAGTAGGACTCTCCTATCCAGCTCAGCCCAGACCTCCCGCTGGGTTCCTGAAGCAGCTCTAACTGGATTCTAAATTGGCATGGAAGTACCCTCAGAGAACCAAAAGCACTGCGCTCTGGGGCAGAGAGCAGAGCTCTACAGAGGCTACCCAATCCTAAAGATCCATCCCATTATGAATTAGTAAATTCATCCTTTCCACAAAGCACAGCTATCATGCCTCCTGTATTATTCACCTCTCCATTGCTAGGACAAAAATACCTGGGGGTGTGGGGAGGCAATCAATCAAAGGGTGGAAAACTGTATTTTGGCTCACTGTTTCAGAGATTTGGGCTTAAGGAGAACAGAGTACATCCTGGCAGGATACAGGCAGAGGAGATCTGCTTACCTCATGGCTGCCAGGAAGGAAAGAAAGGAAGAGTCTCTGTATCCCCTTTGTGGACACTCCCCAATGATATAACTTCCTTCCCGCAAGGCTCCACCCCCAGTAGGTCTCAGCCCCTCCCAACAGCGCCATAGGCTGAGAGCTCAACTTTTAATACATGGGATGTTGGGAGGATTTTTAAGATCTTAAGCCACAATACCTACTCAACCCTAGCAATTCCAGTGGCTCTGGCCCTTAGGTAACGTTGGAGGGGAAGGACAGGTCACAGATTCGCAGGTAGGGGAGTAGAGGTGGGAATGGTTGCACCGCACAGATTTCCAGTTCCCACTTCATCACCAGAAACAGCCGAGTCAGACCGTCACCTCAGCAGACCTCATTCCTCACCCTCTCCAGGGACAAAGTGCTGAAAACCTTAATTTGTCAAAAGTCTGGAAGCCACCATCTTGAGAACAAGGAGAGACGCAATCGTCATCCGAGGAGACAGGTGCCCTCACCCCCCCCCTCCCCCGCCATGTCCTATGAAATTTAGCCTGGAATGTATTTCTCCATTAGCATAGCTGCGCCCTTCAGTCGCCACAGCACTGCAGGAAAAGAGCGCTAATACATTCGGTGGCACAGTCTCTTTATGAGAGGACAGGATCCGGGTGCCCCCTTGACACCCAGAAAATAATAGCACAATACAAGCGAACATTCTTGAAATGCTAATGCACGCTCGCCACAACTTAATTTTATTTTTTTTCTTATTGGCTTTTTTTATATGACATTTCACAGTCCCGTAGCCTCAATATTGAGATCGGCGTTGTAAAAAAACGACAGCACGGTGATTTAAGGAAGAGAGTCCATCAGCGCGAAATGGATGGCGTGCTTTGAAAGTATCCGCTTAGCACCTCTTCCCTGGGGTCAATGTTCATTTTCAATACATCATTAAAGCATCCATCGTTAAATCACTCCGAGAGTAGTTCGTCTTTCCCATCTCCATGTTGGATTATGGAGATAATGAGGCAGAACCCCTGCAGGAAGGGCTACGGTCGGCTCATACGTTGTACTGAGTTAGGTCCTAGCCAGAAAGATCAACCAGAGTTAAAAGCCTAGAGAGGGAAAGGAGAAAGAAAAGCAAGTGTGTGGGCCTGGAGGTTTCCACCCGGAAGTTGATAGTCAGCACAGGATGTCATCAAATTCCAGGCCTTTCCTCTAAGTGAGCATGAGGAGCTCAGTGTTCACCAAACCAATATGCAGAAAAGTCTGAGATGCAATCAACTCCACACACAGCAACCTAGGGAGATAAGAGAAGGTCCATTAAGTGCCTCCTAGAACACGGCAGATCTCCGAGGTCAGCTCAAAGGTAAAAGGGATTAAACAGGCCCAGTAGACTTGTTCAATGGATTGGGGCAAAAGAGTTGAATCTGAAGCATCATAAACAGCTCCCAAAGGAGCATAAATTCTTTGGTTGTTTTTTTAAATGTAAATTGTACTTTTAATATATAAAACAAAATTAGACCTCTTTGTGGGCTCCAACAGTATACCATGCTTAAATGAAGGAAAACATCTGTATCTCCTCAAGTTTATTTCTCTATTTTACTACCTTTTAATAGTTGTCCGAAGGGTTTTCAGTTCATCCTGTCAGTTTGTGAGTACAATGCATCTTGATCCGTGTTACCCCTTCCAGCTTCGTCCTCTTTTCTCCCCCCACCTCCCCTCGATTTTCCTCATTTTCACAAATATGCATCAACTATTCTGGCTGCATTTGCCCATTCTTCCTTTCTCTATTTGTCTACCCCTTCTCCTTGACTTCACCCACCACCCCAACACATACCCGATAACTCAAGTTCCAACTTCCTAGTATTCATTTTGCTAAACTGTAAGTTAGTTGTCCAAAAGAGTCACACCACTGTAATCCTTCCCTGCATATACCATGCTTTAGCTAATGTTTGTGAATATATGCATATAACCCTGTAAATTTTTATATACATGTTTATAATTTAGGTTTAATGCCTGCATATGAGAGAAAACATGGTTCCTTTATCTCTCTGAGCTTGACTTATTTCACTTAATTCTTTCCAGGCCCATTCCCATCCCTGCAAATGACATAATATCATTCTTCCTGATGAATGAATAAAATGCCAGTGTGTGTGTGTGTGTGTATATATATATATATATATATATATATTGTGCATATAATATGTAGACATATAGGGCTGGGAAGGTGGCTCAGTGGTAGAGCGCTTGTCTTGCATGCATGAGGCCCTGGGTTCGATTCCTCAGCACCACATAAGCAGAAAAAAGCCAGAAGTGGTACTGTGGCTCAAGTGGTAGAGCGCTAGCCTTGAGCTGAAGAACTGAGGGACAGCACCCAGACCCAGAGTTCAAGCCCCATGACCGACAAAAAAAAATGTATACATATATATTATATTTTCTTGTTCCATTCATCTATCGAGGGCATCTGTGCCCTCACCATAGCCTTGGCTATAGTGACTAGTGCACCAACAAACATGGGTGTGCAAGTGTCTTTACTGTATCCTGACTTGTAATCTTTTGGACAAATGCTCAAGAGCTGTACGGCTAGATCATAGGGTAGTTTTATGTTTCGTCTTTCAAGCAATCTCCAAACTGTCTTCCACAGTGGTTGTACTAGTTTACATTCCCACCAACAGTGTATTAGGATTCCTTTTCCTCTATATTTGCACCAGTATCAGTTGTTTGAATTCTTTTTTTGTGTGTGTGAAAATACCGTATAGAGGGGTTACAATTACATGGGCAAGGTAATGAGTACATTTCTTATCAAGCATTGTTGCCTCCTCCTTTGTTTCCCCTTCCCATCCCTTCCATCTCCCCCCTCTCCCCCCCCCCCGGCTTCCCCCTTCCCCACTCCCCCACCCCTGGCCAAAGTTGTAAAGTTCGTTTTTCGACAGAATGTCTTGTACATCTCATTGATGTTGGCCAGTCCTACTGGGGCAAGATGGACTCTCAGTGTTGTTCTGATTTGTATTTCCTTTATGGTCAGAGATGCTGAGCATTTCCTCATGTGTCTGTTCAGTTTTAAGAACTTATTCAGGCTGAGTGCGGTGGCTCATGCTTGTAAGCCTAGCTACTCAGGAGGCTGAGATCTGAGGATCACCATTCAAAGCCAGCCCAGGCAGGAAAGTCCATGAGATTCTTATCTCTAATTAACCACCAGAAAGCTGGAAGTGGTGCTATGACTCAAGTGCTAGCCTTGAGCAAAAGAAGTCAGGGACAGAGCCCAGGCCCTGACTTCAAGCCCCATAACTAGCAGAAGAAGAAGCTGAAGCGGAGGAGGAGGAGGAGGAGGAGAGGAGGGAAGGGGGGGAGGAGGGAAGGAAGGAAGGAAGGAGAACTCATCCACTAAGATCCTGAGACAGTAATATCTCTGATGGCTTTCTTTCCTTTTCTCTTTGAAATAATATTTGCTGTTTCAAAATAATATATGCTGAACTCACACAATTGCATAGAAGCAGCGAAAAGATGACCCTTCCACAATCTCCCTATGCACTCTCCTCAGACCTGAGAATGACTATTGACCATTCGCTTAGACCTATTCAATAGACTTTGTTTCCGATGTGTGCAGAAACCCACACAATTATTGTTGCAACCTGGAGTCAGACTCCACACATTGTTTTGCACCTTGTCTTTTCTCTCTTGACTCTCTTAAGTCAGTAGCAGATCGATGTGCCTGGTTCTTTCCAACGGCCTTGTGATACTCTTTCGGGGGGGGGGGGACCAAAACATTGACTTTTTAATCAATCTTTAATGGTTGCTCTTAGCTTTTTCCATGTCTACAGATGCGGTCATTGGCCTCAGTCTTGCTCTTTTGTGTAAGTATACTGTCAGAGCAAACCAGAAGAGTCCTTCCCAAGGGGTCTGATTTTGTAGGTGACTGGCAATGCCTCCAAAAGTGACAGGCTCTTGGCTCTGGTTCCCAAAGTGAGAAAAGACCAGACAGCCATTCCCTCCTTCTTGTCTCGGGATGAGTCAAGAGACAACTGAGGCCTGCACTTGCCATTTTCCCTAGAGGGAGCTGGTCTACAAAGAAGATAATCCATGCCTCCCATCTCTAGAACTCAGCCATGGCCTCTCAACTCCTATGTCCAAAGGAGGGTATGGCACAGGTCTGGAAGTTGGCATAAAAATCATCCATCTTTAGGAGAGCTTCCAGGACCACAGCCGTCACCTACCAACTCTGAAATTGTTCAGTGGGGAGGCCAGGCTCATCCCAACCCAGCTTCATGCTGTTAAGCATCTGGCTTGTCAGCCATGCCAGCCCTGGGTCCTGGTTAGCTTTCCAGAAGGGGTTTCCCATCAATGGCATCCAGGCCCCATGGGGATCTCAGTACCCTCCTTGCTCCCACCAGCCTGGGCATCTGTGGGGATGATCCACTCAGAGATCTGGGGCAAGTATTTGGCCTCAGCTGCTGCTTCTGAGAGCAGGCCAGATGTTCCCGGCCAAGCTTCCCCACAGGGGGCCATGGGACCTTGGCTATGAGGAGGGGCACTTGCTCTCTCCTGCAGTCTGCCTAAGACAAGCCGATCAGGGAGACACTTTGTGGCTAACTGCAGATACAATCTGCAGGATTTAGATGACCGAGGCTGGGCCTGGCCCCGGACCGCCTGCTTCCCTACCCCCCGGCCCAGCCAGTCCTCCTCAATGTCATAGCTTGCTTCCAAGACACCTCCATCCCCTGCCTGCAAGGAAAGCACAGGACAGGAGTGGACAGCATTCTTTGCTCACTGCTGCCAAGGACTCCCAACACACACTTCTTCGCCCACAAGGGCCTGGGCCATGGCACACACTGCCCTACCCTGTGCCCACAGGAGGGCAGAGGACTCCTGAAGCCTGGGCCTCCCAGTTTCCCCCGTCTCTTTCAACTCTGACAGATGGGCTCCAAAGCCAGTAGAACCACTAGTGGTGGGAGGAGGGGTGTTAGAGTAGTGGGGGGGGGGCGTCGAGGAGGATGAGAGGCAGAGACAACCATGCAGACCTTGTCCAAGTCAGCCAGGCCCTCGGCTCCCCAGGTATCTGCCCTCGCTGGCCGTCCAGCCTGGAGAGGCCCGGGGCGGCCTTCTGAGCCACATGCATTTTAATGGGTGCACATTTGGCCACAGCTCAGCATGTACAGGGAGCTCATTAAGCCAGTGTTGTTCCGGGGCGGCACAGCACCCGCTCTGCCCCCAGCTCCCCGGCTCATTTGTAGAACCACCACGAGCAAGGAAACTCATTTGCAGCTCTGAAGGTCAGGACCCAGGAAAAGGTACTGGGCAGCCATGTTGGGTGTGCATGTCATGTGGTAGGCTGTGCGGTCCCCTGTGTTGCAAGCACACACACACACACACACACACATACACACACACACGTGCGCACGCTTGGACTGTACAGTTTTTCACGCTCTCAGCCATCTGGCCCGCTGTTTGGGCTCATGATGCCTAGAGAGAGACTCCTAGCAGTGCTGTAGTCACAGATGGTGGGGGCTATATTTGGCATCTCCACATGTAATTGATGCTTTTTAAGGCCACCCACGTGCACTCGGAGTCACGGAAGAACATGACCCAGACACATAGGGCCGCAGGTAGACTTCTGGAAGAGTACAGTTTTTGCTCGCAGTCAGTCAGTCATCCTTATGGGCAGTCCCAGGCACTGGCCACGGCAAAAAGAAAGAAAAAGACAAAAGCCCTGGGAATGTGTCTTGTCCCTGATGTTCAGGCAAAACACCTGACTCACCTAGAGTCAAACCACCTCTCAGCCACAGGCCCCTGCACTCTGCAGGGGTCAGGGGTCAGGGGTCAGATGTTCCAATAGAGTCTGTACCCGAGGGCTGGTGAGCTAGGTCTGCCTGGGACTCACATGCGTCAATCACTACCGTCTGCCTGCTGCTCCCCGCTATCGTGCCCGGCTGGGTCTCATAGGCTCATCGCTCTCATTCTCCTTTGATCCGTCTCGTGTTTAGTTGGGTGGGCTGAGTGCCAGGCCCCATGGGTGGCAGCCGGAAACCCAGCAGACAGCTCCCGCTGCTCTTAGCCCTGCCAGCTTCTACCACGGGACGCTGGGCATTTGGTGCTCTTTTCTTAGCCAACCCTCCCTCCTGGGGTGGGGGGGGGGTCTTATCTGGTCTCCCAGGAGCCCAGGCCGTGGCTCCTGACCCAAGGAAGCAGAAGGGTGTGGCGCGGCTGAGGGCCAGCCTGGGAAGAATCACGAAGGCCTGCAGGGTGGAGCCGTGCGGGGCTGGCACGCAGACGCAGCTCACACAAGTTCTCCAGACTGTCCCCGGATGTCAGCATGGATATCCAGGCCAGGTGTCTGCGGGCAAGGGGCCTTGGGAGAGGGTCTAGCCTGTGGCTGTGGGAGAGCACCAACCGCTGAGCCAGAAGGCGTAAGGAGGAGGAGGAGGCAGCCAGGCCTGGGGACCAGGGGGACAAGAGGCTGCAGGAGCCAGGAACGACCACAAGGCTGGTCCAGGAAAGGCGAACTGGAGAATGGAGTTAAGGACAGGACAAGGCATCCACGGTGAGCACAAAGTACCAGGTCCCCAAGGGCCCAGGCTGCCCTGGCCCAGGGTCCTCAGGCTGTCCCAGGCCTGGCTCCCGGCTGGTACTTGGTCATTGGGGTTAATGAGCAGCAGGACTGCTTTTCAAGCAAGCCTTTTCTGTTTAACCAGGAGCCAGAGGCTTTTCGCGTACCAGGACCTCAGGGCTGGCACTGGACGCACATCCATAGAGCTGGAGAAGGTAGCAGTGCTCCAGCTTACAGTCATTTCCCCAGACCCCCCCCACCACCACCACCACCAGACTACGGCTTCAGTGCCAAGGGTTGGGGAACAAAGGCAGCCAGCATGAGGATCTGGGAGAGAAACGCTGGCTCCTGGCAGCTGAGACCTGAGCGTTCCGTGGGCCAAGGGGGCAAAGGGAAGCCCGGGGCACAGGGTGGAGCTGCGCTGGGCAGGAAGAGCTCACGAAGGGCTTCAGGCAGGCAGCTGTCGGTCCGGTGCAGCTGGGTACCTAGGGAGGAGGGAAAGTGGGGTGTCTGGAGATAGACCCTGAGGGCGGGCATGTGGTGGGGGTGTCTGTCTGGCTTGTGGACGGTCTGAGTGTTTCTAAAGCAGCCAGGGCGGTTCACCTGCCTGGAGCCCAGAGGGTAATTATATTCCACACCCCCGGGGTCCCTCAGCCTGAGCACGAGCCTGGTTTTCTTAGTTTCAATGTACAGAAGAGAAATGAAGCCTGGAACTGGCACCACTTCCCCTGCCAGTCCTCAGTGTGGGATTCTGCCCCCCAGGGAGGCCTGAGCTCCCCCCCAGGAGGGCAGACCTCCCAATGAGGGGGCCATCTGCCAACACCCCGACTTCTGCACCAGCTGCTCTGCCCTCCCCCACCCCACAACCACTCACAGGGACCCCTGTGGCGTTCCCAGCCCATAATGCAGGCATTGTACCCCACAACCACCAGCAGAGCTCATGGCACCAAGAGAAATCTGTCTTCTGCGGCCCGGGAGCCTAAAATGTGCAGGGACATGGGTGGCAACATTCAGTTCCAAATCCCACTGGGGTGTTAGTCCTGCCACTGTCTCTCTCTGGGCCTCCTGGTTTTCCCAATGGCATCTGACCAGCCCAGCCAGGCCTGCAGGGATGGGGTGAGAGCCCGGAGGGGCACTGTAGATGGCAGGCCATTTCTCCCAAGCTAATATTCCTATAATTTGGGTGGTTGTGGTCGGAGTGTGGGGGTGGTGCCCTGCCCTAACCAATCCAGAGTTGTCTCCATAGATTCCAGGCCGGTTGCCATGTTGGCTTCTCCCACAGCACGGAGAGTGAGCAGAATGGGCAGGGCAGAGATGTAAGCAAAGCCTAGAACATTCACGTTGAGCTTTCCACTAGCTCCCCAGATATGAGTTGCTATGTCAAGGCATAGTTTGCATAACGCTGAGCTCCTACCAGGTTGGGGACCCCAGGGAGCATGAGAATACCCAGGATGCACTGGGAGAATGGCCAAGAGTCGAGTGTGGCTTGAGCTAAGTGGAAGATGAGGCAGGTAATGGGGCGTCCACTCTCTCCAAGCTGTGCCCCCCCCGTCAGCTGCCTGCATGGGGACCTAGCTCCCGGGAAGGTGGGTCCTTGCAGGCAAGGCAGCAAATGACCGCCTTCCACAGCGGCATCTGCAGGACATGGGCAGCGCGGCACCCCCCTCCCCCCCCACCCCACCCCCGTCTCTGCCTAGCCAACGACCGTCGCCTTGGGAAAGTACGACATGCCTTTATGTTGGGGATGGACGCGTCCTATTGGCAAATCGCGCCCTGGGGTTGTTGGCCTACGCCATGGTTACTCCGCGGTGCCAGTCTTCGTCATGGAGACTGTTTGTATCTGTGTGCATTGGAACCTAATTAGCAGTACTCCTAGCCTACACACACACACAAGGAGCCAGGAAGAACACACCTCCTCCTCCATGTGCGACAGTCAGAAATACCTCCAGGCTTTTAACGAACATTCCCCCTGGGAGCCAAAACTCCCTGTTTATTGAGAACCACCAAGGCTGGATGCCAAGGGGCCTTGCCTCACCCTCCCACCCAGCCCCTCCAGTGTCCCCGTGACTCCGTGCTCACCCACGCCCCTCCACCCACCTTCTATTCCAAAGCACCCAGTCTCTCCCCAGCAGAAGCCCAGCCTCCCGCTACCCTCTCCCCCCGCCACCCACCTGCTCCCCGATCTTCCCACCCAAACTCCCCGCTCTTCCTTTTCTTGCAATCACGAACTTGTCTCTATTCGATTGTTCCCAATGGCTTGCAGAACGTAAGGCCTTCAAAAGTAAAGAAACCGAGCCAGACACAAGTGCTCCCAAGGAGAGGTGGAGATCTGGAGGATCTTGGCGGAAGGCCAGCCCAGGGGGAAAGAAAAGTTAGCAAGATTCCTCGCCCACACACCCTTCAAGTTCAGCGGAAGAGCTGGGTGTGGTGGTACCTGCCTGGTATCCAAGCTGCCGGGAAAGCTTAAAGTAGGGAGATCGCTGTCCAGGCTGGCCAGATGCTACCTGACAAACAGCTAAAGCAAAAGGAGCTGGCGGGTGGCGCTAGTGCTAGAATCTCCATCTAGCAAGCCTCAGTCCTCCCGATGGGGAGGGGGCTCTTGACACCCCCCTTGACCCAGGTGACCCACATCTTCCCACCTCCAGAGCTGATGAGGCCCAGCGTGCAATCCTCAGCCTTCCCTCAAGTGTCCCTGTCCCTGTTAAAACTGAGCCCCGTGTTTCACTCTCAGTAACCCTCCAGTCCTTTTTTTTTTTTGTCGGTCGTGGGGCTTGAACTCTGGGCCTGGGCGCCGTCCCTCAGCTCTTCAGCTCAAGGCGAGTGCTCTACCACTTGAGCTACAGCGCCACTTCCGGTTTTTCTGGTGGTTTATTGGAGATAGGAGTCTCACGGTCTCTCCTGCCCGGGCTGGCTTTGAACCGCGATCTTCAGATCTCAGCCTCCTGAGTAGCTAGGATGACAGGCGTGAGCCACCAGCACCCGGCTTAACCCTCCAGTCTTTGAGCAAACAGCACCAACTCCTTCCCAAACCCAGTATTCATCCCTGATGCCTGCCTGGACCTCAGTTCCCTTGCTCAGCCAATAATCGGCGGAGCTCCAAGGCCACCGGATGTCCCAGATCAGCCCGCCCCTCCGAACCGGTGAGGCCCCACCCACCCAGCATCTGCACACCAGCCACCTGCCAAGTCTCTGCCTCTCCCACGGCGCCCACCTGTCCCCTCCACACAGCCACGCACCACTGTCCCTTCTTCCACCCGGACACCGCTGCCTCCAAGCCCCCAGGCAGGGCAGATCCTTAGTTCTTGCTTTATAGGCAAGACACAACTCTAGCTAATGAAATCCGAGGGCACCTGGGCTGGGTGGAGAGTCTGGGGGGAAAGATTTTCTTTGTTTCTTAAGACTCTCGTAGCCCCCCCCCCCCACCAGCCGATGCTCAAACCTGCACATGATGCCCAGGTCTGTGTCTGTATGGGCTGCAGGTAATCCCACCCCCAGGTGCCAAGGCAGCATGCTGAGCACTCCAGGCTAGAAAGAAGAACCCGAGGATACCCCAGGCCCATGGGTGTGGTAGTACCTGCCTGTAATCCCAGCTACTCAGAGAGCTGCTGTAGAAGGATTGTGGTGGAGAGCCAGCCAGGCAAATATGTATAAGATTCTATTTTTTTTAATTAAGCAAAAAGGGCTGGGGGTATGGCTCAACATGTAGAGCACCTGCCTAGCAAAAAGAGAGGCTCTGAGCTCAAACCCTAGTGATATCAAAAATGAGGTTTTTTAAAGTGTAAATTGGAGCAGCTGCACATAAAATGAACCCCAGACACCCGACCCACCTCCGCTCACCCTCACCCCAGGCCCACCCTTCCACCCCAAGTCCCTCCACCAAAGCCCAAAGCAGACCCTCCCAACAGATAAGCCCTCCTGGGCCGTACCCAACCTCACTGCAGGAATAAAGCTACAGCTTTTCAGAAGGGGGTCACCCAAGTCAGAGCACCACAGGGCACCCCACCCAGAGGAGCAGTCCCTCCCAGCAGGTTCTCAGGAGCCAGACTAGACAGCCACTGAGGCCACGGGCCCGATTTCTTTGCAAGAAGGAAGCAAGCAGAAGCTCCAAGGGCCCAGAGGCCCTGGGTCGGGGAACTGGAATCGAAAATGATTGTTAGCTGCTCTCAAAAGGGCGCTGCTGGTGCCTGTTTACAAACCGCGGCCTGCGCTCAGCCTCTCGGAAGGGTGAATAATTAAACAGAAAGCCAGCTATATTTATTCATGTTCTGCCGTGACCCAATGGCTTCTCCCTTTGCATATGTGAATGATGGCCGTGCTGGGGTTGGAGGTGAAGGAGGGGTAACAGAATGTGGGGGCTCCTTACCTAGCTTTTCAGCCGCTCTTTTTCACCCAGGACTCCTAGTCACAAGCATACCACAGCTCAGAAATGATCACTCAGGAGACCAAGGGAGTGACGCTGTTCTACACCGCTGATCAAAAGCGTGAGGTGGAAGCCGAGGGCTGGCGGCTCACGCCCGTAATCCTAGCTACTCAGCCAGCCCAGACAGGAAAGGCTGAGAACCTCTCATCTCCAATTAGCCACCAAAAAGCTGAAAGTGGAGTTGTGGCTCAAGTGGTAGAGCACCAACCTTGAGAGAAAGTTTAGGAACAGCACCCAGGCCATGAGTTCAAGCTGTAGTACCAACACAAACAAAAAGGATGGAAGGAAGTTAAAGAAAAGAGGGAGGGAGGGAGGGAGGAAGGAAGGAAGGAAGGAAAAAGGGAAGTCAGGGAGGGAGGAAAGGAAGGAAAGAAAGAAGAGGGAAGAAGGGAAGAAGGGAGTGAGGGATGGAAGGATGGAGGGAGGGGGAGAGAGGATAGAGAGGAAGAAGAGAGAAAAGAAAGGAAGAGGAGAAAAGAAGGAAAGGAAGAGAAGGAAATAAAAGGGAAGGGGGGCTGGGGATGTGGCTCAGTGGTAGAGTGCTTACCTAGCATGCATGAAGTCCTGGGTTTGAGTCCTCAGTACCACATACACACAGAAAAAGCTGGAAGTGGTGCTGTGGCTCAAGTGGTAGAGCGCTAACCTTGAGCAAAAGAAGTTCAGGGACAGTGCCCAGGCCCTGAGTTCAAGCCCCAGGACAGGCAAAAAAAAAAGCTGGGGGGGAATGAAGAAAGGGAAGAAGAGAAAGAGGAAGGGAGAGAGCAAAAAGAGAGCTCAGGTCTTTATTTACACACAGCGAACAAAGATGTTTGTTTACACCAGAGAGCACAACTTCATAACCAAGCTGTAATAAAGCTTGAAGTAACACCGAGCAAATAAGTCAACTGCAAACGGAAATTACCCACAGACCTGCAGGTAATTAACTAATAAGTTTATTTTCATCTCCAAAACGAGGCGAGCAAGAGGGACTCTGACAGCAGCAGGAAAATGGAAACAGCTTGTACGTGAGGAAATGGGAAGTTGGACGTGCATACCAGCACCTTCATGTGGCTTTGAAGCAAGTCAGGCTGGTTGTATCCTGGTGCTCAAAGCATGTTGTCAAGATAGCATGCCCTGGCCAGGCGCTGATGGCTCACGCCTGTCATCCTAGCTACTCAGGAGGCTGAGATCTGAGGATCGCTGTTCAAAGCCAGCCCAGGCAAGAGAGTCCATGAGACTCTTTTGTTGTTGTTGTTGTTGAATGTGGAGCCTGACCTCTGGGCCTGGGCCCTATCCCATAGCTCTTCAGCTCAAGGCTAGCGCTCTACCACTTGAGCCACCACTTCTAGCTTTTTCTGCTTACATGGTGCTGAGGAATTGAACCTAGGGCCTCATGCATGCAAGGCAAGCACTCTACCACTGAGCCACCTTCCCAGCTCCCCCATAAGACTCTTCATCTCCAATTAACCAGCAAAAAGCCAGAAGAAAAAACCTAAGACACAGCACCCTAGATCCTGAGTTCAAATCCTATAAATGGTAGATGCATGCGTGTGCACATGTGTGCGCATGCACACACGTACTCTCACATGCACGCGCACACACACACACACACACACACACACACACACACACCAGCAAACAACTGCTACTTCAAGCACTGTTCCCCAGGGAGAGACCAGACCAGCTTTGCTTTCAATCCCAATGGAAGTCACAAGGTGCTGGGCCTGTCCCTTGTTTTGGTCAGGAGACACTGGACAAGCTCACTCTTAGCCCCTCGCACACCCCTCACAGATCAACAGAGTTTGCACTTAAACAATCTCCTGGGTGACTCTCAGGTCATGGGAAGGGTCTGCTTTGGCAGAAGAGCGTGTGAGGAGCCTGTAGACACACAGACCTGTGTTTGAACCCCTGACGTGGCTCTCCCTGCACCTTCTCCCCCTGAGTCTTGGTTTGTTCTTTAAGACTCTGTCAAAAAAAAAAAAAATCTTGACACACAAGCAGGGTGTTTGAGCTTTTGACGGGGTCTTTATACCAAAGAGCATCATTTGAAAAATAGCAGATAGCTAGGTAGAAATGTGTTCCATTAGCACATCTCTGCCACAAGAAAACTCAATACCAGCTCGACAAGAGTTGGAGAAATTTAATTTCTCTGGCTATGAAGCCATCTGAGTCTCTTCTCGGAGCGGGTGCCGATGGGCGTACGAGCGCCCCGTCAAGCTCAAGTTCGGAGTAAGAAATAGTGCCTGAGAGGAAAGGGAGGAGGGAGAGCCCAGCTCTCCAGCAGCCGATGTTGTATGGCCTCCTGCCTCGTGTCCCCTCCCGCCCCCTCCCGCCCCCTCCCGCCCCCTCGTGGCTGCCTATCTCTCCAGCCTTCGAGTGTGCAGGTAGAACCCCGGGGGCCTAGGCTGGGAATGTGGCTTAGTGGTAGAGTGCTTGCCTAGCACGCATGAAGGCTCTGGGCCTAGCTACCCAGCCCAGGCCTGATGCATCGAATACTGCACCTACCCACACTGATCCAACACCTGGAGCTACATCTGGCCAGGCCAGGTCCCCAGTGCTGTTTTCCAGGGTACTCAGGAGAGATTTGGATCCCACATCCTTGGATCCCACATCCTCATCAGCTCCCCCCCACCCCACCCCCCACCCCTGTGGGAGCTAAGACCACCCTCTTTCTTCCGAAGCCAGTCAAGCATTTCTGAGAGCGTTCATTACTTAAGCCTGACAAGGTCCTGGACAGATTTCCCAGGACAATCTTGCCATGTCTTCTCTCTAGTTTCTGTCTGAGTATTGTCTGATGTTAAAACTTAAGGGTAGCCCAGTGCCCCACGCTTGTAATCCTAGCTATTCAGGAGGCTGAGATCTGAGGATGGCAGTTCAAAGCCAGCCTGGGAGAAGAAAGTCCATGAGACTCTTATCTCCAAACCCCCCCCCCTCCCCCCTCCCCCCCCCCCCCCCCCCCCCCCCCCCGCTCAGACAAAGCCGGAAGTGGGGTTGTGGCTCCAACAGCAGAGCGCTAGCCTGGAACAAATGAAGCTCAGAGACAGCGCCCAGGCCCAGAATTCCAGCCCCAGGACCGGCACTAACTTAATTAATGAATTGAGGACGGGGGAGCCGGAAGGGACCCGCCCAAGGCTACTCAGCCCCTGATGCCATTTCATTTATGTCCCTCCCTGCAGGTCAACGCTCAGAGGCCAGTTAGCCTCCCCCTTGCCACTTAGCAAGGGAGCCAGGCCTGCTGGGAAAGCCTTTGTTGAACTGTAACTAATGGAATGACGGCGCGAAGCAAGGGTTCAGCAGCTCATAAATCTCTTCTGAATTTTAAAAGGGGCTGGGGAATATTGACACGGATTAAATCCAATAAAACATTCATTTAATTAAACTTTAAATGATCCAAATATTTGCTGTTTGGTTAATATTTGTGTAGCTGACAGGAGCAGAATTACGATGGCTCTGTCAGTAAGGCACGCATCCTAATGCCGGCTTGAGTTTTCCTTGCACAAAGTTGGACGTCTCCATACATACAAATGATGGGGGGATTCAACCAGGAAGGGTGCCCTGTGCTGCTGCGCCAGCCACCCTGGCTCAAGGGACACGCAGCCTTCCAGCTGTTGCTTGAATGCTTATGGGTTGCTTGGTTTGTCGGGTTTATTTTTTGCTCCACGTTTTAGGTTCTTTCCGACTTCCTTCTAAAATTGCTTCACAGACGGGTGCTGGTGGCTCACGCCTGTAATCCTAGCCACTCAGGAGGCTGAGATCTGAGGATCAAGGTTCAAAGCCAGCCCAGGCAGGAAAGTCCGTAAGACTTTTATCTCTTGACCAGCCAAAAGCCACAAGCGGAGGTGTGGCTCAAGTGGTAGAACGTCAACCTTGAGCAAAAGGAAAAGCCAAGTGAGAGCAAAGCAGCACTGATCCCAAGCCCCATTACTGACATCAAACAAATAGAATAGAGCTGCTTCAAGTATATGACTTTGAGAAGAGGTCTGATATTTCACACTGAGGCTGTGATCTACAAGAGGGCCCCGTGTCTGCAGCGCCGGAAAAACCCCATCCGCCACCCTCGCGCATCTCTCATCCCCTACCTACACCACTCACCTCCAGCCAGCCCAGTCCCCATCCTGTCTAGGTTCTCAGGCTTCACCCACCCACGAGAGTCTGGAGCTCCCCAGACAAGGGGGCAAGACTCTGAGTGGCCATTCTCTAGACAAGGATGCAGGTGGCTAGAGAACCAGCCCTGAGAAACAGAGCTCGGGTCCAGCAAACCCTCCCTGCACCTTCCAACGCAAACTGACAGTGTCTTTCGGTGGGTAGGGAAGGGTGGCTGAACAGGGGTTTGAATTCAGACTCTTGCTCACCCGGCAGGACCTCTCCATTAACTTGCAGCCCCTTTTACTCTGCTGGCCTTCATCTCAATCTTTCTATTTATACTTCCTGCCACAGCTGAAATAACAGGATTATAGCCCCAGAAGAAAAAAAATAGGGCCTGTTTTTGCTATTGAGATGGGGGTGGGGGTGTCTCATAACTATTGCCTGGGCCGACCTTGCATCACGATCCTCCTGATCTCAGCCTCCTGAATAGCTAAGATGGCAGGCAGATTCCACAGCAGGCTGGGTCTTGACACTTGGAACAGCCCACATAAAGAATGGTCTGCGTAAGAAAATGACTCCTCCACGCGTTGATCTTCCACCCCACCCCCATCTGCCTTTCAGGCTGACTTCTGAGTGAGCATAGAAGCAGGGGGCCACACTCTGCTGCCCCCCACTGGGGCCTCCAGGCCACAGAACCACCAAGCGCTTGGAGCGCTGTTGGTCTGAGCTCCACACCTGGAGTCAGCATGATAGCTTCTTACCCCAGCTGGATTTCCTCCAGAGCCACGAGCACCCCCTAGAGGTCTAAGGGTGTCTCATCCAGAGCCCTGAGCTAACATCTAACAGAAACCCTCCAGTACAGAGACACAGAGGTACCCGCTGGCCACAGTGGGAGGGGCGGGCTGCGGGGGAGGGCGCCGTATCCTTCAGCGTGCTTCGTGGTTCCCCATCCCTGCACACGTATAGTCTTATTCCCACAACCCCCTGGGGCACAAGGCGTCTTCCATCCTTCCCTTTCAGCTTCCAGAGGGCAGTGGTCATCTGAGGAGGAAGATGACCTCTGTCCACTGGAGGGCACTAAGGGGTCAGCGTGAGCGAATTCACCATCTCCCTCCCTGCCTCTGGATCTCCAAAGCTTCAGGGTGGCCACAGAGGGTCAGTGCCCTGAGCAATAAGCCTCCCGGCTCACTCACTGGGGCAGCAATCAGGTAGATCTTGCTCCTTTCCATGGGTCCAGTGTGTGGTGGATGAGAAGGGGCATTGTTGCTTTGAACTTGACCTCAAAAGCATCTGCTTTGCCAGGTGGCTCACACCTGTCATCCTAGCTACTCAGGAGGCTGAGATCTGAGGATCGTGGTTCAAAGCCAGCCCAGGCAGGAAAGTCTGTGAGACTCTTATCACCAGTGAACCACCAGAAAACCAGAAGTGGTGCTATGGCTCATGGGGTAGAGCACTCGCCTTGAGCTGAAAGAGCCAAAGGACAGCACCCAGGCCCAGATCAAGCCCCACCACCTACAAAAAAAAAAAATATATTTTTAAAGCATCTGCTTTCAAGTCCCCATCTGCTTCACCTGCTGCTCTTCTGCCTCTGCCTCTCTCTCCCCAGCCCCTCCCCCCACCACTGGTCCAGATGTTCTACCTGGAGCATCCATCCCAGCTGTGAGCTTTGTCCCAAAGGGTTTGGAGGACACACCGGACAGGACCACCCCCCTCCCAGGGCAACCCTGCATCCCAGAATAGGCTTGGGACCCCCCCCCCAAAGCCAGCCTGTCACCTCAGCAACTGCCACCTGTGGCTGCTGCCCCAAGTTGCTTCAGTGGGCAGATTTGGGGAGCATGAGCAAAAGTGATCCAGACCATCAGTGTGGGCTGTAACTACCCCTCCCCACACACACACACACAACCCTAATCTCGTTTTGCATTTGAGCAGCCAGGGTTTGAGGACTGAGAACTGTGGAAAGCCTGTGATGGCAGACCCTCCTCGTTTGCCTAAAGAATGGCTCCGGTGTTCATGCCAGGAATCAAATGTACAATGGCAGGGATTCTTAATTCGGCCAGCCTGCAGTAGCCCTTCAAAAAAAAAAAAATATCTGCAAAGGCCACAGTGTGTGGTCACAAAACAGAACCCGCCCCCCCACCCCCCACCCCCGCCCAATCTGAGTTCAGGGAATCTTCAAACAGAAACAAAACCTTCAAAGGTCAGCCAGTTCATTCCCCAGACTTCAGACAGTGCAACCTTTAAGTAGCCCCAGCCGGACGAGACTCCTGTCGGCTCGCCAGCAGACCTTGACCGAACTTAGCAGGGCTCCAACTTCATTAGGCTAGCGGGGGCCGGGGGGGGGGGGGGGGGGAGGGGGCGGGGGAATTGGAGGGGGGGGGGTAGGGGGAGGATAGCTGTGAGCAGTGTACCCCACAGAGAGCTCCCTGGTGTCTCTGCATGCTGGCTCTCTGGTCCTTCCAGCCAGTATTCAAACCCAAGACTTTAGCTGATTCCCCTCCATGTTAGCTGTGTGCCTGGCCTGGTTCGGGCTCACATCAGAACCTTTTGGACATGAGACATAAGTGATGGCCCATCCCCCACTCCCCCCCCAAAAAAAGTACCCATCTGTGCGTGTGTGTGTGTAGATGGCACATTATAAACAATTTCAGGCCAGGAACTGGTGGCTCATGCCTGTCATCCTAGCTACTCAGGAGGCTGAGATCTGAGGATCCCAGTTCAAAGCCAGCCCAGGAGGAAAGCCCGTAAAACTCTTATCTCCAATAAACCACATGAGCTGTGGCTGTGAAGTCTCACCCCGGGGCCTGCACCTGACTGGCTACTCCTTTCCTCCTTGCAGAGGTGGTCCAGCTCAGCCTGGCCCCAGAGGACAGGGTCCGCGTGACCACAGTGACTGTGGGGCTGAGCACCGTGCTCACCTGCACTATCCACGGAGACCTGAGGCCCCCAATCATCTGGAAGCGCAACGGACTCACCTTGAACTTCCTGGAACTGGAAGACATCAATGTAAGTCGCCTGGCCCTTCCTCTGTGGGGGACGCCGTGTGACCATGCAGGGTATCCCCTCCCACCCCTCTCATGCTTTCCAGGCCCATGTAGAAGAAAGGACAGAGGGCCGGGTTGCTGGTGGCTCACGCCTGTCATCCTAGCTACACAGGAGGCTGAGAGCTGAGGATCACGGTTCAAAGCCAGCCCAGGCAGGAAAGTCCATGAGACTTATTTCCAATTAATCACCAGCAAACCGGAAGTGGCGCCATGGCTCAAGTAGTAGAGTGCTAGCCTGGAGCTAAAGAGCTCAGGGACAGCGCCCAGGCCCAGAGTTCAAGCCCTATGACTGGCGAAAAGAAAGGACTGGGTGGCAGCCATCAGCCTGGGAGCCTTGCTGGCAGGGCAGGTGACCCCTAACTTGGTGGTGGGTGGGGGGCATTAGCAAAGGCCTGGAGAGTGGGCTGTGGGGAGAAATGAGCCGTGTGGACTCACACACTGTCAGAGTCAAATCGGGGAGAACAGCTGGCTTAGGGAAACATGGTGGGGAGGGCTTTAGGCCCTACATCTGGGTGGGAGGTGGGCAAACTGAACAGCAGATGGGGAGGGGGGGGGGGGGGGGTCCCCGGGGTGGAGAAGGATAGACCCATGAGAGCAGAGGTGAACTGGTTGGCAGGTGAGGAGATGGAGGGAAAGCAGCAGGAGAACCTACAGAAGAGCGGATGAGCTCACACAGCCTGATAGGGCCAGCAGGGGGTGATTTTTTTGCCATGAGGTAGAGCTGGGTTGAGGGGGGTCCCAGCCTCACCCCTATCAGCTTTGTGATGGCAAGTCATTCTTTAACCTGTTGACCCTGCATGAATTCATCTCTATGAAAAACAACATCGCGTCTATTGGCCTTAACGAAGAGATCTAATCAGTCCCGTGTATTTATTGGTCCCGCTTTGGCACAGGGTTTAACATGGCAGCCCAGTTGGTGGGAGAAGACAGTGACATCACCCATGTAGTGAGTCTTAGGCTAAAAAACAAAACAGGAACCTGATTTTCAGGCAGACAAGGGGGAGTGGGGGGGGGGCTGCCCTGTCTCCATGACAACACACCTGGTACACAGTAGCTTGCTTGCATCCAGGGAGGACCTCAGGCTGAGCGGGTCATTCTTGAACATCTGTAAGGAGAATGCAGTGGTGGGAGGGGGAGGGGAAATGGAGGGACTGGGGCAGGAGGAACTGACTGTGTGGCTTCATGAATAGGACAGCTCCCTAAAGGAGATAAATTTGAGTTCCTTGGAGAGACCGCCACTGCAGCCCCCAAACCTGCCCCACATCCAAGTGAGCCCCCACAGGCGGCAGTGAGCCCCCCATCACTAGGGCCATCCTGGCGTAGGCAAACAGTGGAGACAGCAATGCTTCCCGCCAGGCTCAAACGGCCAGCTGCACCATGACCTTGACGATCCTTTCACCATGACCTTGACGATCCTCTCAGTGCCAAGACTGTTTCACGGGAAGAGAGGTCCATGGTTTCATTAGCATCTTCATGAGGCCTTAGAGACTCACTAGGCCCCTTCGCCTGCACCCTGGGACATCACTGGGAATCAGATAGCAAGTCCCACACTGGGCAGAGCTGTTCAGGCTGGGCTCTGAACTCTCCCCTCTCAGAGTATGGACAGCTAGTATCCTAGTCTGTGCCTCTCTGAATGTAGGTCTAGCACAGCCCTGGTGGGCATTTGATCAACAGATGCTGAACAAGCAGAGTCCTTCATCTTGTAAGCTTGGGATGCCCAGAGCTTAGAGGCCTTAGCAAGAAATCAGTGTCCTATTTGTAATGGAGCCGGGGAGGGTGAGGAGAGAAGGGGGGTGTCAGCTTTTGAAAGCATTTGTCCTGCAGTGCTGGACTCGGTACGAGGACAGGGACATCTATTTCTGAGTACCCATGTGCATTATTTGGCACTCTATTTTTAATCACATCCAAAATAAAGGCAGAGGCAAAACTCCTCTTAATGTACTTGCCCATCAGTTAATTAAATTACTTGGAGTGGTTTTATTCCCCCTCCCTCAAACATGCCTCCAGCACCAGCTCAATTGCATTTCCGCCCTGCACAATAAGGTTAGCAATTTGGATAATTGTGGGTGCAACCAGAGATGAATGGCCCCTCGTTACCTTCCAGGAAACACTCACTGCTTGTGGATGAGTTGTAGCCTGCAAACAGGCTTGGCTAATGCTTCTCAGAAACCCCCAGGTGAGGGGTGGCACCCCCCACACACACACACAACCAAGGTCCTTGCATGCTGCGTGTATATATATATGAAACACAAAAGCCAGCCATCAGTGACTCCCACCTGTAATCCTAGCTAGTCAGGAGGCTGAGATCTAAGGATTGAGGTTCAAAGCCAGCCCAAGCAGGAACATAACCATACGACTCTTCTATCTCTAATTAGCCACCACAAAGCAGGAAGTGGAGCTGTGGCTCAAGTGGTGGATACCAACCTTGAGCAAAAGAAAAAGCTAAGGGACAGCACCCAGGCCCTCAGTTTAAGCCCTAGTACTGGTACACGCGCACGCGCGCGCACTCAGACACACACACACACACACACACACACACACA
>NW_012267351.1:4659147-4681484 GCF_000151885.1 Dipodomys ordii
ACACACACACACACACACACACACACACACACACACACACCACGCCTCTTCCTGCCCCAGGGAGGTGCAGCATAATGAAGGGCAGACTCTGGGGCCAAAGGGGCCTGAGTTCAAGTGTAGCGCTCAGCCACTAACTAATTGGGTAACTTTGGAAAAGGCCCTTGACATCCCTAAACTTCAATTTCCTTATCTGTGAAATGAGAACAGATGACAGTTATTGCCTTTTAGCATTATAGTGAGGATTAAGATGATACCCATAAAGTCCTTAGTACATAATATTCTATAAAGGGCAATTATTGTCACTTTTATTCATCTCTGTCATCATCATCATCATTATCAATACAATAGTTGTTTCTGCTGTACATTCTAACACCTCCTAGCCTAAGTCCCCAGCAGGCAGCAGCCTCGTCCTAGAGACAGCCAGGAGCAATTTTTTTTTTTTTTAAGAAAGAATTGGTCAGGGGAAAAACAGCTCAGCAAAAGAGAGCAACCCTGGTGAGGCAAAGATTTTGGGGTTCATGAGATTCCCAGAGTCCCTCAGCCTTGTGGCAGCATAGCATCATCTCACCTGCCATTCGTCAAGCAAAAAATACAATTACCTCAGGGCTGGGAAGGTGGCTCAGCGGTAGAGCGCTTGCCTTGCATGCATGAGGCTCTGGGTTCCATTCCTCAGCACCATATAAGCAAAAAGAAAAAAGCCGGAAGTGGTGCTGTGGCTCAAGTGGTAGAGTGCTAGCCTTGAGCTGAAGAGCTGAGGGACAGCACCCAGGCCCAGACTGACCAAAAAAAAAAAAGAAAGAAAGAAACACAATCACCAGCTTTGTAATTAGCTCCTGGTACCCAAATCTACCTACACGCCAGGCAATCAGACCAGTTTTCGAAACCCAAAGCAGGAGATTAAGAAAGCACAAAGAGGTGTAGGTCTCTTTTCTTTGTCAGATGTCTGAGACATCTTGATTGCCAACAAAATATTAATCACTTTTTCACTGCTCTCTTAATGAGACGCATTCATGGGCAACAAAATATTAATTTGTCTTGTCTGATCTGTTAAGAATTCTGTTAATGAATTCAGTCACAGAGCTATTACAGAATGCCATCCTAATGACACATGTAATTAAACTTTTCTGACTTGCAAACATCAAAGATGCCTTAAGCCTCAGAATAATATTTGATCAGAAAGCAAATGTACCCCTCCAGCCCCGCGGCAAGAGAGGAGCTGCTCACACCCCGTCAGACGCACTCATGATTCACCTGGTCTTATGCCTGCGTGGCCACATGGTAAAACACAGGGAATCCGCCTAGGATTAGTTCACTAAGTCCCAGGGACCCATATTCAGGCACAAACCCAAGGACTCTATCCTCCCCTCCAGAGGAGGCAGGTACTGTGCTGCTTCAACCATGTCAGTGGCCCTTCACTTCAAGAGTCTTCCTCAGCCCATCACCGGTAGCTCACGCCTGTAATCCCGGCTGTTCAGGAGGCTAAGACCAGAAGGTCACAAGTTCAAAGCCAGCCTGAGCAGGAGTGTTCATGAGACTCTCCTCTCTAATTAGCTGCCACAAGCTGAAAATGGAGCTGTGGCTCAAGTGGTAGAGCATTAGCCTTGAGTAAAAAAGCTAAGGGACAGTACCCAGGTCCTGAGTTCAAGCCCCAGTACTGGGCAAAAAAAAAAAAAAAAAGAGACTCATTATATTTCAAATACCTTGAAAGAGCTGCTGTATTTTTTTGTTGTGGTTTTATTTGAGGGTGTCCCCCCCAACTAAAGCTCACTATTTGGGATTTCAAAAGTCAGCAGGCAGGATACAGTGATTTAAAAAAAAAAAACCAGAAACACAAAACCTCTAGAAGAAAGTATCTTTGGTTTCTGTTTGAAGGGCCTGTTAACAGGTTCGCTTCCCGCCCCACCCCCATACCTAAAAGATAGAAAACAGGAAATAAGGAATTCTAATGAAGCATAGGCTACCTTCAAGTGCTTCTTTAGAAGTGAATTGTGTTTTAAAAAGAGGAAAAAAGACCAAAAGCAAATGATTTAGGAGCTCATGAGTCATGTAATTTTTATTGTCTTTATATGAACCAGTCATGGATCCATTGGAAAAAAATAGAGAAAAAAAAAAAAAGATGAGAGGTGTTTGATTAGCGGCGAGTGGCAACATGACTGACTGTGGGTCTCTGGTCCCGCATTCGAATCACCTCATTAAACGCCTGGGTACATTTTGTTTTCAAATCTTGGAAAACAGCATAACTTGAAACACTTAAAGACAATGGCCAATTCTCTCTCGTTGGCGTTGAAGACCCCAGAGACATCTAAACATCCAGGTCTTTGGAGCCTTTTGTTGGTGGTGGTTATGGGGCTTGAACGTGGGGCCTGGCACTGGCCCTGAACCCTTTTTCCTCAAGGCCAACGCTCCACCACTTTGAGCCATAGTGCCACTTCCAGTTTTCTGGTGGCTAACTGGAGATAAACCCCAGCTAGCTTTGAACCACCATCCTCGGATCTCAGCCCTCTGAGTAGCTAGGATGACAGGCGTGAGCCACCAGCACTAGCCTCTTTGGCGCTTTGCATGATGAATTCATACACTTGAGAACCCAGAGCCCAGGCCCACGCTATGCCAGACCATGGGACTCGGGCACGGACTCTGCCTCCAAGTCTCTCCTCTGACCTTGGCTGTTTGGGTGGCTTCCTCAAGGTCACAGTACTGGTCTCAGGGCCTGACTTGTATCCAATGTCCATTTCCAGGTAGAGATCCCTCCAGAAAGGGCTAGAATTTAGTGATGGGTGGGAGGAAGGAGGGTTGCTCTCCTTACACTCTCTTCCCCCAAAGAGCCTAGGGGTGCCCCCTAAGAAAGGCTCTGAATAAATCTTTCTGAACCTAAACTTGAAACCACCCGGCAGGCCCGGTGCTGAATGCTGAGCCACTAATACTCAGCACAGATGGCTCATGTTCCTATTATTTATTACTGACTCACACACAGGGCGCTCTGACAGCCTCCCCACCTCCTCTCTGCTTCACGATTGCCTAATGCTCAATACTAAACTATTGCTTACATCGCATTTAATTGCTTCCCTTAATAAGGGCAAATACTTAGAAAATAGCCTTTAAAAAAAAAAAGAAATCTTTAAATAATGTCTCTTTCCCTAAAATGGATGCACACACCGAGAGAAAGAATGGTCTAATCTGGCATCTGTTTATTTCTGGGAGGAACCTTGATTTTGTTAATACATTTCTATGCATCAGAGCAAAAAGCAAAAAAAAAAAAAAGCTATCCATAAAAAGACAATTACAGAGACGCAATCAAGCATCGATAGCAGTATTCAGACACATCGCGAGGAACATTCGGAAGAGGACAGATTACAGGTTTCGTTTTATGTAGCTCCTTATAAATCAATTTTTAAAAGCAATTCCCCAACATCCAATGAGGTAAATTTGATTGCTGTAGCCAGTATTCATATTCAGAAAACAGCGTGCACTTTGTTCTATAATTATACGATGCCTATTGTTTTAGCTTAGAGACAGTTCTTTTATTAATGACGGAAGCAGGTTCTCCCCCTCTCCAGAGCTGAGGCCACCGTCTGGCTAGGCGTTCAGGGCCGTGGTAGTCACCAGTGGAGGCGGAGGCTGCCACCCCTGAGCTGAGCCTGCCCTTCACTTCATCCCAGGTGCCATGGCCTGAAGAGTCCCAAAGAGAATTAAGTCCCCCAAGAGCTCAGGACACGAAAGAGTCAGGGTGTGAAAATGGGGACAAGACTGAAGACCAGTCCCCTGCTTTTCCCACCAGCTGCCTAGCCTTGATACCATGGGACTGGGCAGTGTTTTGGGGGGGAGGAAAGGGAAGAGGACGTGAGCACCCCAGTTGTCAAACCAATTCGGCTGGACACTGGTGGCCCCTGCCTACCTGCTCAGGAGGCTTAGATGGGAGGATCGTGGTTCGAAGCCAGCGCAGGCAGGAATGTCTGTGAGATTCATCTCTAAGTAACCAGCGAAAAGAAAAAGCTGGGAAATAAGAGTTGTAGCTCAAGTGGTAGAGCACCAGCCTACCAGAGAGAGAGAGAGAATGAGAGAGAGAGAGCCCAACTCTCTACCTGGTGTCCAATCAGTATTTATTGAAGGCCCACTGTGTGCCTGCACTTTGCTAGATCCTCGAGACACAGCAATGATCACAGAGCCCAGCAGCACCCATTTCTCCCCCAAAACTGGCCTAGTCGGGGCACTAAGGCCCATGGGTGAACCCACAATGGTGAGTGGCAGACCAACTCAGCCAGGCATGCGGGTGGCTCACGTCTATAATCGTAGCTAGGAGAAAGGACTCAGAGGAGAGCAGAGATTGGAGCACCCCTGGAGGAAATGGAGACAGACAGATGACAGCCTTCAGACAGAGTGGGAGACAGCAAGTAGAAAGTTCCAGAGGGGGGAGCATGTGTTGGCCCACTAGAGCAACAGCAAGCAGAAGAGGGCTCTGAAGAGACTGAGCCTGACCTGCAGCCTCTTGACCTGAGCAGGAGCGGGAGCAGGTGTGTGGGAGCAGGTGTGAGTGAGGAAGTGTGGGAGCAGACGTGGGAGCAGGTGTGGGGAAGCAGACACGCGGAGGGGTCAGGAAGTGTGCGATGTGACCTCTCCTGGAAAAGAGCCATTTTGGGTATGCTACGTTGAGAAGAGATTTCAGAGCAGCAGAAGTGGGGGGCGGGCGGTGTCTGTGGTCCCCATGGTGAGAAGAAGGTGTCTGAGCTAGGGTGGCCACAGAGGAGGTGACCAGAGAAATCTGATTCGGAGGATGCACCCCATGAGCCGAGCTTCTGCTTTGCTTCATGGTTTGGGAGTTTCAGGGGATCAAATAAAGCGGTGGGCAGCCATCTACGGGGATCCGGTCTAGGACCCCAGTAGACACTAAAATCTGCATATGTATAAAACAGAGTCACCTTGGCCAGTGCATTCTCCTGCACACCAGATCATCTCTGCGTGGCTTCTGCCTCCTAACACACTGAGAATACAGCTGTTGTTACATTGTACTCTTTTTTATCTTTTTTTATTTTTCGGTCAGTGGTGGGGCTTGAACTCTGGGCCTGGGCGCTGTCCCTCAGCTCTTCAGCTCAAGGCGAGCGCTCTCTCACTTAAGCCACGGCGCCACTTCTGGATTTCTGGTGGTTTATTGGAGATAAGAGTCTCATGGACTTTCCTGCCCCGACTGGCTTTGAAACCATGATCCTCAGATCTCAGCCTCCTGAGTAGCTAGGATGACAGGCGTGAGCCACCAGCGGCCGGCTGACATTGTACTCTTTAGGCCACGTGGACTGGAGAAAAACAAGTCTGCCCACCATCTTTTTCTGAATAATTTTCACTGGTCGAATCCACACATGTGGAGCCCACATGCATGAAGGCCCAGCTCGGTGCGGAGTTAGGGGCGCACGGCGCCTTCTTGGAGACTGTGGATGGCACAAACTGGGCATCACCCTCAGGGTGATCTGTGGCAATTCTGCCCTCACCTAGGGACCCTCTCAGCTTCGAAAATGCTGCACACACGATCAGCAACCTCATCAAAGTGGTCACAAGAGCCAGGGACCCAAGAGCCCAGGGCTGGAGTGAAGGAAGAGAGGCTGGAGGTGTGAGGCTCAGGAAGGCTGTAGGGGAAATAGCCGTCATCTGGCACCTGTCCCCTGCCAGCAGCTCTGCTTCTGCCCTTCCCATCAGAGCCTGCCCTGGCTCTGACCACATGAGGCCTGGAAGAGTTCCAAGCCCCCCGTGTTTCTCCCAAGAAAAGGCTGCACCCAGCTGGCTGGCCTCCTCTTAAGCTATCTACCATCACCAAGTGCGGGTACTCACGCCTGTAATCCTGGCTACTCAGGAGGCTGAGATCAGAGGATCACAGTTCAAAGCCAGCCCAGGCAGGAACATCCATGACACTCTTAGAGCCTTGAGCACAAAAGCTCAGGGACAGTACCTAGGTCCTGAGTTCACACACACACACACACACACACACACGCGCACACGCACACACACAGGCACACACACACACACACACACACACACACACCGTTATTCCACCACTGAAACTCCAGGCAAAACATCTTTTCCTCAAGACTTAGATTTTGACCCAGGAGACAGCGGAGACGAGAAGGAAGCCATCCCCACAAGCAACCCAGGCAGGAACCCTTCACGGCCCTGTGATGACACAGGACAAATTGGCTATCGGCTGTGTTACGGTTATGGCGGAGGCTTTCCCAGAATGGGAAGAATGGGGCTCTATGAAGCAGAGCGGTGTTCCACAGCCAGCACCGGTACGCTGCTCCGCCGGGAACACAGTGGGACGTTAGTTTTTATCTGCTGCTGAAGGCAGGCTGCGTCTGGGCTCAGTCTTCCTGCCTCTGCCCTCCTCCAGGCTTCTCTCCAGCCCTTTCCGTGGGGGAGTCCAAAAAGCATCTTTAAAGGGACTCAGAGCTGGGCACCGGTGGCTCACGCCTGTCATCCTCACTACTCAGGAGGCTGAGATCTGAGGATCATGGCTCAAAGCCAGCCTGGGCAGGAAAGACCGTGAGACTCTTTTCTCCAATGAACCACCTCAAATCCAGAAATGGCTCAAAAGCGGTGGAACTGGGGTGGCAGAGGTGCGTTAGCCCCATGCCAAGGAAGAGACACCTGGACAGTCAGGTATAAATGGATGTAGAAGGTCTGCACTGGCAGAATCCGCACCCCAGAAGGCGGGTCGGTGTTCCTCTGCCCACAGCTCTTCTAACCACTGGGCAGGCACAAAGGGTTTCTCCCTCTCCCTCTTCCCCCTCCCTCCCCCACCCCTCCTTCTCCCCCTCTATCTCCTCTTCATTTGTTCCTTCCCCTCCCTCCCCCTCCCTCTCTTCCCTCCCTCCCACAGAATTTCTGTTCTCCTAGCAAACTAGCCTAGAGTCCAGAGACCAATCTCACTTGTCATCTGTGCCCACCCAGGACTTTGGAGAAGATGACTCCCTGTACATCACCAAAGTGACCACCGTCCACATGGGCAATTACACCTGCCACGCCGCGGGCCACGAGCAGCTGTTCCAGACCCACGTCCTGCAGGTGAATGGTTAGTAAATGGCTCCGTGCATGTTGTCCCCTCAATCCCCAAAAAAAAATACACTGGGTGAAACAATGCCCCCTCCCGCTCCCCCCTCAATATTGTGTTGTGTTAAAGAACTGTCTGTCTATCCCCTGTCTAACTGTCTAACTCTCTAACTAACCGGCCCATCTAGTGCAAGGAATAAAATGGGAATGGTGGGAAAAAGAGCTAGGCCTGGCCTCCCCTCCTCCCCCCTACACTACCCCCCACCTCCGATGAAGTGAGCCCAAAGTTGGGGGATGGGACAGCTGAGGTCCCAGCAGCCAAAGCGGGGCCCGCAGGTGACAGGAAGTGGGGCGCTGCCCCGGGTCAGCTCAGGGTCTCTGGATCCAGCCAGCGTAGACTCTGTCTGCAATCTGCTACCCTTCCATACAGCAGGCCACCATTTCACCTGTGCAACTGGAAGGAATTGCGTCCACCACACGGGGCTCATTCCTGCCTCCTAACAGCCCCGTCTCAGGCTGGGCAGGTCTGGAACATTTCTCTGTGTTGTCAGCACTCCTGGAGGCCGGGGAGAGGGGGAGAATGAACCCCACTCCCTCTGGATCACCCTCCCAGAAGCCTGTGTTTTCCAAGCATGTATTTGGCCCATCCCTGTGCTAAATGCTGCATAGGAACCCTCTGGGAAGGGATGTTCTAGCCTATTCTATGGGTGGATTTCTTTCTCTTATTCTTTTCTTTTTTCTTTTTGTTGCTTGTGGGTCTTGAACTCTGGGCCTGGGCGCTGTCCCTCAGCTCTTCAGCTCAAAGCAAGCACTCTACCATTTGAGCCACAGCGCCACTTCTGGTTTTCTAGTGGTTAATTGGAAATAAGAATCACATGGACTTTCCTGCCCAGGCTGACTTTGAACCGTGATCCTCAGATTTCAGCCTAAGACTACAGGCGTGAGCCACCATGCCCGGCGTATGAGTGGGTTTCGGAGGAAAGTCACTTGCTTGGGCCTCACACTACTGGTTGTTGTAGAACCAATGCCCACACTATCAGCCATCCAACTCAATCTGGCCACCCCAGATGCTACCAGTTGTGACCAACATTGACCTATAGATTCTCCATGACAACAGGTTGGGCTCCACTTGCTTCTGTTAACCCTGCAGGATGTTTTCAGGATTTTTATCTTTGTGCATGCCCAAGCTGTATCTTTTTCATTATTTCCATTGAGACCTAATTGTAACCCCTTTGGGGTTTCATGGTTGTGCTTGCTGGCCTGTGACGGATCGTGTGTGAACTAACGGAGAATTCCTCGTCGTTACCCCTGCTGAGAAAGCCAGCCTGCACTGGCCTTCAGGGGCTAGCGAGGGTACAGCTCTCTTTATCTCTTTGGCGTCAGTAACTGAGGCCTGAACTCGGGGGCTCACACTCAAGACAGATGCTCTACCCCTGAAGCCACACCTCCATATCCAGCTTCTTGCTGGTTCATTGGCGATAAGAGTCTCACAGGGCTGGGCTGGCTTTGAACCTGAGATCCTCAGATCTCCGCCTCCAGAGTAGCTAGGATGACAAGTGTGAGCCATCGGCTCCCACCAGGCTCCTCCCTTTATCTTGTCCAAAGCAAATGTGAGGAGGGAGTGGGGAGGCACCCACCCAGACACCTGCGGCTCTCGCGAGTGACCGTGAGAGAGGTCTGTGCGTGGAGGACACTCCTTGATAAATGAAGTGGCAAGTCCACAGGGCTGGAAAGAAGGGCCCTTGCGCCTCAAGGGACCTAGAATATTCTAAGACAAAGATCCTGATAGGGGTGAAGCCCTCAAACCCAGGCAGGAACAAAGTGTGTGTGTGTGTGTGTGTGTGTGTGTGTGTGTGTACTGGACCACTCACCTGATTCTGGAATGTTCTGTGTGGACCTTCTTTAGCCTTTTCCTCCTCTCCCAACACCCCCCCCCCCTTACTCCAGCCTAGCTATTATTGCCTGGTCTCAGTTGAAAAGGCTGCTCTGAGCTCTGGGAGTCTAAACAAAGACGCAAGCCATCCACTCAAACCCAGAGAGGCCACTTGAGATCCATTCCCCAATTTCTGACACTTTAGGATTTCTTCTCCAGCCAAAGGACTGATAATGGAGTGGGAGGAAGCTCGGGGCAGTCAGCACCTTGCGCTCAGGGAGGAAGGCCTGGCTGAGCCAGGCCAGCAGCAATGGGGGGAGGCAGGGGGCCGTCCTAGGGGCCTGAACGCGAGCAGGACAGAGGCACAGGTCTGCCACTCAGCATCCTGCAGAAAGGGGGCTGAGGTATGGAAGGTACACGTCATTGTATATTGTTAGGTTTTGTTTGTTTGTTGCTTTAGGAAGTGATTGATTCCGCGCAAGATAGATTCTTGGCAAAGCCACTTAAAAAAAATGTTTGGTGGTGGTGGTGGTCATGGGGCTTGAACTTGGGGCCTGGGCGCTGTCCCTGAGCTTTTGCTCTCAAAGCTAGCACTCTACCACTTTGAGCCACAATGCCGCTTCTGATTTTCTGGTGGTTTATTGGGGTAAGAGTCTCATGGACTTCCCTGCCTGGGCTGACTTTGAATCATGATCCTCAGATCTCAGCCTCCTGACTAGCTAGGATTATAGGTGTGAGCCACCGGCACCTGGCTGCCACTTCCTTTTTTGTTGGCACCAGCCACTCAGGTGAAATAGGAGATTCACAGAGGGTCATTATAGCTTCCTGGCCCTGCGAATCCACATTCCTGATGCAGTGTATGGATGGATGGTCGCGCGCGCACACAGTAGCCAATGGAAGAGGGAGGAGCCACAAGAGCAGCAGGAAATGAGGGGGTGGGAACAAGGGCTCAGCTAGACAGGGCGGTGAAGATGGAGCCCCAGAGCTGGCCGCTGCGTCCGGAGCGAGCACACGGGAAGGTTGTTGCTGTGACCTGAAGAACAGTACCCACGGACTGGCGGGTAGGGTGGGAGCTGGCTGGAAGGGGAGCTTACACTGTGCGGTGTTTGCAAGGAGGCGAGTGGGCCCCTAGTGGAGGCGGAGGGGGGGGGGGCAAAAGGAGTGGCCATTTTGCATGAGGAGGTAAAAGCATTGTTGGGGCTGGAAGGCAGGATCCCTCCCAGCCCAGAGGAAGAGAAAGGGGTCACCCCCAAAAGGCTGTGGGAGATGCACGGTCTCGCCGTGCAGATTTGGTTGATGCTAGAACATGAGTTTCAGCACTGGTCCTGGGGCTTGAACTCAGGGTCTAGGCACTATCCCTGGGCTTTTCTTCCTCTTAAGGCTAGCCCTCTACTAATTCAGCCCCAGCTCCTCTTCTGACTTTTTGATACTTAATTGGAGATAAGAGTCGCACAGACTTTCCTGCCCAGGCTGGCTTTGAACCATAATCCTCAGATCTCAGCTTCCTGAGTAGCTGGGATTACAGGTGTGCGCCACCGGTGCCTGACTTAGTCATGTGTTTTTAATTGAGTGATTCATTCTACACCTTTGCTTCTCAGTCAGGTTTCTTTTTGTTCTAGAACATTGCCATGAATTGGTCTGAACGTGCTTCCAAGTCGGGGCTGACTCAGTGTCTCACCCAGAACCTGTTAGGTAGATACAAATTCTCCAAGCAGCGTTGGTTTATTGTTCTTTTTGGGTTTTGTTGTTGTTGTTGTTTTGGGTTATTTGTGTGTATGCCAGTCCTGCGGCTTGAACTCAGGGCCTGGGCACTGTCCCTGAGCTTTTTTGCTCAAGGCTAGCGCTCTACCACTGAAGCCCCAGCACCTCTTCTGGCTTTTTGGTGTTTAATTGGAGTTAAGAGTCTCATGGACTTTCCTGCTCAGCCTGGCTTCGAAATGCAGTTCTCTAATCTGAGCCTCCTGGGTAGCTAAGATTACAGGTGTGTCCGCTAGCACCCAGCATCAACATAGTTTAATGTGGACACCCACAGGTGCTTTTGGTACTGATCAGGTATGAAAACTTCCTGCGTCTCCATTCGTCTCTCAGAGGCCAGGGCCTGCCTGTGCGTCTTGCTGGCCATCCTACAGAGGAGGCCAGTACCATGGGTTAAGTTCTCAGTTCCTGAACCAGCCCTGAACTAATAAATGGACTAGCACCACAGGTGTTCGGTAGTTAAGTCCCCCTGTGTGAGGCGGGAGACCAGAGTCTGCCCCGCAGTTATGAGTCATGGAATCACAATCCCATGTTCCCTCTGGAGTAAACCTCTTCCTTTGTACAGAAAACTCCATGTGGGAAGGGACTAAGGCTATGCATGTGCATGCCAGTACCAGGGCTTGAAACTCAGGGCCTGGGCACAATCCCTGAGCTTTTTCACTCAAGACTGGCATCCTATGGGCTCCATTTCCGGCTTTCCTAACCATGCTAGCTTGGAACCTCCATCCTCAGATCTCAGCCTCCCAAGTAGCTAGGATTACAAGTCTGAACCTTTAGCACCCAGCTAAGACAAAAGCTCTTATTCAGGGAAGGTGGCTCAGTGGTAGAGCGCTTGCCTTGCATGCATGAGGCCCTGGGTTCAATTCCTCAGCACCACATATGCAAAAGAAAAAAGTCAGAAGTGGCACTGTGGCTCAAGTGGTAGAGCGCTAGCCTTGGGCTGAAGAGCTGAGGGACGGCGCCAAGGCCCAGAGTTCAGGCCCCAATGACTGACAAAAAAAAAAAAAAAAAGCTCTTATTCATTGCTGTGTGAGCCATTCCCAACAGTTGGAGGGCATTTCCTGAGCGCTGGCTGTGCAATACCGAATCAGCAGAACTTTGTTAAATCAATCAAATTCATCAGTGTGGTGCCAGACTCAGAAAATGGCGCCCCCGCCCTTCCACTTGGTGTGGTAATACTTCCTAATATCTGATTTCACAAAACGACAAGCATCACTATCATTTTTCAAAGATCGCTCAGCTGTGCTCACCAACACAACAAATGTTTCTTCCTAGATAAATCATTTTGTCAAGCCCAGCTGATTGGCTTCCATAGGAATTTAGATTAAATGCATGGCTCAATTTGTCAGATCAGGTTTCCTAACGACAGTAAGCCTTCCTACCCAACATCTTCAATTAGGCCGGACTTTCTTACACAGTCCATGAGGTTGGTTTTATTTTGTTTTGCCTTTTTGTGTCTGTACTGGGGCTTGAACTCAGGGCCTGGGCACTGGCCCTGAGCTTTTGTCCACTCAGGCCTAGCACTCTACCATTTGAGCCACAGCTTCCCTTCCAGCTTTTTGCTGGTTAGTTATAGATAAGAGACTCAGACTTTCCTACCCGGGCTGGCTCAGATCTCATCCTCCTGAAGAGCTAGATTACAGGGCTGACACATTACTACCAGCTTGTCTGTGAGGTTGTGTAGTTTACAGAGATCTACTCTGCTGTCTGTCTGGTTATCACTGATATGAGTAAGCAATTATATATATATATATATATATATATATATATATATGAGTAAGCAATATATGTTGTGGTATTGACAAATTTACTGAACTCAATTATTCATCCTTACCATATTTTTTGTTGGTTTGTCACCTGGTTGATATCCAACAAAAATAGCATCCTCCTCAATTTCCTTTTTTTTTTTTTTTTGTTGGTCCTGGGGTTTGAACTCTGTCCTGGGAGCTGTCCCTCAGCTCTTCAGCTCAAGGCTAGCACTACTGCTTGAGCCACAGCACCACTTCCGGTTTTTCTGGTGGTTTATTGGAGATAAGAGTCTTAACAGACTTTCCTGCCACAGCTGGCTTTGAACCATGTTCCTCAAATCTCAGCCTCCTGAGTAGTTAGGATGACAGGCGTGAGCCACCAGTGCCCGGCTTTCCTCAATTTCTTTAGTGTTTGTGCCTTCTTTGTTAACACCCAACATATCACCTTTGCTTTCTCTTTCTTTTACTAATTTAATGGTTCACTATTCTAAAAACAGTAGTGCTTCTTTCTTCCTTTTTATAGAGATAGTCTTCATTGTAAGAAGAAAATATTCTGTTTTATTGAATGTAGTTTTTTTGTTTGTTTCCTCCCCAGAAATATGGACTAAAGGTTTCTTTTGGAAGTTCTTTCAGTTTCTAGCAAGAGAAGCAAATTGCTTTTTTTTTCCTCTGTCTTTGGCTTTGGGTGTAATCAATGATAAATTTCCTAATAGTCATTGAAACATATTATACTGTCCCAGTATTCTTTAAATACCGGCTTGGGTTTTCATTGTTAATGGTATACTTCGGTTTGGGTTGTACGTAGGTTCAAGTAAAACAGATTCATAACCCTGTCAGGCTTCGGTCTCCAGATTCACAGTTACACTAGCTTCATGATCAAATTTAGAATGCCTTTGCTAGTCTAAGAATTTTTCAGGCCTTAAATATGCAAAGCAACCCTTCTATAAAACTAGAGTGGTTTGTTGGGGTTTTCTTTGAGGGAGAAAGGGTCAGTAGCACTTTTAACTTTTTTTTTTTTTGGTCACGGGGCTTGAACTCTGGGCCTGGGTGCTGTCCCTCAGCTCTTCAGCTCAAGGCTAGCGCTCTACCACTTGAGCCACAGCACCACTTCCGGTTTTCTGGTGGTTTGTTGGAGATAAGAGTCTCATGGACTTCCCTGCCCGGGCTGACTTTGAACCTCGATCCTCAGATCTCAGCCTCCTGAGTAGACAGGATGACAGGCATGAGCCACCAATGCCAGGCTGCACTTTAAAATATATATATATATATATATATATATACTCCTTAATTCAGTATCTTTCCTTTCAGGTTTTCCTTTGTGAATGTATATAGAATAAAATAAATAAATGCAAGCCCTTGATGCCATTGAAAATATACTGATTCTTATTTCCTGGGTCCAGAGCTAGCGGTGGGAGGGCAGATCCTCCAAAGAGTCTGTATTTCTCCCAGGTCTCCCCACCCACCCACCCATAGCCCACCCATGTAAGATGGCCAGTGCACTATGGAAGGTGCCAGAACTTCACCCAATCATGCTCGCCTGGTAAGTGGACCTGGTCATACCCTCAGCTCCAAACTTGACTGCTAGGGCCCACCGCTGAGGCGGGCACACCTGGCCTTGATTAGGGTCCAGGACTTGGGAAGCAAAGACAGAAAAATGACCCACTTGGTCAATGCACGGCAGATCGATGGACTTTCCCAGAGCGGTGATGTCATTAGCAAGCCTGCCAGTCAGTGCCCAGAAGTGCTTTCCCAAGCATTTCCTGCAAGAAATGAAGCCCCTGTCCAATGGTTTTCCCGATAACAGAAATAATACATCTGAATTTTCTTCAGAAATAAGTCCTGAGGGTTGTTGCTCTTAATGTGTAGCAGCTAAACAGCGTTTTAAAAAAAAAAAGTATGGGGATGTCTTTCCCATCATATTTAGAATGACAACGGAAGCCATGAACTACATGATGTGTTTACTGGCTGCGATCCATTTCACAGCCCTTCCGTTCAGAGCACTAACTGCTCACGAAGATCCCAGGGCGAGGCCCACCCCTCGAGTTCTCCCTCAGGAGCAGGGTCTCAGGGTTG
Source organism: Dipodomys ordii (assembly GCF_000151885.1). Lineage (NCBI taxonomy): Eukaryota > Metazoa > Chordata > Mammalia > Rodentia > Heteromyidae > Dipodomys > Dipodomys ordii. Next base: position 4,673,626 of record NW_012267351.1, read on the forward strand.
GGCCAGGGGCCCAGGGCCAGGCAAGGGTCTCTAACCAGTGCTGCTCTTCATTCACAGTGCCACCGGTCATCCGGGTTTATCCAGAGACCCAGGCACAGGAGCCTGGAATGGCAGCCAGCCTGAGGTGCCACGCCGAGGGCATTCCCACACCCAGAATCAGCTGGCTGAAAAACGGCGTGGAGGTCTCCGCCCAGATGTCCAAACAGCTCTCTCTTTTAGGTAAGAATTACCCAGATGTCTAAGGGGCCCAGCACCATCCAGTTCAGGCTGGTTCCCACCTAGGCAGTGGAAAAGAGAGGCAGAATTTACTTTTGTCTGACAGGTTAAGGGGAGACCTGAGGTCTTCCCTCCATTTTCCTGAAATCTGGGCACACACAGGTGTGAGCAGTGACCAGAAGCTCTGCCATCTCCGCCTCTTGGTCACAATTCCTGGACATAAAGCCAGGGATGTTGACTGCCCAGCCTCACCCAAGGGCTGTGAGATTTATTGTTGTTCTTGTTGTTTGTACCAGTCTTGGGACTTGAACTCAGAGCCTGAGAGCTAGCCCCAAGCTTCTTTTGCTCAAGGCCAGCACTCTACCACTTGAGCCTCAACTCCATTTCAGGCTTTTTTTTTTCTTTTTTCTTTTTTGGAGTAGTTTATTAGAGATAAGAGACTCACAGACTTTCCTGCCCGGGTTGGCTTTGAACCCCAGTCCTCAGATCACAGCCTCCTGAGAAGCTAAGATTACAGACATTAGCCACAGGGGCTGGATTTTTCACCCCAGCAAGGGAATGGGAGGGAATGCTGGAGGAGAGGGGTTCACAGAGCAGGCCACCCTGAAAACTGTCCTTTCTCCAGCCAATGGGAGCGAACTCCACATCGGCAGCGTCCGGTACGAAGACACAGGAGCATACACCTGCATCGCCAAAAACGAAGTGGGCGTGGATGAAGACATCTCCTCCCTCTTCATTGAGGACTCCGCTAGGAAGACTCGTGAGTCCACCCTGATCTCTACGCATCTCCCCGCGGGGCTCAGGGAGGTTAGAGAGCCCAGGACCCTAGCTACCAGCTAGAAAGCCTCTGCAGGCCGGGAGAAACACGTATCTTCCAAGCCTACAGCTGGGCGCAGCAGGTCACCACAGACGATGATCAGACCTCCTTTGGACACCTAGACTGAACTCAAGACCCCAAGGAAGTTCCAGAACCAAAGCCCCAGTCCTGATTCGTACTTGTCATGCAACCAGATACTCTGCCCCTCCCAACTTAGCCACAGTTTTGCTTCCCCACAGTATGAGCCTCTTAAACTGGAAAATCTCAGGAATGCGTAACTCACAAGGCTTAGGTCACTCTCATTGCAGTTTAGTGATCACTGTTCCATTTTAGTGCTAATTATTGCCAATCTCGTAATATTCCTAATCTATCAATTAAACTTGTCGTAGATAGGCCTAGCCATGGAAAATCAATAGAGACTTCAGAACCATCTGTAGTTTCAGTCACCCAAAGGGGAGAGGGCTTGGGATGTGTCCCCGCCCCCCAAAGTAAGGGTGGACTACTGGGCATGCATACAACTATGATCATGGTGACTTCTACTCCATGGATTGTCACCCACCTCGTGTGCTCTCCCTTATAGTCACTGCCATCCAGGTGGGACGACAGATGAGAATTTGTCAGTCTCCATCCTTTGATCAGACTCCGAGCTAAGGCTCTGTCCTCAGGAAGTAACCAGAAGCACTTTGCATGGAGAAAGCTAGATGAACTCAGTTCTCCTGGAAGTAATTAAGAAACTGAGCAGAGAGCAGAGATACTATGATCCAGGGGCCTAAGTTCAAAGAGCTCATTTAAGAATCAGAATGTCGGTCAGACGCCAGGGGTTTGCACCTGTAATCCCAGCTACTCAGGAGGCTGAGATCTGAGGATTGTGGTTCAAAGCCAGCTCAGGCAGGGACATTCATGAGACTCTTATCCCCAATGAACCACCAGAAAACCAGAAGTGGAGCTATGGCTCAAATGGTAGAGCGTTTGCCTTGAGCTGAAGAGCTGAGGGACAGCGCCCAGGCCCAGAGTTCAAGCCCCACGACCAGAAAAGGAAAAAAAAATTAGAGTCTCCTGAGCTTGGAAGGGTTAATGCATATCAAGTTGCCCACAGTAGCACAGATTCTGTGAGTGATGGAGTCAGTGCTTGACTGTCCCTCGGTTGAAAGAAGATCTGACATTGTTTTCTTCTCTTTCCCTCCTGCAATCACGTCCCTACTTTCCTGCCTCTTGACTGCTTCAGTGGCAAATATTTTGTGGCGAGAGGAAGGTACTAAGCTTGATTGTCCTGTGTGGGGGTCATCGTGGGTCATCTTTCCATGTGCTACTCGCTGGCTTTGCAGATACCGGGCTGTTCCCACAGGGAGAGCCCTCAGAACAAATCAGAGGGGAGGGGAAGGGAGGGGAAAGTCAAACTCCCAATTTAAAAACCAGTGGCTCACACCTGTAATCCTAGCGACTCAGGTGGCTGAGCAGCTCACAGTTCAAAGCCAGCCCAGGCAGGAAAGTTCCTGAGACTCTTCTCTCTAATGAAATACCAAACCGTCAGATGTGAAGCTGTGCCTGAGGTGGTAGAGCACTGAGCCATGAGCAAAAAGCTCAAGGACAATGCCCAGGCCCTGAGTTCAAGCCCTAAGACTAACACACACACACACATATTCATTCTCTCTCTCTCTCTCTCTCTCTCTCTCTCTCTCCCTCTTAATGTCTTTAGCAGCAAACTTTAAGATAGACAATTTCTATTGAAATATGCTTATAACCTCAATTAAAGCAGACAACCTGACAGGGATTTCCAGATCCTATGAATCCTAGATCTGGACCTTGTGTTTTCTCAGTGGTTGATATTGTTGTTGGGTTTAATACTTGGTTTATCATGTGCTGTTAAAAAAGAAAAAAAAATTAGACTGAAGAGGCCGCTCAGCAGCACAGTGCGTGCCCAGCAATACACAAGGTCCAGCCAAAAAGAAAGACTGAATACAAAATAAAAGGATACCTTACCTCATACAACTTTTTTTTTAGCATCCACAGCAGATATATTCAAAGCATTCTTTTGGAGGGGATGCTACAGAGGAAAGCTACCATGGTTTCTATCAATATGTATTTTTCAATGGCTGGGTTTTACAAATTAGTAACCAAACGAATCTTTAGATACAGGTTGAAACCACTATGTGAAACGGCCATCGAAGTGGTCCAACAAGACAGTTTCACATGGTTTGAAACTGGCATGCATGCGTGAAGCAAGGTCACAGCCTGATCCCTGCTTGAGGAGTGTGTCCCCACGCGGGCCCCGTCCCCATCCTGTGACCACCGTGCCCCAGCCAAGCCAGGTCACCCATAGTGACTTAGTGGACATGAGAGGCAGGAAAATGTGCGCTGTGGTCAGGGCTGAGCACGCTCCCTCTCTGGCTTTTGTCTCACTTTTCCTCACAGGAACTCCACACAGCATGCTCTAGAGTCTACCATGTACACACACACACACACACACACACACACACACACGCACGCACGCACGCACGCACACACACGCGCGCGCGCACACACGCACGCACACACACACGTGCGCGCGCACGCATGCACGCACACACACACACACACACAGACTCCGGTGTTAAAGGCAGGTAGGCCCAGCCTTGCTCCTCCTTGGACCTTTTTCTTTGATCTTCAAGGAGGCTGAGTCAGACATCGATGACTCACACTTACAATCCTAGTTACTCAGGAGGCTGAGATCTGAGGATTGTAGTTTGAAGCCAGCCTGATCCTCAAGACCCTAATTAACCAGCAAAAAAAATCAGATACAGAGGTGTGTGGCTCAAGGGGTAGAGTGCCAAGCATAAGAAAAAAAAAGCTGGATGAGAGTGTAAAGCCTTGAGTTTAAGCTTCATACCTGGTACCATTGAAGGGGACCCTTCTCCCCAGAGAAAGACTGAACCATCTGTGCCCCGCCCCCAGTCCTTTCTCCCCAGATGTCTTCTGGGCTGGCCACAACTCCGAGCCAGGGTGAGGGGTGTGGAGGCCTGGCCAGGGTGTGGACTGCACTGTCTGGCAGGATAGAAGCGAGAAGACGACGTCAGAAAGGCAGGGTTAGACAGGCTGAGACCCAGGGAGTACAAGCTGCAGCGTCCTGTGTGCGTCCGAAGGGCGGCCCGGGGCTGCGGAGCTGGAGGTGGTGGTGGGCTTTACTGTTCCCTAGCCCTTGGCTGGGCACTTTCTCCCCCATGCCCCGCCACCCGCAAGCCGGCTCCTCACCGCCTTCCCCTCCCCGCCAGGAACGACATTGTGTCTCACGCATTGCACATTGTGACGCCGCAGGTCAGCGGCAGGCGGGGCCTGAGGGTGTGCGTTCCCTTCTCCCAGGCCTCAGCGTGGGAAACATGTTCTACGTCTTCTCCGACGACGGCATCGTGGTCATCCACCCCGCGGACTGTGAGATCCAGCGGCACCTCAAACCCACCGAGAAGATTTTCATGAGCTATGTGAGTGTCTGTCCCTGGAGCAGCTGCTGATAGGGGAGAGTACGGTTCCAAGTTCGTTCCCAAGCTAGAGAAACAATCTGCAGAGCAAAAAGGTCTAACTCTCCCTCTTCCATCCATCAGTCCCTTCTCTGCCCTGAGACCCAGGATGCACCTGGATCCCTGCCCTCCACAAGGTCACAGTCAAACGATGGAGACAGTACTGTGGGCAGACAGCTGCAGCACAGGCGTTGCTGTGGAGGTCCTCAGTAAGCTAGGGGAGAGCCCTGGGGTCAATAACACACGAAGCCCAGTAGACAGGGAGCAGGCAGACACAGAGGACTGGACAGCCGGCGACAGATCCAGGAGAATGCTTCGCTCTGTCACACGGCTGTGCTGCGCGTCCAAGATCTCATTGGGGTTTTTGAATTGTTTTTTTTGGAAATGTTAATTCTATGTTTTTTGGAAATATTAATTCTATTGGATCTTCCTCTCACATAATAACTGCAAAGCCAGACTGGTTAATTTCTGTGTGTTTGTCGGGGGGGGGGGGGATTTCTAGGGACCTTTTTGGTCAAGGCTGGTGCTCTTCCACCTAAGCCACACCTTCTCTTCCAGCTTTTGGGAAGGAGATGAGTTTCATGTTCTTTTCCTCTCACAGCTGGCTTTGAATTATAGTCCTCTCCGGTCTCAGCCTCCTGAGGAGCTAGGATGACAGGCAAGAGCCACTGATACCCAGCTTGGTTACTTTCTACAATTAAATGTAAATAATCATACTCTACTACTTTGACATTAATTTCTTACTATTTCTCAGGATCTCCCAGATTCCTAGACTCAAGTTTTCCAGATAAGACTCTCTGAAATGGATTTCATGCAACATAAGCCACAGTGAAAAATATCCCAAATATTTGTTTCTGCACCAAAAAAAAAAAAAAGTGCCTAAATACTTTCCTGAAGGATTGCCAGGCTAGCCTTCCTTCTAGAAAGTACTGAGTCCCTTCTCCCCTCCCTCTTCTTCTCCCCTTCCCTCTGCTGGGGTTTGATGCCTTCTTGGCCCAAGAAGGAGGAGGGAACTTTAAAAAAAAACACATGGAGCCAGGCGCTGGTGGCTCACGCCTGTAATCCTGGCTACTGAGGTCAGGAAGACAGTAAAGTCTGTGAAACTCTTCTCTCCAATTGCCCACCAGAAAACTGAAAGTGGCTCAAGTGGTAGAGCACTAACCTTGAGCAAAAAAAAAAAAAAAGCTAAAGAACAGTACCTAGGTCCTGAGTTCAAGTCTCAGGACTGGCACAAAAAAAAGGTACATGGCCGACGATTGCCTTACAGGAAGAAATCTGCCCTCAAGAGGAAGCGGACACCGCGCAGCCCTGCCAGTGGGCCTCTGCCGTCAATGTCAGGAACCAGTACATCTACGTGGCCCAGCCAACACTGAGCAGAATCCTTGTGGTGGACATTCAAGCCCAGAAAGTCCTACAGGTACAACCCTACAGAGGAGTAAGTAAGCACCTCTGTGCTGGGACTCCATCCAGGTGCAATGTGACAAAAACCACAAGACTGTCAGTTGTAGAGCTTCAGCTCAGGGCCTGGGCGCTGTCCCCGAGCCTCTTTGTGCTCAAGGCTAGCGTTCTACCACTTGAGCCACAGCACCACTTCTGGTTTTGGAGTGGTTAATTGGAGATAAGAAGGGACTTTTCTGCCCAGGCTGGCTTCAAACCATGATCCTCAGACCTCAGCCTCCTGACTAGCTAGGATTATAGGCAGGAGCCACTGGTGGCCAGTGTATTTTTTTTTTTTTTGGTGTGTATGTGGTGCTGAGGAATCCAACCCAGGGCCTCATGCATGCTAGGCAAGCACTCTACCACTGAGCCACCTGCCCACAGGACTGTTTTATTAAAGCGGCCCTAACTCTTTGTATTAAGATTGGGGGAGGGTCCTCTCAAACTTTGTCCTGGCTGGCCCTAAACCACTGTCCCCCTTATCTCTGCTTTTCCAGTAGCTCAGATTCTAGTCACGAGCCACCTTGCCCAACTTCTTCCTATATTTTAAACATGCACCTAGAATACTTTCTGATGGGTTGAATGTAGGTATGAGAGAAAAAAGGAAATCAAAGTGCAGATTAAGCCTGAAACAGTATCCAATATTTTAGAGACAGCAAGGTAGAAATTGGATAAACAGGTCTGGAATCCAAGGCGAGTTATCTAGCATTGGAAGTTTGAGAGAGGTCAAAGTTAACCATGAAATTCTAGCAACTAGAACAGGAGCTGTTTCTACCTGTCCTTCTAAAATTCCTTGGCCAGAGAACACACTAAGTAAATTTTAATCTTTCTGAAGTTTAAAGATGGATCTGAAACCGAACTTATGACCATTGTTGGCAAATGCTCTGTGTGCCTCAAGAGACTGTGTTTTATGAGGCTGTTAGCTATGATATTAGATATATGTCGGTTATGTCAGATTGATTCATTATACTGTTCCGATTTCCTAGCCTTTGTGATTTTTTCCCCCTCAGCTGCTGAAGAGTTTTAAAAAATTTCCACTCTGACTTTAGATTTATCAATGTCCCAGATTTTTGCTTTAAAATTGTAATATCTTCCTGAGGGAAAGAATCCTTTTGCTTTAAAAAAAAAAAATCCTCTTTATCTCTGGTAATGCTGCTTGCCTGAAAAATCTATTTTTTCCCTAATACTAGCATAGCTAAATCAGATTTATTTTGATGGTTCTCACGTTATTTTCCATTCTTCTGTTTTTCAAGAAACTCTTTCGTATTAAAATATCAATGGAGATGTAGTTGGAGTTGGGATTTTATCTAGTTTAATAATCTTAGTCTTTTAGTATTTTTGATCCATTTATATTTAATGTAAATATGCTTGATTTAAATTTTACCTTTAATTTTCTCATGGGACTTGAACTTGGCCTCTGAACTCTTTCACTCAAGGCCTAGTACTCTACCACTTGAGCCACAGCAACACTTCCAGTTTTTTGGTGATTAATTGGAGATGAGAGTCTCATAGACTTTCCTGTCCAGGCTGGCTTTGAACTGCGACCCTCAGATCTCAGCCTTCTAAGTAGGATTACAGGCGTGGGTCACACATCTAATTTGACCTGTTTGTGTTGCCTTTTTCTTCTTTTAGCTTTGTTAAATGTTTTTTTCCCCTGTTATCCTGTTTAGAAAGTACTCTTTTGTTCCTCTCAGTATTAACAATTTGCATCTTTGCATCAATGCATGTGTATATAAATTGACACTTTGTTCCCCCCAATAATGCTAGAAACAACTCCTTTAACCTTTCTCAGGTCTCATGCATGACAGTGGTAATGAATTAACTCCATAGATAACTTAACCCTTCATGATTATCATTTTTATCAGGCAATAATGTGTATTTCTACCATATATTTACCT